>NC_053165.1:49640018-50240018 GCF_016835505.1 Polypterus senegalus
TCATTAAATGTTTTAAGTGTGCACATAAGCTTGTTAATTGTTAAAAGAAATATATCAAACTAGTTAGATTTTTTAAATCTAATAACTTATGATGCAATGTAATCTATACTAATAAAAGGCAAAGCCCTCACTGACTGACTGACTCACTGACTCATCACTAATTCTCCAACTTCCCGTGTAGGTAGAAGGCTGAAATTTGTTAGGTTCATTCCTTACAGCTTACTTACAAAAGTTAAGCCGGTTTCATTTCGAAATTCTACGCATAACGGTCATAACTGGAACCTACTTACGTACATATATATGGCCATAGCCTGCAGCTCGGTCGCTGTGAGATGCGAAGTTGCGTCCCCCATCATCACGCCTCCCACGTAATTGAGTGCCTGCCCATATAAGGCCGTCCATCAGCAGCAATCCAATAGACGCTGCCGCTAAATATTCGTGGGCGAAGGACTGTGCTTATGCAAACGAAGATGAGATGGTCAGGGACAGACTAGTGTTTGGCACAAACTCAGCAAAAGTGCGAGAGAAATTTTTAAATGCCGGGTCTTAGCTAACATTAAATAAAGCCGTGGATATCGCAAGATCCCACAAGAGAGTACAAGCACAGCTGAGAACCTTCGATGCATGTACTCCGAGTGGCTCACGTGAACTGACTGTAAACGCAGTACACAGAGAACAAGCAAGAGCTCCAAAGAGCACTGAACAAAAAACGCATTACACAATTGAGAAGGCAGAAAAAGAATATGAAGCGAGTGACGCATACAAGCATATTCATAAGTGCAGCTACTGCGGAAACAAAGCACGGTGTAAACCTTAAGTTTAAATTAAGTTCATAGACAGCCTGCCGCTGCCGTTTGTCATGCCTACGACGAATACGATATTCGCGAGATACAAGTTTAATGAGAAGACGCAGGGTATAAACCAGACTTTTGATCACTTTGTAACGGAGTTAAAATTGCTGGTGAAGGACTATGCTTATGCAGACGAAGATGAGATGGTCAGGGATAGAATAGTGTTTGACACAACTCAGCAAAAGTGTGAGAGAAACTATTAAGTGCTGTGTCTGAGCTAACATTAAATAAAGCCGTGGACATCACAAGATCGCACGAGATAGCACAAGCACAGCTGAGAACCTTCGAAGCATGTACTCCAAGCGGCTCATGTGAACTGACTTTGTAGGACTGGGAAAGGTAAACCCGTGCATGCAGTGTGTGATGTCTCAGATAAAGAAGAAGACGAGCTGCTTATTGATGCAGTAGGAAAGGAACAACCCTCTGACGCTGAACAAGCCTTTGTAGACATATCAATTGGAAAGCAAGGTGTAAAGCTTAAGTTTAAACTACATTCATAGACACGCTGCCACTAAATATTCGCCGGCAAATCCACAACTTAATACCGGGAATGCCAGTTAAACATCTTAGATTCACGAGGACCGATTTGGGTAGTGATCACTTTGATGAATGAAACCGGTTATCTTTACAACGGTTGACAACGAAGATGAGATGGTCAGGGATATACTAGACAAACACGGAATGTAACTTGAACACAACACATCCTCCAAATACAAACCTGATTGAAAGAAATAATGATAATCAAATCCTTGATGACAGCAACACTCATAACAGTCACAAAACAATTACATTGACAATCATGTTACATTATTTTTAAAATGTTTCCTTTTCTTTTTCATAACTTCTTTAACACACTACTTCTCCGCTGAGAAGCGCGGGTATTTTGCTAGTCATATATAACCAGTAACGGCATACTGTACGTTATACACTTGACTTGAGCATTTCTAGTTTTCCTACTTTTTTTCTGTACATTTAGCATTCGTTTGCTCAGAGGTTGATGCGCTTGCTGCTTCCTGAGCAGCTCTTCTTTCTCCACCCTAACTGCCCGCTTCTTCTCTTTCAGCGGCATCATTTCGCGTTAAAACTGATTAAGTCAGTGTTTGCGTTACAATTACTTAGTATGTTTTCCTTAATTTTTTTTACTTAAACTGGCACTTAAGCCTTCAATCTGCCTCATGAAGGATTAAAGATATGAAGAGGTAGGAGAAGTGACAGCAAAGGTGATAGGTATGAGAATGGTGACCGTACGCATGCGCCTCATGGCCTCCCTGCTGCTGAGAATTGATTCTACAATAAAATAAAAATAAAAAGAGGATAACCTTGGAGGTCAATCATCACCCCGAAAGCGGACAGTAGAGGTCACATAGTATATGTGCACCAAATTTCAGTTCAATAGTTCAAACAGTTTGCGAGCTACAGGTGATTTAAAATCCTGGACAGACAAAACGGACAGCCACAGTAGTATATTATATATAAAGATAGAAGTGCTCTAGAAATGGATAAAATTTAAGACTGTTAGAGGATGTCTAAAAGATCCACATATCTTTATCATTTTGCAGACTTCTCTTGCTTAAGCTGAGATGATATCCGCATTTATACCTCAATCATAAAAAGCATGTATTTTAAAATAATTTTGTTGATTTTAGTATTTTTATGGTCAGTGAACAACAAGCCTACAGAATTTTGTCAATAAAAAATGAAAAAGTGACACTTGTGGTCTATAGTTTAATTAACAAAATATCTAAGGTAACACTTTAATACAGAACATAAGGCTTCTATGTGTCTAGTTACACAGGAGCTTAGTTGTAAAAGTTTTTTTAAAGAGAAAAAAAAATCTAAAATCAGACGATTCAGTAGAACGAAATTGGTGATTGGTACTGGCCCTTAAAGACCTGACTGGATTCAGAGGCAGTAATAGATTCTAGATGAACTTCCTATAACCTAAACTCATTCTTCTGCATCACATATAATATAAAAAATAATAATCATTTCTGAAAACACACCAGGCCTTACTCAAATAAAGTCTCTCTTTGTTGCTGTTGGATGTAAAGCAGGAACCAGGCCCATAGAGAGTACCAGTCTATCAACAGGGTCCACTCTCACACTGACCCAATTTTGTCAATCAATCTAGTGCATGTCTTTAGGAATATCTGGCAGGAAAATTAGAGTGCCCAGAGAAAAGCCTTACTGACATGGACAGAACATAAGGACTTCACATAGACCTTGATTGGGTATAAGATCAAAACCTGGGATGTAAAATATTTGAGGCAACAGCACTGGCTACTGCAAAAACACGTTGGCCCAAGGTTTCCATCCACCACCAAATCATAAAGTTCCAAGAATAACTGTCCAAGGCATTGAAAAATGCATTGTTCAAAAGAGCATCCTACCATAAGGAAATTAATGACTGAGACTTTTTACATTTGAAAAAGAAAGATAATCACCTTCATAATCATAGTATATATTAATTTGTCACATAAAATGAGGTTTTTAAGTGAAAATTCTTTATACATTTAAATAAAAAAATATCCAGCCTGTTTTTCTGTTTTAAATGCAAATGAATGAACCAGGGTCCAAAGGGGATAATAAAAACCTTCAAAACACACTGAATACATCCAATTTGAAGCTGCAAAGGTATTGATTTAAGAAATTCCGTCTTCCACATTTCTGAGAGATGCCTGCAACACCAAAATTAAAAAGAAAATAATACACTTTATCACAAATTCTTGGTACTATTTTTGTTGCGGTAAAGTTACATTTCCTGTTCACTTGCTTGGAGTAGTCATTGGCAGTGAAGTTTTGATATTTTCCACAGGTGCACTTCCAATTCACAAACTTTCCACAGCTTCCGGCTACATACTGTATTATACCACTTTTGTCTCTGCACTTCTGTTTCTTCAGTCGTTATATTCTGCCATGGTTTTTAACAAATAATGCAGTACACTTGCATATTTATTTCATATTTTTTTCTTATGCCATATTTTTTTTTCCCCCACAGGGAATGTACATATTTGAAAACACACACACATGCACATTGGTTTAATAACAAGGTGCACACTTAACTTATAGGATTCTTTTTCCCTGAATGGTCCCTAATTTTTGTCTATTAAATTCTGTGTTTTGTTTTACGTAGCCAACAGAATGAGATTAATGCTAACTTGTGTGTGGTGAATGTTGTTTAAGCATTCACATTAGTTTAAATTGCACTTTTTAAACATAAAAATAAATTTGAACTGAACCAATTACATTAGATTTTTGAAAGAGCTAAGGCTACCTGCATGTTGACACTAAGTGCACAGTGCCAATCAACACTCAGCAAAACACACTGTCATGTGTACACACACAATAAAAAAAAAAACACTAAGAACATAAAAAGGCAGATTATGCAATACAGTAAAACTAAAATGACACAAATTGAAGGATCACAAACCAATTATCAATTTATAGCCCATGCTGAGTCACTCTTTCTGAGGACATAGATAGATAGATACTTTATTAATCCCCAAGGGGAAATTCACATAATTCAGCAGCAGCAAACGGATACAAAAAACAATATTAAAGAGTAATAAAAATGTAGTTAAAAACAGACAATAACTTTGAATAATGTTAGCGTTTACCCCCCCCACCGGGGTGGAATTGAAGAGTCGCATAGTGTGGGGGAGGAACAATCTCCTCAGTCTGTCAGTGGAGCAGTACGGTGACAGCAGTCTGTCGCTGAAGCTGCTCCTCTGCCTGGAGATGACACTGTTCAGTGGATGCAGTGGATTTTCCATGATTGACAGGAGCCTGTTCAGCGCCCGTCGCTCTGCCACGGATGTCAAACTGTCCAGCTTCATTCCTACAATAGAGCCTGCATTCCTCAGAAGTTTGTCCAGGTGTGAGGCGTCAGTCTTCTTTATGCTGCCTCCCCAGCACACCACCGCGTACAAGAGGGCACACGCCACAACAGTCTGGTAGAACATCTGCAGCATCTTATTGCAGATGTTGAAGGACACCAGCCTTCTAAGTAAGTATAGTCGGCTCTGACCTTTCTTACACAGAGCATCAGTATTGGCAGTCCAGTCCAATTTATCATCCAGCTGCACTCCCAGGTATTTATAGGTCTGTACCCTCTGCACACAGTCTCCTCTGATGATCACGGGGTCCATGAGGGGCCTGGGCCTCCTAAATTCCACCACCAGTTCCTTGGTCTTGCTGGTGTTCAGGTGTAAGTAGTTTGAGTCGCACCATTTAACAAAGTCCTTGATTAGGTTCCTATACTCCTCCTTCTGCCCACTCCTGATGCAGCCCACGATAGCAGTGTTGTTAGTGAACTTTTGCAAGTGGCAGGACTACAAGTTGTATTGGAAGTCTGATGTATATAGGCTGAACAGGACGGGAGAAAAGTACAGTCCCCTGCAGCACTCCTGTGTTGCTGACCACAATGTCAGACCTGCAGTTCCCGAGACGCACATACTGAAGTCTGTCTGCAAGACAGTCCACGATCCATGCCACCAGGTATAAATCTACTCCCATCTCTGTCAGCTTGTCCCTAAGGAGCAGAGGTTGGATGGTGTTGAAGGCACTAGAGAAGTCCAAAAACATAATTCTTACTACACCACTGCCTCTGTTCAAGTGGGAGAGGGATCAGTGTAGCATATAGACGATGGCATCCTCCGCTCCCACCTTCTCCTGGTATGCGAACTCCAGAGGGTCGAGGGTGCGGTGGACCTGTGGCCTCATGTGGTGAAGCAGCAGCCACTCCATGTGACGTCAGAGCGACAGGCCGGAAGTCATTCAGCTCACTAGGACGTGATACCTTTAGGACTGGGGTGATGCAAGATGATTTCCAAAGCCTCGGGACTCTCCCCTATTCCAGGCTCAGGTTGAAGATGCACTGTAGAGGACTCCCCAGCCCCAGTGCACAGGCCTTCCAGGCCTTCAGCAGTCATGGCGATACTCCATCTGGACCCGCTGCTTTGTTGGCACAGTCTCCTCAGCTCTCTGTTCGCCTGCGCTGCTGTAATTGTGGATGGGGATGTCCCTCCTATGCTGGTATCAGTAGAAAGACGGTTGGAGGATGCAGTACTCCGAGGTGGGAGTGGGTTAGGGTGGTCAAACCTGTTAAAGAAGTTGTTCATTTGGTTTGCTCTCTCCACGTCTCTCTCGATGGTGACACCCCGCTTCGAGCTGCAGCCAGTGATGATTTTCATCCCATCTCACACTTCCTTCATGCTGTTATTCTTCAACTTCTGCTCCAGCTTTCTTCTGTACTGCTCCTTTGCCTCCCTGAGCTGGACTCGCAGTTCCTTCTGCACACGCTTGAGCTCATGCTGATCACCGCCTTTAAAAGCCCTTTTCTTCTGGTTCGAAAGGCCCTTGATGTCACTTGTAATCCACAGCTTGTTGTTAGCATAGCAGTGTACTGTTCTTATTGGAACTACAATGTCCATACAGAAGTTGATGTAATCAGTAGGGCAGTCAACAACCCCCCTCAATGTTCTCACTATGTGATCCCAGTAGGATATCCCAGTCTGTAGTTCCAAATCAGTCTCTCCTCTGCCTCAGGGGACCACTTCCTGAATGAGCGTGTGGTTGTAGGTAGCTCCCTCACTCTTGGTTTATAGTGAGGCTGAAGCAGAACCAGGTTATGATCTGCTTTCCCAAGCGCAGGCAGCGGGGTGGCACTGTATGCTTCTTTGACGTTTGCATACAGTAGGTCAATAGTCCTATTTCCCCGGGTGTTACAATCCACATACTGGGAGAAGGCAGGTAATGTTTTGTCCAGCGTTACATGGTTAAAGTCTCCAGCAATTAGCACAAGAGCCTCAGGGTGCTGCGTTTGTAATTTAGCAACTGTGGAATGGATGACATAGCAATAAAGAACTGATGCCAACGATTTGGTGTGAGTAAATGTAATTAATAAGTGTTCCCTTTTTTTTTCCTGATAGACATTTACTCAAGCTCGTAATAATACAAGATAATTCTGAGTTGTAAATTTAAAATTGCTGTGAATCACACTTAATTATTTTTAATCGCACATAGTGAAAGACTGTCGATGATTGTATAACATTTTTTACCACAGCCCAGAGGCTGAAAGGTTGCAGTGGAGGTAGATGATCAGCGAGGTGAAGCACACAGTACATCTCTTTTTAAAATAGCTGAATAACAGAAAAATGTTTTGTTTTCTGCTTTTTTACTTCCTAAAATAACATGTGCAGGCTGTTTTCAGTATGTATGCAACCTCAGGATGTGGATTAACACTCCAGAAAACTCTCAGCTTCAAAAATGAACATATATCAATAAGTTTTAGGACCTTTATTTTCACAGTTGGACCCTGATGCCACGACTTTCAGTTTAAACACAAAAACAGGCTAGGTACTTTTTTTTTTTTTTTATAATGTATATAAAAACAAATGATTCACTTTAGAACATAATTTCATTTGGTAAATCAACATATACCATGATTGTGAAGAAATAACTTCAACCTGAGAAATACCAAACTTATATTTAAGTAAAATTCCAAAGTTAATACATTTGAACATCTTTAATTGATCAGCAGAATGTTGAGATCTAAAAGAAAGCAAATAATACCTAGCACCTCAGGGCATCTTAAGCAATAAGTAACAGCTTTCTTCCAAATACAGTCCTGTGGATACAGGTGAAAAACAGGCTTGCTTAATTCATTATGGTTAATTCAGTGATACTAAATTGATGTTAAGTTCAAGAAAAAGAAATTCTTGCTGTTAACCAAGATTCAGTGATGTCCTCAAAGCAACATTGACAGTGGTCAATACCCTTCTCAACTGGAAGGAACAAGATCTTACCTATTCATACATGCTACATAATTATTGAACTCTTAAATCTAAATATGCTTTGAGTCTACTATTACAGTAAAAATTTTAAATTACTATAAGTACAGTTTTAGGGTAGCAGTGTTGGTGCAGCAGTTTCCAGAACCATTGGTTTGAATCACATGCTTGCTAAGTAGCCATGTGGATTTTGAAAGTTCTTCCCTTGTCTACTTGGGGTTTCCGGGTTTCCTCCAACATCCCTGAAGACATGCATGTTAAGTTAACTAGCAACTAACTCTAAACTAGCCCAAGTGCAAGTGTATTCATAAATAAACACTGCAATGGAATGATCCACTGTCTAAAAATGCTTCCTGGCAAGCCTCCATCACTATAGGTAGCCTTACACCCCTTGTGATTCTCAGTTGGATTAATCAGCTTTCAGAATGTTATTCAAGTGCTCTTCTCCTTTCACCAGCCTTACTAGGCATGCAGTATTGTTTGTATACTATTGCCATCTCATGATGACCAACACTCACATCTGGGATACAACATAAAGAATGGTCTTTTTTTGTTTTTCAGAAACTCCCAATAATAAATTTTAAGTAATAACTTTGAAAAAACTATATTGCTATCACTTTGACATTGATACTGTATTATACTGTACATAAACTTTAACAGTTTACTTTTTAATCTCAGTTTTCTTATTTTCCAGATGTGCATGTTAACTTAACTGGTGATTCTGAACTGACAAAGTAGGAGTAAGTGTTCCCAGCAAGTGAACTGGCATCCTCTCCAGCCCTGGTTTCTTCCTTATGTCTGAAGCTGCCAGTCACACAATCGTGAATCAGATGGCAGGGATATGATGAAGGTAAAGACTTTCTGAATGTCTTGCTTATTTCTCATAGTGCTTAACACGGTTGTAAATGCCAAAACTAATTCAGAGTTACTTTGTGACTGTGTATTTTTCATTTTTATCTTCAAAAATAAGTATGACAGACTAAGAATTACTGCCCACAGAAAATGTACATCTTCACTAAATAAAACACTGCCTTTTGGTTGTTTCTGAATTTAAAATACTAAAGAAGATCTCATTAAAAAAGGATGCAACTAAAGAAGAACTGCAAAAAAAAAAAAAAACAACATTCTTAGTGTTCAAACAACAGTCAGCATCTAGACAGAACTTTGATAGTATCAGAGAAAAGACAGTTATTAAAAGGTTCTGTTCTTCTAGCAAAATATGTCACAATTATCTCATTTAACAACTTCTAGCTTCTGGTAAGGCAGAAAATGCACTTCCTAAACAATCAGCATACTCTTGACTAAGGTCATTAATAGTTCCTTTGACTGAGAAAGTTTTCACTGATAAATACTAAAAGAAACATTATAAGCCTAAATCTGTGTTTCCCAAGATAGGTTTGTAAGTCTTTCTGCAATCCATACCATAATTAGCAATTCATATCTTCCGCCACAGAAATACTGTGTCACCTATTCAGTTTACAGAAAGACATACAGAAATGAGTGACTGGCATATATTAATACATTTAGAAAAAGTGAGTTTTTCAAAATTTTTAGTAAATAATAGCAATATAAAAATAATACATTTTAATTAGAGTGCTGTTCCCATATTCAAGGCACTTAAGTACAAAAGCATTAAATATTTTGCATTTCTAGACAGTTGAAGCACAGGTTAAATGACTTGCACAGGGTCACAAAGCAAGGCATGGGGGCTGAACCAGAAGCCTTTTTTTTTGGAGTCTAATACTCCAAGTGCAGCCATTAGGCTATATTGCCTTTTCTAAACGCACTCTCCTTTAATCAAAGTATATACTATGTCATAAGCAAGCACTTAAATGGAAACAATGAATACTAGCAGCATCAACTAATGCAGTGCCCCTTCAAACTCAGCACTCATTAAAATGTGTCAATTAACTAAAATTTAAAAAGTAAATAAACAAGTGTAAAAATATTAATGAGCAAGAGCTGAAACAGACATCCTGTGCGCATGGTACATGAATGCACTTTTAAAACCTTTTATTAAAAAAAAAAACCTGAGCAACTTTGATGGGTTCTACTGAACTGACTGTTCAACAGGCAACATGGTGGCACAGCAGTTAGTGCTGCCACATCACATATCTGGCATTCCATGTTTGAATCCGGGTTATTGTCAGTGTGGAGTTTGCAAGTTTTCCCATACTTCTTGTACTCTGAGGATTCAAATTTTCCTTTTCATGGCACCAAAGACATGCAGGTTAGGCTTACTGGTGTTTCCAGATTGACCATAAACTGGGTTGGCGTTTGAATAGGCCCAGTGATTAACTGGCAACCATGTCTTGAGCTGTTTCCTGGAATTCATTAGAAGGAAAAGATGCAGCATCAAAATTCCACCCTGGCTGACACTGGGAACCACTGCTCCATAATACGTTTAGATAAGGCTGTTCCAAGACCATAGATATTGCTGCCTGCTATACACAAGGCCAATGTTAACAGCAAGAGCGCGTTGCCTAAAGGATAACGCTGAAGAAAATCTTTTTTTTCTTTAAATTGTATTCTGTGTAGATTTGGCAAAATGATAATTACTAGATTTAATCTAATTCGGATTGATTAATTTCGCTTTCCATGGCCGTGTTCATTACAATTCCATTTATTAATGTAAATAACTTGCGAATCAACTTTGAAAGATGACATAAATAAAAAAAGGGGGAGGTACTTGAAGTATAAACTTTCTCATAGACGGAATACACGGATCTGTATGTAATAAAGGAATGCGGGGATTTGTCTTTCCTAACTAAATTACAAAAACGAAAAACAAAGCAAAGTATTAACAGTACAAAAAATACAACGACATTTCAAATTATAGTCTCGGATTAAACATATTTAAGAAAATAAACCAAAATAGTGAAAAAAACTCTTTAGAATTGCTATGTACACACTTTCAAATACGTTCAAAGACAGGAATCTACAATCCTTATTTGTAAATATTCCTAAAGACAAAAATCACATCTTCCCCAGAATCCATCGACCCCAAAATCAGGGTAGGACTCTTTTGTTTTCTTTCTGGAATAGCGTCGACTCGGGCACCGTTGCCGGGGACACCCCCACATTAAGTAAAAATAAAATTGCTCAGATTCTTACCTTCGTTCAGATTGCTTTGGAATAAGTAAATGACAAACAAGAAAGACCCAAAACACGTAGCCAAAACCATCTGAAAGATTTTAGCTTTCCTCATGCTGGCCCTCCCTTGCGGAATTCAGGTCCCTGGAGGTAAACCATGCGAAGTTTTGGGGGGAACCTTACAAGGTCCTGAATGGCTGTGTTGTTAACGTCCCTTTAACTGTTCAGTAGCAATATACGTGGAAAAACATGAATTTGCCGAGATGTATACTTGAGCGCGTCAGCCGCTTGTAAACTCCATGGTCCGTAGCTCTGCTCAAACCTCCGAGCGGTGCGGCGCCAGTCTGTGTGTGAGAGCGTGAGCGAGCCAAAAGGTGAGCGAGCCGCTCGCCTCAGGAAGTGGCACGCGAGCGCGCTCCTGGTGAGCGCCACGCGCGCATTCCGATTTAGTTCGTGACGCTGGATTATTTCTTATTCTTATTTATAGTTAGCATTTTTTTTCCTTAAAGTAGAACTATCAGACAGTTTTCCTAGTACATCAGGCACTGACGAATTTCAAACGCAGAAGCGCCATACTTTCCCTTCCTCCTCCTCCGTTCCGCTTTACACCCCGCAGTGCAACGTCGAGACTGACTTGCCAGAGTGGCTTCAGTTTTTTAATAAATCATGTGCTTCGTTAGCCGAGAAAGCTCTCTTCCAGCAGGCCATGTGAAGACCTGTCTGGTTTGAGGTGAGGTCAGGCAGTTTCGCTGAGAGCCAAAGTGTCGTGTATCCACATGTTCGATTAACCTGCACATTAATCGCGTTTATGCGTTTACTAGACAGACTCTGTGAAAAAGGCGGACGGTCTTTCCGAAGACAACATGCCACCGGCTTAATAGACGCGAGGGGTGAATGAAAATAAGCAATTTGTGTATGCAGGGCTTTTAAAAAGTATGCAACCCTTGGGTATTTTAAGTGTTTTGAAGGTTTCCTTTGATCGACATATACAATTAAGTATAACAATAAAACTGAATACAAAAGTGTGAGTCACTTCATTATTTACTGAACGTGATTTTCATGGCCACAGGGTTCAAAATAACTGCAGCCTATCTCACATGCCGGCCAACCGCACAGTCTTCTAAAATTATTCAAGTATACATTGAAAAAAATGTTTTGATTACTTTATATGATTTTATTATATTTGTGGACACTGAATTAAAAAAATGAAAACAATTTTTCTCCATCAATCAACATATTTCACAAAACACATTTTTAGCAATCACTCATACTTTTTATTGGTTTTGCACTAAATACAATATCAACATTTTATTTTAGTGATATTTGTAAGAATGTATTTTTTTCTGATTTTAAAATATATGTATAAATCAAAACAGCTATTTTAATAAATAATAAGGTCAGAATATAGCTGGCATTGAACATGGTGATGAGTCATAGCAGTAGTCCGGGCAAATAAAATTCCCATGTTTTTTTCTGTGAGTGGAACAGCAGAGCCAAGAATTAATATTGGGCTCAGAAAGGGTGGCCAGCTAGAACAAAAGCTGTCGCTTGGTGCCAGAAACATCATCAGACTTAGCTTGGTGGATCCAGATAAAGTGATGCCACCACCGCTTTATATTAAGCTTGGTTTATTGAAGCAGTTTGTCAAAGCTTTATCAAAAGATGAAGCCTGTTTTATATATTTGTGCCGATGGTTTCCAGGTTTGAGGAGGGCATTTTTGCAGGACATCATACAAGAAAACTGATTTCTGATGCAGAATTTGATGGGACGATAAACAACCTAGAACGAGAGGCATGTGTATCATTCATAGAAGTTTTTAGGTAACAATAAAGATCCAAATTATTAATATACTAGCTGAGTTACCTACCTTCACCCAGCAAAAGATAATGGGTGTCAGTTATAGTGCCATTAGTTAATCAGGTGTATCAGAATTAGTATGTAACAAAGTGCTTTTCCATATACAATATCTGTTGTTTTTTTTTTTAATCAAGGACTAATATTATTGGCAGACAGTGTGTTGCAGTTGTTAAAGCTTTGAACCAAGAGCTCTAAACCTTGTTGCGGGATCAAATACTGCTGCTGACACTATGTGACCATGAGCCAGTCACTTCACATACCTGTGGTCCAAATGGAAAATTAAAAGAAATGTAACCAATTATATCTCAAATGTTGTAAGTCGCCTTGTGTAAATTCATCAGTCAATTAAAAAGTAATATGTTTTTAAGTCACTTACTTTTGAACATGCTACAGTACATGCAGTTGTCCATGAGTAAGGCATTCCTGCATTAGATCAACTCCTGCTTTTTTCTGCTTTTCCTACTGATATGGCTTTTGTTGATTGTCATTGCAAAAGACAATTTGGTAGGAAAATAAATTCATTTAAATTGAAACATGTAGTCAGCAATTTTTCCCTCTAAGCTGCAGCTTTGCACCTTTTTCTAGGTGCTTTGTAGCATTTTTGAACTGGCACACAGCTATTATCGTTCTGCTCATTCTCCCTTCTGCACAGCAATTTGCAACAGCCACAAAGCTGTTATCACATCTTTTACTCATTTTTGGAATAGATATCCAAAATCAGAGCCAGTACACATGTAAGAGTGGCAGTGAACATCTAAAACAGTGTATAGTAGGCATTGAGCTTTGCATCTTCTTTTGAGCTTTTTTGAACTTTCTGCTTTAATTTCATAAAATGACCTCTTTTATCCTATCCAGGACACCACCCCGTCTTCAGTCATTCATTTTCCCTATGGGTTAGTGGTTCTCTTTACATGACCCGTCAATCACTTCTCCTTTATTTGTATAAAGCATGCTGTCAGTGCAGCACATGTAAATTATCATAGTAGTAAGTAATGCCAATAAATTAAAAAGCATGTGTTGGCTAATTTTCTTTTTTTCCATAACATCACCGTCCATCAAGGCATATTTGAGATTTATGGGCATTAAGTTTTTTCTATTGGGTTTACCCCTAAATACTAACTTATGAAAATCTCCTTTCTTAGTGCACACTTACTGACCTCGATGTATCATCCCACCCAATTTCAGCATTATAACTAAATGGCAAATAGTGTTTTTGTTGATGAGTGAGTGAACTTATATATATATATATATATATATATATATATATATATATATATATATAAATAACATTTATTAGTTAAGTTTAAGAAATTGGGTTGCAACATGAGTTTTAAATTTCACTTTTTGTCTTTGCTGAAAACCTTTGAGCAATGAGTGAACAGCTGGGTGAATGATTGCAGCAAGATATCAAGGACATGGAAATAAGGTACCAGAGATATTGGGATGTCAGCAAAGTTCTTGGATCAAAAAAACTAAGAAGTAACAAAAGCTAAAGAACAGTTATGTATGTTAATGATTTTTTTTTTTTTTTGCATACTGTATATGTTTAAACATATTAGATTGACTAAATATTTTCATGTTAAGTTGATTTAGAACAATATTGTATACATGTATACATTGTGTAATTCATTAAATTCAATCACATTTCTTTTCACATTTGTACATTTTAATTATATTTTTATCGTATTCATGAATGCAAATAAAATAGCCACTCACAATTAAATCAGTTTTTTATGAGTCATTTTTCAGACCTGTGTTATTGTCTTTTTCTTTTAATTTGCATATTTCAGGAGTGGGTTTACAGGGAACAGAATCATCTCCTAGTCAAATCACTGAAGGGCATACTTATGCACAATCTCTCACTTTCTTCACTGTTGCTGGATCACTTTATAGTGAGGATGTCAAACTCAACTTTACTAAGGGCCAGAAATAACACTTTATATACCCAACGTGGGCTGGAATATATTAGCAGTC
The DNA here is from genome assembly GCF_016835505.1 of Polypterus senegalus. Classification (NCBI taxonomy): domain Eukaryota; kingdom Metazoa; phylum Chordata; class Cladistia; order Polypteriformes; family Polypteridae; genus Polypterus; species Polypterus senegalus. The sequence goes on from NC_053165.1 coordinate 49,654,586, forward strand.
AACTTCTTCTTCCACTTTTGCAAATATGATACACAGATACTTTTCTGCTTGTAACAATCTTATATTCTGCCTCATATCCAATTTGTAAATGTGTTCTTCCTCGATCAGCTTTTCTTTCCTTGGACATTGCAGCAGGTTAGGAAATCTACCAGCAGCCATAGGCCTGAAATGAGCACAGAGACATTAGCACTAGAAAACAATTCAAGCATTTTTGCTGCCTTAGACAAAGCTATTAATTTTGCACTTCCTCCATTATGTCATGGAATATAGGATTATTGTTATTTTACCTTTTGATATAGTATTACTGTACCTATATTAAATGTTGCATGTAATCTTGTAGTTTAAAGGGATTATGAATGGGTTTCTATATTTATATTCACACAATGTATGCATTTTATGTGAACTATAGGTATGTTTTTGTTTTAATGAATTACACTATTTTTGGTAAATGATAGCAATTTTGACTTAGTATTTTAGAACTGAGTATATATATTTTTTTAAATCTGTAAACAAAAATGCAAAAATATAACAAAATAATAATTTATAGGTTAAATGCATGATAGCAGTTGTATTTTCCAAACAGAATGCCCGTTTAAAAATTAACAATAATAATCCATCCATCCATCCATTTTCCAACCCACTGAATCCGAACACAGGGTCACGGGGGTCCGCTGGAGCCAATCCCAGCCAACACAGGGCACAAGGCAGGAACCAATCCCGGGCAGGATGCCAACCCACCGCAGTAATAATAATAATTGTTTAATTAAAGTTCTTTACAATGATAAAAGCACAAATCACTTAAATTTAAAACTTTATTGCCTTTAATTTGACAAACTTAAAACCAGTATCTTTTAAATCCATTATGTTAGTTCAGTCTTCATCTATATACGTACATTATAAAGATGTACAATCAGATTTCTCTAGACTTTTCATAAATTATTCGCCTCAATACTAATATAGAATGATTATGATTATTATAGTAACATAAAACTTACTGTCATGCACATGTGCTTGAGATGCAGGCTAAGTACTTAACTGGAGGCAGAATATGAGAGCAGGCTTTGACAAAGTGCAAAAACCTTTCTTCTCCCTCTTCTGGAGATCACCCGAAGAGAAACCAGCCTAAAAAACTTCCTCCCGTTCCTGTACTCCTTTCCTAACCACACCTCCTATTGATGTCACTTCCAGCTCTTTGATTCTAGACCCACCTCTTCCTCCCCTGCCTCTATAAGAACCCAGCACCTTCCCTCCTTAGTTTGTCCCTGTTTTGACGCAGAACCAGAGAGTGCTCTGGAGCCATTATTTTCTGTATTGTGCTGTACAATCTTTTGGATTTTGGATCCCCAAATCTTTTTCTGTTCTCCCTTTGTGTTTTGATACTACATAGTATTAAATATGCAACTCTAGAAATGCCAGTGCTATAAACTGTGTGCAGTTCAACAGTTAGGCAGGAATCCAGCCTTGGAGTATTTTTGTTCCTTATCTGATGTAGTTAAATATTGCCAGGATTTATAATTAGCATATAAATGATCCTTCATGTAATTCTAGGTATTGTTTATCAGCTATATAACTGTATGAGTAGTCACATTTGAAGCTGCATTAATTTTGTATAATGTTTCTCATTTTCCCTAAAATTATGCAGATACCAGCAATCTGGAAACAAAGCAAAGGTGTCTACAAATAATGTTGCATTAACTCATCATTAATTCAGCTTAAGCAGACTTAGGGATGATGTAGTCCAGGCCTTTTTATTATAAATGGAGAATATTATAAAGGTCTATGAATTCATGCTTTTTCAAGGCCTACATGGAAAGAACGAGCCAGTTTTTTACAAAATAAAGTCATATATCATGTACACATCCACATTTGCACAGTGCCAAAGCAAAGTAAATCAAATATTTATTTAGGACTATCAACAGCATGCACTTTTCTCAGCTGCTTTTTAGAACAAACAACATTATAATACATTATCAAATATACAAACTCACCACTACAATACAAATTAAACTTATAAATCCAAGTTAAAACAAAAATGCAGCACTGACCACTGATATCAAGAGCCCTAAGACAAATAGCTGTTTTAGAATAATATGATGGAAAACGTTTGTGAGGTGTAAGTACAGTAGAGAAGTACCATGAAGAATTGTAGCAAACGAACATGAAGCAAGTGAAGATGAGCAAACGTAGGAGTGATGTGGTGACAGATTTTTTGTTTTGAGTCAAGCAGGAGAATGCTGTAATATTTTTATATATTTTGTAAAATCTTTTCAAAGAAAATTGTGATAGGCCAACTAAGGTATGTCAAAGTCCTTAATTAACTTACAGTAACACTATTCTTTTAAGTGTGGGAGAAATAAAGATGTATACAATATAACACACTGTAACAAAACATAACATTTTCTAATGAGGAAAGCGGGCAATAAAGCCTGTTGTAGCAGCATCAAAAGCATGACGGGACCCAGCCCTGGTTAGGGTGCCTGTCTATCATTCGCACACAAACCCACCCTCACTCTCAGAAAGAGCTGGTTTATGGTGGCTAATTAATATAACGTTCACCTCTAAATAAAATTAAAATGACTGCGTTTTTTTTAAATTTGCACAGTTTAAGAAAGATGATTTAAGGGGAGCTCTAGGCATGGCAGGTATATTTTTATGTACATCTTTTATTATTACATCCTTACATTTAAATAAATTAGTAAACCTAAAGTGTAATTATTTTTTCAGCCTATTTCATCATGAGCATTTTCCCAAAGCAGTTTGCTAAACATAATTTATAATGTTATATTTGGAAAAGATTTAAACATACCCTTTAAGAAGTCTGTTTTCTTCTTCTCTTCCTAGCTTCTTTTGATAATGTAGTTTATCTAAATAATGTATGAGTTATTAGTCACAGCCATAAGAAAATCCACATAATGCCCCAATTGAGGCACTCAGTGTGGAGGCTGCTGCTGAAACAGATTCTAAAAAGAATGCTTGAACAGTATTGTTTAATCTTTTATTTTTCTTTATAGGTAACATTTACATTTTCTATTTTACATTCCATGTAAGCAAAATGATTTGATTGTTATGGTTTTATAATAAACAGGATAGAGTTGCACTTGAATCTGAAGTCTCTGCCTTCAAACTATTGATTTCTTAAGCACACAATTATTTTGAATGAAAGAAAGTCCAAAGAGACAGAATAGTGATTGTATTATCTTTAGTCACCAATAACAAGTAAGAACAATTTAAGAAAAGACTATGAAATCAGTGGTTTCACATAGTATTCTTGAGTTGATATTTGTCTCCAGGTGGTTGAATTTGAAAGATCAAATTTCAAAAATTATATATTTGTCACTTTCCTATATCAAAGGTAATTTAGAACCCAAAAGACATGGGGGGTGCAGCTCTTATATTGCAACAGGGCATATTTGTATGCACTGTTGTATATGCCCTGCTGTTCTTTCTGAGTTTATGTGAAATGCTTTAGGGATGGGAAAGGCATTACAAAAATAAAATGTACATTATTATTATTTTTTTATTATGCTTGACAGTCACAGCTTGAGCGAATACCTCAGCAAGGCACAATGCATTAATGTTGTGGAAAACAGTTTTTGCACTTAAAACACAGAAAGCAGCTGTTCAGTCAGAAAAATAATAATTATACAGCTATGTAGGACATTGTAATCTATTCAGGGCATTGCCCACTCAGATAACCGTGAGTTCCAATTGTTTTTTGTTTTTTTTGAGGAAAAAATTATAGATCACTGTAAGTAATGTCCACTTGTAATCACAATAATTTCTCCACTTAATCAGTCAGCCTGAATGATGAAAAAGTTTAATTTCCTCCTGTAGTCCCATTAACTTTATACTATTTTTATGAAGTGATTAAAGTAGGAATCATACTGTAACTGTGCTATCCTAAACTGTGACATTACTTATGTATGTATTGCATATTGCATGTTAAATTGTCCTTTTTGTTGTGTGTAATGTTTTAATGATATTAATTGTGGTCTTATGTTGGTATAGTTTTATTATGGCTGTAACACTGAAACAGACTTCTGCATCATTACCTCAGGTCACAGAAGGAGATGTACAGATTAGACATTTGAACCAATAACTCATCTAAGAAGCAAGATTAGGAAGGGAAAACTCCAAAAAGCATTCCTGTGCAACTCCACCAAAATCTTTAATGTATTCCAGAAACATAGAAGCACAAATTAAGTTTATGATGACAATTGACTGTATGTTTGTCAATATTATCTAAGATTGTTTCCAGGGAATGAGTTCATAGTGGTAAATGTGCAACTGCGTAATGTTTACCACAAATATGTGACAATTTGATGACCCCATCTGAAACCATCAATAATTATTATTTTTTTAGTTATTAATGCAGATGGGCCTGATAAAGTGCCACCTAATGCACTGCTTTATATTTAATCGTAGTTATTTTCACCAAGGCTTGCTTTCTACACAAGTCTGTGTGTAAATGATGACAAAGTAAAATGTAACAAAAAAGACAAGACAACAGACTCGTTGATAAAAAAAAAAAATAATAAATCTCCAAAATATGGATGAGTTGCTGAAACTAAATGCAAAGAAAGGAAGTATTTCTAGAAATATTGTTTCTTTCAACTGTGAGAGAAGATCACTGGTAGAACATTACATGATTTACAACCAAATTAAAGACCTCAGTGGATAGTTGAGGCCCTAGTTTAAGTAATGCTGAGAAGCCAGATTATTAAAAAAAAATGCAAGATAAAATGTTTGAAAAATTATAGAGTGCTTCAACATTAATTAGAAAAGGCTTTAAAATATGTCACTGTCGTAATAAAAACTGACGCATGCTTGTAACTACAGAGATGATCTGTAAATGGTGCTATAAGACGATGGATTGCAAAATCAGCAGGAAATCATATTCAGGACATACAGACGTGGCTGAAAATATCAGTACTCTTTCACTTATGAAAAACTCTTACTTTTCTCTGAACTAAGATGAAACTGATAGTATTTTGTTATATACATTTCTTAATATCACATTTAATAGAACAGAACTTTTCTTTTGATTTATAACTGAACTAGTAGTTAATATAATAAAACAAATTTAAATAGCATGGACAAAAGCATCAGTACACATATTGGAATGTTTCATGGCATAGCTTTTGGAGACAACTGCCTTCAAGCACTTTCTGGAGCTCTGAGTGTGATTTTTACACTTCTGAGCTGGTCATTTTGGCCTATTCTACCTTAGGAATCCAGTCAGATCTCAGTGTGTAAAGGGCAAGGCCAAAAACCGTTTCTAAAAGTGCATGATCTCTGACTCCTCAGACATCTCTGTCTTAACTGTCATGCATCTGTAATGAATATCATGACATGAGATTGGGAATACTTCAGTAAACCTGTATCTGTCAACACAATTCACAGCTTAAGGCTTTACTATGTCAAATCAACACTGTCCAGAAACCTCTCGGGATCAGTCTCATCAAGTAGCACAGTGGGATCGTGTTTTGTGGTTTGACAAATAAACAATTCAAATATTTTTTTTTTATAAATGCTAAAGAGGAAAAAGACTATCCAACTGTTATCAGCTTCAAGTCCAAATGTCAACGTCTGTCATGACTTGGGGGTTTGTCAGTACACATGCATGGGTTACAGAAAAATACGAGCAAATTTTAGCACAAGATAAGTACAAATTTTAGAGAAACATATGCTATCATCCAGGCACTGTCTTTTATGGGGTTATAATACAGAATTTACAAATCGCACAATTTCTTTGGCATCCTCCATGGTGTCTTAACCTTTTTGGAATTGGGTTTGCAGGAAATTCTCACAGTAACATTTGTCACATTTCTTAAAGCTAATAAGATCAGTCTGAAAATTAACTAAATGTTAAAGGATAGCACAAAAAGGTTTTGACATAATTATCTATAGGTGATGTTTAAAGAAGAACCACATTCTGAAATAGGAAAATTATAGAACCAGTGAAAATTCTAAAAGAACTGTTCTTGTAGCATCAGCTTTAAAAGACAGTAGGCCCAAGAGGTATATCTACACTTACTGAGCAAATTATTAACAACACTATACTAATACTGGCTAGGGCCTCAATTTGCTCTGAAAACAGCCTCAGTTCTTCATGGCATGAATTCCACAAGTTGTTGGAGACATTACTTTGAGATTCTGGCTATCATGATTAAAGTATTGTTATCACAGTTTTGCCAGCTGGACATCGCCAAGGTGTTCTATTGGATTCAGATCTGGTTACTGGGAAGGCAGGTAAAGAAAACTGAACTAACTGTCATGTTCATGAAACCATTCTGAGATGAGTTTTGCTTTGAGACAGGGTACATTATCATGCTGGAAGTAAGCATTAGAAAATGGGTAAATTGTGGCAATGAGAGGATGCACATGGTGAGGTACAATGTGTAAATAGGCTGTTGCATTCAGTTGATGATTGATTGGTACTAACAGGTCCAAAGGGTGTCAAGAAAAATTCCTCACACCATAACACCACTACCATCAGCCTGGATTGTTGCCACAAGGCAGTTTGGGTGAATGAATTCATGCTGCTGGCACTAAATTCTGCCATTCCAATCTGTGCGCCTCAACAGAAATCCATTCATCCGACCAGTCTTGAACTGACCATGTGTTATGAGACTATGTCCACTGCTGCTTTAGCTTTCTGTTATTGGTGGACAGGAGTGGAACCCAACATGGTCTTCCACCTCAGGGTTGGAAGTGCTATGCATTCTGAGATGCTTTTTTGCTCACCACAGCTCTATAGACTGTTCTTCTGAGTTACCTTAGCCTTTCTGTCAGCTCAAACAGGTCATTCTCATGACGCATCTCAGCAACAAACATTTTCCATCCATTCTGTCTGGCACCAACAATCATGCCACAGCTAGAATCCTTGAGATCACATTTTTTTCTCATTCTGCTGTTTAATTTAAACGTTAGCTGAAGCTCCTGACCTGTATCTGCACGATTTTATGCATTTTTTTGCTACAACGTGATTAGCTGATTAGATAATTGCATGGATAAGTAGGTGTGGTATTCCTAATAATTTCTTTAATAAGTGTATAACCCGACTATAAACAAAGTGACTAAACTAAAGTAGTATCCTAAATCTGGAAGTAGACAAAACACATATTATCTAATGGTTTTGGAAGAGGACTTCAAGAAATATTTGGTTGCCCATACTCATGAAAAATGTGTCTTTACAGTAAGTTACCTTTTAGGGTTTCTTGTAGTTTTCAAATTTTTTACATCCTGGTGGAGGGAATTTTGGCACAACAGAAGTAGCTAACAAGGTGTGTTGAAATTCAAGCCCAGCCTTTGCAGGATCTGAAGTTTCTACTTGTGCCTGGTGTGAATTTTATCAAGGTGTTCTTTTCAAGTAAAACCACAAAGACATGCATGTTATGTGGACTAGCCTCTTTAAAATCATTAAGTAGAATTCAGTGTGTTTGTGTTCATACATCCTTGTCTCAGGATGAAGTTTGTCTTTATTCCAGCGCTGTCAGAATTAGGTACAAATCCTACATACTGTATTTTGTGGTGGAGATGTATGGATAACTAGAAGACGTTTGCTAGTGATTTCTGTAATGGCACATTTCTTAGCAGCAATCCTGTAGCATGTACAGATGTTTTAGAGACTACCTTCAAAAATCAGGGATGGCTGGTAAAATTCTGAAGAAAAAAATGTGCATTTCAAGAGTTCATAGATTGCTAAAAGGATGCTATGGGACTGCCTCCTATGAAGGGAAAATAACTGAAATCCACCAAAAAAAAAACAAAACTATACCTCCTGACGTGACTGAGATCAATCATAATATGTTAATTATTAAAAGTTCTTTAGAAATGTATCAGCACATTTATCTCTAGCACCGTCTTGTTTTTGCAAAGACGCATGGTGATAATGTAGCAACAACAGGAAGTTTCTTTATATAGCAAAAGAATCAGATTAAGTTAGCAGAAGTATAAGATTAGAAGTTATGATGGCCTTTCACACAGAATTTCACCTGAAAGATGAATACAATTGTCATCTCGCATTTTATCATTAATGTAAAGAAATTGCTTACAGATACAAACAGATTTTCAGTGATATTTGGAGTGCGGACATATATGAGTGTATTAATTAGCAAACGATGCAGTAAGTGAAGCAATCATAAACTATTGTTGCCACTCCATAACATGTTGAAAGCAGCACTGCATATGGCATTCCCAAGAATTTAGAGATGGTCTACAGCAGGGGTGCCCAATACGTCGATCGCGATCGACCGGTAGACCGGAAAGGTAGTGCAAGAAGATCGCGTTGCATTCAAAAAAAAAAAATTATTATTTTTTTTTAAATGTTAGTCAATCATATATCCTCTCTATGGCATTTGCCACTTGATTGACATACAGGGCGGCCAGTCTGAGATCTATTTTCTTGTAACACACTGGTCATCCCGGACTCACGATCAAACGCGTGAGCTACTGCAAAACTCCGGCTATCTAAGTGATCTAGTTAGCCTTCCAATTTATATCGACTAAAGAAGGCATTTTAAAAAAATTGTTATGGGCTGGATGTGAAATTGGAAGAGGATTTCTTTCTCTCACAGTGTCACAATCGAAGTGCGTTTGTCTGATCTGTCAATCTATCATTGCTATTCCAAAGAAGGAAAATGTGGAAAGGCACTTTCGAACTGTTCATAAAAACTACGAAACTGACTTCCTTCCGAAAAGCGATCTGAGAAAGAGAAAGGAGAGGGAACTAAAATCGCAGTTAATCGGACAGCCGTCATTTTTCACTCAGCTGAATTCAAAAGCAAAGGCAGACACACCGAAGCGTTGTTCCAGGTGAGTCACTCGACCATTAAGCATAACAAGTCCTTCCAAGATGGAGAGATGATAAAAGATGCCTTCGCCGAGGCAGATGGCTAGGGAGAAATTCCTGCTGAGATTTCAAGAGTTTCTCCTTGTCATTAAACATGCAGAATACAAGCAACTTAATAACGATCAATGGCTGCTAGACTTGGCATTTTTTTCCGATCTGACCAACATATTAAATGAGCTTAATTTACAGCAGAAAGGAAAAGAGAAAACCATGGTTAATATGATTAGCTCAATTAATGCTTTCAAACGAAAAATGCAACATCTGTCCTCAAAGCTGCAGAGCCTTGATTTGTGCAACATCCAAAACCTCGCATCAGAGCTGGAGACGCAATGGAAGGCGTGTGTGCAACTTGACAGAATACGCTACACAGAGCAGATTGAAAATTGTCTGTCAGACTTTAATGGAAAAAAAATAACGATTCGAGTGTTGCCCAATGTAGCGGAGTAAGAGTAGCGTTTCTTCTTCACAAATGTACTCAAGTAAAAGTAAAAAGTATGGTGCAGTAAAACTACTCTTAGAAGTACAATTTGTTTAAAAAAGTTACTCAAGTAAATGTAATTCGTTACTGCCCACCTCTGATACTCAGTATATACTGTATATTGTATGGTGTAACATTCTATGATCTTCTTCTCGCAACTGACAGGGCACCCGTGGCGGATGTTTGTCGACTTGCAGACCAACCATACAGGTTACCTGGTAGGTAACCACCCATACAATCGGGTTGTGATTCAGACTTCGGATGCTATGTATGTAATTACCCCGATCTCCAGGCTGTCAAGTAAACGAGCCACCCATCGTGGTGCAACTTAAAGACCCTTTGCCTCTAAAGCTGACGTCTGAGGTTCGATCCCCGGTGAGGGGAGCAGTGGAGTGTTGTACCCCTGATGAACCCAAAATAGGGCAAAACACGTGTCGTGAATTATTTGACAGTTAACTATGTAATATTTATATATCATTTTTAATGTAGGCAGATCATTTTGACCTGGTCATTTTAAAAGTAGCTCGCAAGCCGAAAAAGTGTGGGCAGCCCTGGTCTACAGCATAGAGGGAATGTGAATACTGTACAAAAATGATTAGATAGGGGAAAAGTATCATAGGAATGCCTTAGCCATTTACAGTTGTCAAAGAATCTACCCACTGACATTAAAGAGAGTGGAGTATTTGCTCTATGTCGGAAAACTCTGGCATTATGCTTGTAAAAGCAAGACATTGAAAAGTAAAGATAAAGTTTTCTATAGTAAAGAGATGCAAGGAAGATTCATCCATCCATTATCCAACCCACTATATCCTAACTACAGGGTCATGGGGGTTTGCTGGAGCCAATCCCAGCCAACACAGGAAACAAACCCCAGGCAGGGCACCAGCCCATACACACAGGACAATGTAGAATCACCAGTGCACCTAACCTGCATGTCTTTGGACTGTGGGAGGAAACCCACGCAGACACGGGGAGAACATGCAAACTCCACACAGGGGGACCCGGGAAGCAAACCCAGGTCTCCTAACTGCAAGGCAGCAGTGCTACCCACTGCGCCACTGTGCCGCCAAGGAAGATTCAGTTCAATTTTATTTTTATATACAAACAGTCCATAATTTATATAGAAAAGACAATCCCTAGGTACTTTAAAATTTTGTTTTATTTGTTTTGGATAGTTTTGGGTTTACAATTACTCCTAATCATTTAGTGTTATTATTTGCCTGACCAGCCCAGTCCAGCATAGATTTACTGTCAAAGACTGTGTCTTTGACTTTGTCTATAATAACTGACTATGGACCCCTCGGAGGTTTATTTTCTCCAGGGATGCTGCTGACTGTAGCTTTTATTTTCCTCTCCTCTGTTATGAACTGGCCATAGTTCAATGGCTATGTTTATGAATAGGTATTGTTAGCTTCAATGTATGTTATTTCATTTGGAACTGCTTTGTCTTACTGCGTGTTTTAACAAATCAGTAGCTGTATGCAGATGCATTATGTAATCAGTAATTTGTAAAGTTTGTAATTGAGTTTTACCTGTGAATTTGTTACAGCGCTCGCTGAGTCTGCACTCAGCAAAAAGTGATATACAAAAATAAACTGAACTGAAGTGAATTATTTAGAAGAACGCCAGACAAAACAATATTATGCAATGAAAATTCTATTCTATATAATTCTATGAAAATGTATCTAGTACAACTGCATGTGATTTATCATATTAAACTGTATTAATCCTAATCAAGCCTGAATTACTCACATGGGAAAGTAATATTTTATATTTTCAGAAATAAAAAAAAAACAGGTTTTCACAACCAGAAATTGTCCACAAAGATTTTTAAGAATAAAGCAGGAATTTATTAATGGTCTTCTAAAATAAACATGCATGACCTCTGCTTAACCCATCTGACGTCTCAATATAACTGAGGAGCTACCTCATATTGGACACTCTGTTTGCTTTGCTCTCTAGATTGGGTAGAGGAGTGGTACTCAGTTTGACTTAATGTACCTTCATTTTCAAAATTAATTACTCAGAGTATAGTGCTAAGTGTACCTTTGACTGAAATATATTCAATTTATTGTATTGTGATTTAAAAGCTAAATAGAATAAAAAAATTAAATTGGTCATATCCCTCTAATCCATTTACTGCCACTTGTAAAATATGTGTTAGGACACAATGAAGCTTTTGTTTTGGATTGTGGTTGTCCGATTGCCCCAATTAAGACAGTTTGTGGGGGTGCATGTGGAGAAGAAAATATAACTCCTGTGTACACTGACTTCATAGAAATGGAGGCTTCTTGTCTTTGAAAAAAGCAAAGCTAGAAGCTAAACTGATAGAAGAAATTAAATGAATGTTTAGAAAGAATTTAGATTATGTGATCTATGAGTCTCTATAACTATCCCATGTTATAAAATTTGCTGAATTAGGTCAGTAACCATATCTGTATATATAAAATTCTTTTCGCGTTTGAAATGGAAATTACGTATGACCACACGAAACGGAAATTACATATGACCACAGAACATATTATAATACAGGAACTAATCACTTCGTTTGTGGACGCCATTTTTATATCATCTTTATGAATTGGTATTATTTGTGTGAGAGTTATTTTACTGATTTTGAAAAGAAGTAAACACAAACACGCCGATCTATCCCATAGTGAGTAGTGATGATTAAATGTTTTAATTGTATCGTTTGTGTTTCTGTAAAGTGTATAGTTGTCACTCGTTTCAGGCCTTCAAGTTTAGATTTTACATTTTGACATATGTTTGCAGTGGAAACGTCTAAACAAGATTACTGTGTGTAGTACGTATATTTCAGTTTTTGTTTTCCTTTTTAACTTTTCTCTGTGCTCACCAGTTCTTCATCAGAGTCAATATTATTTTGTCATGGCAGATAAATATTTCGTTTTTCATCTAAAGTAAGCACTGTACCAGTATAGCTTCAGAGTTGTTGTTTTTTAACTTCAGAGTTTGTGTGTATGCTGAATTTATGTTTAACAAGATACACAACCAGCATATACATATATCAGTTTTTTTGTTGTTGTTTTGTTGCATTTATGCTTATAAGTAAACACTTATTTTTTATGGCAAATACAAAGTACTTAAAACATTAATAATAGTAGCGTATGTATGAGTTAAGATGTAAGGTTAAAAAAACGTACAGTAGGTGTGTAACAGAAGACAACATGTATAAGGTGCAGAAAAACTGATAATAATTTATATAAAGAAATGGGAAATTTAAAAGAGCCGAAAATTTAAATTGTAGCTTGGATGAAAAGTGCTAGACGGTGACCCTCCAAGAATTACGTTTGATACTCCTGAAGTAATAATTAAGTTTCCAGCTTTAATGTAATATGAAAAACAATGTGAAACAGCTTTGTGAAAGTTATCAAGAAAATATGCAAAACCAGCTATCCATTTTAAACATCTGATGTCCCGTTTAATGTTATGAAAATATCAGCACCTTTCTTGGAAGCAAGGATTGTTGAGCCACTTTTTATCTTGAATAGCATGTGTTCTTCATAGAATAGCTATTATATAAGCTAATTCATCCCAATAATGTAATCTGTTAACATATTTTCCTATTGTAAGTGAGATTTCAAAACTGTTGTGATTTTAGCTTTTGTCACGTTATTAATTAGCCCAGAGGGGACTGGGTGGTCTCATGGTCTGGAATCCCTACAGATTTTATTTTTTCTCCAGCCGTCTGGAGTTTTTTTTTTCTGTCCCCTGGCCATTGGACCTTACTCTTATTCGATGTTAATTAATGTTGATTTATTTTGTTTTCTTATTGTGTCTTTTATTTTTCTATTCTTTATTATGTAAAGCACTTTGACCTACTGTTTGTATGAAAATGTGCTATATAAATAAATGTTGTTGTTGTTGTTGTTGATAGAAGTGCGCCCCGTGTCACCCTCTCCCAGCCCTACTCTCTGGACTCCAGCGCTGAGCCGTTCGCCGCCAGGCGCGTTCTGACAGAGAAGTTTTATTTATTCGTCCACGTCACGGAAACTGCCACATTATAACTTTTTTTTAATTGGCAGTACTTGATTGTAGAAGAGATGAGGAAAACAGCTTTGCGTCTTTCTACCTTTTAACTGCGCCGAGCTGTAAACAATGTCAAGACTACAACGCCTTCAGTGGAGAGAGGTTGTGAGAACAAAGTGGACGCTCGGAGGCGCAGAATGTCGGGCTGCTCTGCCAGGTCGGGAGCTTCGCAGTTTCAGGCGGCGTCCTTTCTTCTCGCACTGTTTGTGACACTTCGAGTGCCCCGTCGGCTCCTGGGAGAGTGGAAATCATTGCGAATGAGTGTGATCAGCGTCATCGAAGCAAAACTCTCTTTGTAAATTGTGCTTAACGACTGCTTACTGTCCCTTAAGGTGAGTTCAGGACACTAAAACCCTGCAACATTCAAGGTTGCTTTTGTGATAAATTCTTTTAAGACAATGGAGGGTTTACATCTAAGACGATGTACTGACCTCTTCATGTTAAGTTTTGGACTTGGGAGTTGCTTGGACCTTCTGCCCATTAAGCATGGAAAGGCAGCATCCACATTTCTCAGAATAATTTTTCTCTTATATCACAGGCACGTAGTGCAACGTTGTCAGGCAGAAATTTGCAGGATCGCATAAAAAATGTAATTTCTATACCACAGCGGTCGTGTAGCGCCTTTCACAAGGGTTCTCCTACCGAGAGATGATCCAAATACATTTAAGCTGCTGTTAGTGCTACTTACCTGTTGTGTTACAGCGCCTTTAAAATGTACTTTACCCGAAAGCACTCCAGTACTGCTCAATGTATCTTTACTTCTTACATGTTAATGATTTACTGTTTAATAATTTATATACTACATTTTATTTTTTTCCCTTGCACTCAGTGAGCGAAGCCACTGGGTAATCAGCTAGTATTTTATAAATGAAGGATTTAGCATTAAGTTAATCTGTGGTAGTCAAAGCTGAATCAGAATACATTTAATGAGTCATTGTTGCATTTCATAGAAAAATAAAAGTACATCTGTGGTTTATGGGACTGAGCAGACTGACCACAGAATTTCCACTTTAGCAAAATTTGTGTAACTTTGTATTTTTTTATATTTTTGTTTTTCATCAAGGATTTTTTTTTTATTCCTGCAGTTTCTAAATGGTTTCATAAATGTGTTTGCTATGCTAAGGTGGTCATTGCAAGATTTCAACTCATCTTTAAATACTGAGAGGTTGCACAGGGAAGCAGAGGGAAGTGCTGTGTAAGAGCTCGAGGGGTTTGAGTCAAAATGATTGCATGGGCCTTCTTGCATATGCGTGAGAGATTTCTACAGATACTCGTCTTCCTTCCTAAATTCAAAAGCCACACATGTTAGATTTAGAGGCAACTCTAAACTGCCTGTATAAATGGAACATGAAGTGTGCCCTGACACATGCACCCTCTCTAGTCCTGGTAGTCTGTCTTGTAATTCTCGACACCAGAGTGGAGTTTGGATTTTTGCAATCTTACCATGCACTGAGTTAGTTAAGAAAATTAAGGATAGATAGAGACATCTAATAAAGGGGAAATACAAAAAAGGAAAAAGTCTTGCTAGATAGTAGATGAGCATTATAAGGTGATGTCCGCACTACTACCTTTTCATTTAAAAATGGTGTTTTTAAATGAAAGTGATCTCGTCCACAATAGCATTTTCCCATCATTTATTAAACTATACCACACTAAAATGACTAAAATCACATATGACACGCATCAGTGAAAACAGGAAGTGGAAGTGTCCTTAATGCTTATCATTCATTTACTGTTTGCATTTACATAAAGGGAACAGCGTGGCAATTATGAAAAACAACAGATTGTTTTGTTTGGACTGATGATGAGGTGGAGTTGCTGTTCAGAGTAATACATGATTGAGCAAAACGAATGAGAAAATTTAATGAGCATGATCCAATCAGGAAAGAACCATGTAATGAGCACATCCAATCAGAGTGTGATTAGAGTCTATGATTTCACCCTTCCACATTGCACCTCTGAGCTGGCATCTTCAGGAGAGCCCTTTTCAAAAGTCTCCATCTATCATTAGACAATGAAATAAGTAGCTAAGGATATTGTGACTGCTAGAGAGCTCTTGTTCAACCAAGACTTAGTAGCATACTGTATGTTAATATTTCAATGCATACATGCTGGTGTAATTATTTTCAACCCTGTTTAACTGATTCTTTTATATCCTAATGCATTTGTGTGACTGGATGGGATGGACCTCTCATGTCTTTTCAAGCCCTTTTGGGTATGGATGATCCCCATGAGTATCGAGACACCCTTTGTACATCTCTCAGGTGACACAATTCCAGCCTGCTCCTATAAAGAAAACAGGATGGTTTGTTTCAGCATCTTTGGTTCAAAACAGTGTATCGTTTTCCTTCTTTATATTTCTTCCTGTGCCCCTAATATGTTTCATCAGACAAAGTATAGTGATCTGTGACACTCTACGTCTCATTCTTTCCTATGTACTTAACTAATCTATAAGTATCTAAATTCATGTGTTACAGTGATTATAAAGTGTGGCCAATTTTTTGTTAATTCTTAAAAGGACAAAGAACACCATTATGTGACTACTTCCGACTGCTAACAGTCTCAGTCTGGCCTGGCACTTTCAGGACTCTAAACACTTGCCACTATCTCCATACTTCCTTTTATATGAAAGTCATGTAAGAGGGAATTGCTTCCCATGAAAAGATTCTGAAACTCTCAGTTTGTGAACTCAGGGTTGAAAATATCTTGTGTGTCCCATTAGTTAAATGATGAGAACCAAAATCTTGTGGCAAGTGTTACCGGCTTCAGGTCTAGGGTAACCTGCACCGGGTACAAGCCACTGTTGTTACAGGGTGTAGCCCGCCAAAAGCTTAAAAGAAGCAGACAGCAGTTAGAAATCTCCCAACATACCTCATTTTATTCAGATTTGCCCAGAGGTATATAACTGCTTCAGTCTCTGCCTAGATCAACATGACGATCTGTTATATACCAATTTCTTTCGCTTAACAATAGTGTACCAGTAGTGGACAGAAGTTTTGGCAGTGACACAAATGTTGTGTTTTGCAAAATTTGTAGCTTGTGCATAGTGATCAGATTCATATTCATTTGCTGCAAAAGAGCTTTATTAGCATAAAAAGTTAACCTTATCATAAAATGCCATTTTCACTTATTTTAGCCCTGGCACAAAATGATCAGCTAAAAGTGTCCAGAAAGCACAAGGACCATCTTCTCCTGCGGAGTCAGCTACAGAAGCGTGTAGCCACCAGCGGAGAGCTGGCTCAGTATGGAAGCTGGAGGCTGTGAGTGCATCTGCACGCAACAGTAAGGCAAAGACGTTTGGACAGATGCCTTGTGTCAAGAAGGGCAACAAAGAAGCCACTTCGTTCCAAGAAAAACATCAATGACAGACTGAAATTCTGCATATAGTACAAGAATTGGGCGGTAGAAGACTGGTGCAGTTATTTTTTTGGATGAATCATCCTTTCAACTGTTTGGGACATCTGGAAAATCAATTGTCTGCAGAAGGAAAAGGTGAATGCTACCATGAGTCTTGAGTCACTATCCCAACAGTGAAGCATCTTGAGACAATACATGTGTGGGATTGCTTCTCATCCAAGGGAGTAGGCCCACTCACAATTCTGCCCAAGAGCGCTGCCATAAATAAAGAATGGTATCAAAATGTCCTCCAAGGGCAACTTCTCCCAACATTCCAGGTGTAATTTGGTGATGACCTGTGTATTTTCCAGCATGCTGGAGCACCATGTCATAAGGCGAAAGTGACAATGAAGTGGCTCAAAGATCATAATATCAAAAGTCTGGATCTGTGGCCAGGAAACTTCCCAGATCTTAATCCCACTGAGAACATGTGGTCAGTTCTCAAAACGTGGATGAATAAGCAGAAGCCCACAAATTGTGATCAACTCCAAGCCTAAAAAGGCAAGAATGGATCATCAACAGTCAGGATTTGGCCCAGAAGCTGATATTGAGCATGCCGGAGCGAATTGCTGAAGTTATGAAGAAGGGTCAGCACTGTAAATATTCACTCTTTATATAAATGTAATGTTTTTGAAAGCCTTTGAATGTTATGAAATGTTTATAATTGTTCTACAGTATACCATAGAAATGTAAAAAAAAAAATTTGAAAATGCTGAATCAGCAAAGTTTGCAAAAAAACAATAGCACTGTTGCAAACTATCAAGCAGTACATATACCACAGTATGCTGATTAGAGACCAAAGTCCCCCGAACACGTTAATTTTCAAACCAAATAAATACAAACATTTTCTAAGGAAAAAGGCAGTTCTGTTATCACAGTGCTCTGTGTTGATGAGATATCAGTCAAAGCAGTTTGATCTTCAAAGCAGGTGACTCTTTGGAGATACAGGTAAATAAATACTGTATCTGTGTCCTGTAAGACAGCCATTAACCATAACCTGTAACAGAATTAATCGTGAAATTTGCCTTTTCACTTATCATCCCAGTTCCACACAAAGGGTGCCTACTCCCCTTCATCTACTGGCTTTTACGTTTGCTGTTTACATTTTTTTTCCCTTGCAGCAACACACAGAAGTCCATCACACAAGAGCAGTTGTCAGTTCCAAATAACGACTGCAGTTGTTGCAAACCGTTATGGAATCTAAAATGCAGGGTATGCATATAAATGAATTTATTATTCATACAATTTTTAATAACAGCTGAAAAAATAATCCTATAAAATGTGGTGCCATGCAGCTGACAAAACAAATGTTATTCACGTTATCTGCATTTTTAATTTTTTTCTAAATCCTGTTATATTTACATAAAGGCTTATTTTAGTAAACACAGTTACTGTGCCTCTATTAATAACACTTGTAAATAGTTTTAACTGCACATGAGATCTATATTTCTTAAGGAATTATTTGTTAAATCATGAAAGAATGTTCAAAAGTATGAACCCTCAGTTCTCCAGTCACAAAATCCAGGCCTCAAAAAAGACAAATACTTATTCATTTCTTTTGAATCTGATTATTGCTTAAAGCATGTGGGATTACTGCATAAGGCTTCAAACTGCTACTGCTTTACATCGAATATTAGCATACTGCATCTGCCTTGAGTGCTTAGCAAGACAAATAAAGCGATATCAGTTTTTACACCATAAACACAATAAACGGCGGCAATCATTCTATTTGTTTATTTAGTTTTTAATATCTAGTGCTTTGGGAAGCCAAAGTAAACTCCAGTGATGCTTCTGTATAATCTATACCACATGTCGCAGCTAGAACCATATTTTTCCACTCAGTCTGTCTATTTCAGCTCAGGAATAATAATTTAGTTCCATTGTTCTAAAAACCTTTATAAATCTACCATTTCTGTAGACTAGTGACCCTTAGAATTTATTTAGCTAATAATGTTTCATCTGGGTGGCACGGTGGCGCAGTGGGTAGCGCTGCTGCCTAGCAGTTAGGAGACCTGGGTTCACTTCCCGGGTCCTCCCTGTGTGGAGTTTGCATGTTCTGTCTGTGTGGGTTTCCTCCTATGGTCCAAAGACATGCAGGTTAGGTGGATTGGCGATTCTAAATTGGCCCTAGGGTGTGTTTGTGTGTGCCCTGTGGTTGGTTGGCACTCTGCCTGGGATTGGTCTCTGTTTTGGCTTGGATTGGCTCCAGCAGACCCCCTGTGTTCGGATTCAGCGGGTTGGAAAATGGATGGATGGATGTTTCATCTTAACAGTATCTCTGGCTTGTTGGACTTGCTCCTGGCCACAACAGGACTGGGTCAAGTATTGCTTCTGAATGAGGTTCTGCTTCATTACACCATGCATTTATTTGACAACAAGTCTTTTGTCTTCAGAAAAAAATATAAAGAGAATCTTTGCAAGCAAAGAGAGATCATGCACCGGAAATTATTTAGCATTACCTATAACACACCAACATACCTATAGCAAAAAGTCAAAAATATATATTATAAAATTATTTCCAAACTATTTTTAAAATGTAGGCTATAAATTATTAGTTAAATAATATTAATTAACCCAAAACAACTTTTAAGTGGTCCTAAACTTTTGAAACATCTCTTTCATATTAGGGACTAAAACTGCTCAAAAGGGTAAATAGGGGCCAATATGTCTGTCTTGCCTTTTCATATCCTACACCAATATAGCTTATTTCTTGGGGAAAAAGAAATGTTTTACATTCCCAAAATCATTTTCTATAATGTCCTCATCTCCCATGATTGTAATAGTTTATGTGGCCAATAAGTCTGGAAGGCTGCTGTTTGAGGCCTTTTTCACCCGTTCAGAAGCTGCTTGATTGTCCCATTCTGGGCTGAGTAACTAGATGCAGGATTTGTTGTATTTATTCTTTTTTAGAACCAGTATATGGAGGAATATCTCTCTATTATATACAAAAATCCTGTGACGAGACAAGACTTTTTTGTAGAGTTTTTTTCAAGTCCCGTGAGACTTTGGCCATGAGATTTTTTCAAGTCACGCCCTCTTCTCAAACATATTCAACCACACGCACGGTCCTCTCACCTCTCATTCATGTGAATGGTTTTAACAGACACAGTTCCTGCTCTCTCAGCTCTTATAAATTTTAACATTTTCCTCACTTTAAGTTCCCAATTAAAGAAGACGTATTATGTCCAAATCTTATTGAAGAATTTCATCACGCCAAAAATGTTGATCGGTTACACTGCAGATTGGTTAAATGCGTATCAATAGACTATGCTGAAACAGTTGGTGGTGATCGTGCTGAAGATGAAAACATCAACTTACAATATCCCGAAGAATATCTTCAACCGTTAACACCGTCTGGTCATCCACCGAACTAATTACTGTAGAATGAAGGATGTATCCAAGAAAGGTAATGTGGTAAATCTTCCGTGGATAACATTAGACAACAAAGGAGATCTTGATATGCCAATCACATTAAAAGATGAACAGTTTCCAGTTAGAATAGCTTTTGCAAAGACAATTAACAAATCTCAGAGCCAAACATTTGAAAAACTAGTTTTTTAATAGAGAGAAAGAAATGAAATTCAATCATGGGCAGTTATACGTTGTGTTGTCACGATGAAAGTCCAAACACAGAATCAAAATTCAATGCTTAGCTGGCTGCTAAGTCTGTCGACTTTTCCTGTTCTCGCACTACTGCCCCAACATACAGCGTGTTGCGACTATGTGCTGATGGAGAATATTTAGAATGTTCAACTCATTACGAAGGCTATATATTCTTGGACCACCTGAACTTCTAGTCCTAGATAGAGACTGGATTCAGGAAAATGTGTTCTTTCTGATGCCCACCACCTTCGCCTGGGTTTTACAAACATTAAACTGTAGATGACACCTGCATCCCTCAATGAATTCATCATACAGGCTTTGCAATTCTTTCCTTTTGTCTGTCGCTTAACTTCTAAATAGCTACAGACTCATCTAAAAACTTGTAAAAGTTGTCATGTCCATGAATTATATTTGAAATCTGATGCATTTAGGGGTAAATGATAGCTATGTGCTGCTGATCACCCAGATCTGTAACCACAAATTAGTGAAGAAGTTTGTTATCCAAGGCACTCCGCTAGTGTGCACCTTTCCTGACTTTAGCATATTTCCCAGGAGTAAGAGCTGTTTGGTGTTAATGACAATAAATAAGTCAAAAAAAACATGATGTTAAAAATAGCTGTCTGCTATATCTACAAGACAATGCCTTTGCTTAGCAGTTAGATGATGGCGTCACCCACTCTGGTGTATACCTACAGACAAACCGCAGTGGTTCAGGGCTGTTTTCTCCTGGGATCTATGATGGCTGACTGCAAGCTTTTACATAATGTGAGATACTTAAAAAGACTTCTGTAGGTAAAATAGTGAATTATATACATGGGAACACCAGTGAAAACTAAAGAGAAGTGTCCATATTCATATATTCACTTTTTTAAATGAAGCTAATGGAAAACTAACTGAAAGTAACCTCTAAGTCTAGGAGTTTATACAGAGATGACAATACAATTATAAAAAGCACCCAAATCCAACATTGAGGCTACTTAACTATTAGATGACCATAGGCTTTATGTT
The DNA here is from genome assembly GCF_016835505.1 of Polypterus senegalus. Taxonomy (NCBI): domain Eukaryota; kingdom Metazoa; phylum Chordata; class Cladistia; order Polypteriformes; family Polypteridae; genus Polypterus; species Polypterus senegalus. The sequence goes on from NC_053165.1 coordinate 49,675,972, forward strand.
CTCCATGTTATTTGTAAAATTCTAATTTTGTTTTTTCCAAGTTAATTTTGGAATTAAGTGTGAAGGTCTTGAGCTGCAGTCTAGTGTGTAGAGTATTTCCAATGCAAATTGTGGTTGCCATCTCCATTTAAATAATTATTATAATAATTATATGGGATCAGAAAGCCATAGCTTTTACTATATTTTGAGCATCCTTGTTTTGTTAGAATATATCAATTATTGAAGTCACTTACACCATTTGTGACTGCTCATAAGTGGCATGTTGAACTAAATTGAGAAAAGCTATGTCATCGTATCAGCAGCCAATTAGCTTTATGTGTATATCTGCTTGTCAAATTAGTATAAATATCTGATGCTTATTGTTCTTTTTCTCACCTGCTGATTGAAAAAATGTGCCTGTCCATATTAGTATTCATGAAAATCATCATCAACTGGTAATTTAATGCGTTCTTGTAAAGACGCCAGCCAAAACAAAAGAAACATATCAAGTCGAGCCTGTTTAGTTTTTTGTACTTTGTCTTTTGTTTTTGTCAGTCAGTCAGTCATCATCCAACCTGCTATATCCTAACTACAGGGTCATGGGGGTCTGCTGGAGCCAATCCCAGCCAGCACAGCCAGCACAGAGCGCAAGGCAGGAACAAACCCTGGGCATGGCGCCAGCCCACCGCAGGGCACACACACACACACACACACACCAAGCACACACTAAGGACTTCTGTATTTGTGTTTTGTTTAATGTGTAAAGTATAGCATGAACATAAAACACAAAAGAGGTGCCTAGATTTGAACAAACAGACAGACGGCATTTTAAAGTGTCTGACATTTCAGGCAGTGTGGCTCTCTTTAATTTGCCAGATGGTCACACCATACAAGGGCAGAACTGAAGCTATAAGGATCTCATCTTTGTTATTTCTACTGCTAGGTTGCACAGAATCTAAAATTAAAAAAGTAGACGGAGACAAGATTATTTATTTTAAATACTGTTCTGAAATTAATATTCATAACCAGTAAATGTAACAGCCCTGCTTAAAACTGGAAGAACATACTCATGAATCGAATTTGCTTTAATTTAATTAAAACATTTTTTCTAGCTGTTTTAAAGACATGGAAAATAAGATAAGAGTCAGAAAATTTTCTTTATTGTGATTCAAGTCATGCATTAAAATTTCAGACGAACGGGATGAAATATGGTTGGAATTTCCTAGAGAAAACAAAACCAAGTTTTTGATTCTCTTTAAATCACCTTTAAGGCTTCCTAATATTTCAGTCATTATTTTTTCTCTGTTTTCATAAACAAAGTATACAACAGTACATCAGACACATATCATTAAATGCTGCAGTTTTCTTTATTATTATGGAAAGCGTGTCATTAGCTGTAAAAATTCTTTATAGGCATATTCTGAATTCCTGTTGTGCTTTGTCAGAATATGCCATTAAGCAGTACTGTCAACGTAGACCTCTGAACTTTATCATCCATCCATCCATCCATTTTCTAACCCGCTGAATCCGAATACAGGGTCACGGGGGTCTGCCGGAGCCAATCCCAGCCAACACAGGGCACAAGGCAGGAACCAATCCTGGGCAGGGTGCCAACCCACCGCAGCTGAACTTTATCAGTAACTGCTATATACCTTGTTCACATTTTTAAATATTTTTTAATTTGTTAATATTTTACACTTGTTTGAAGCTGTAATTAGAAAACTGAATTCTTACCAATGGGGTGACTCAGTGGTGAGCACTGTTGCCTTGCTCATCAACTATTCTGGGCTCAAATCCCACACTGGATTAGATTCTACAAGGAGTTTCCATACTTTTCTTTGTGTCTCTATATCTTTTTCCAGGTACTCCAGTTTTCTCTTCATATGCCAAAGACGAATGTATTCTGTTTCTAAGTCTTAGAAAGAGAGGAGGCAGAAGGAAACCAAACAGTGATGGAGGAGGTCACAATACTCTCAATGCTGGATGAGTAAAAAATTCACAGTATACACCTTGATATGCCAAGCTTCTTAAGCTAGTAAAGGAAGAACAATCTCTGCCTGGCTGTCTTGATGATGGAGGTGATGTGATTTTAATGTGATAGTGAAAGTACAGTAAGCCCTGCTCGATCACGGGGGTTGCGTTCCAGAACCCCCCGCGATAGGTGAAAATCCGTGAAATAGAAACCATATGTTTGTATGGTTATTTTTATATATTTTAAGCCTTTAGAAACTCGCCCACACTGTTTATAAATATTCACCGCACAGTCATACAGTAAACCCTCTTTTATCGCTGTTAATCCTCTACAGACAGATAAATGAAATTCCATGAAGTAGGATTCTTTATTTATAAATCTAATATTTTCGCAGTTAGAGCATAGAAAACCTGATTACGACCTTCTTAATACGTTTTTTAACATTATTAGAGCCCTCTAGACATGAAATAACACCCTTTAGTCAAAGGTTTAAACTGTGCTCCATGACAAGACAGAGATGACAGTTCTTTCTCACAATTAAAAGAATGTAAACATATCTTCCTCTTCAAAGGAGTGTGCGTCAGGAGCAGAGAATGTCAGAGAGAGAGAGAAAAGTAAACAAGCAAAAATCAATAGGGCTGTTGGGCTTTTAAGTGGAAGTACCGCGATAAAGCGGCCGCAATGAAGGGATCAATGTGAAGGTAGTCTTTTCAGCATTTTTTAGAGGAGCGTCTGTATCTTCTAAGCAAACAGCCACTGTGCAAACAGCCCCTTTGCTCACACCCTCTCCGTCAGGAGCAGAGAATGTCAGAGAGAGTGAGAGAGACAGAGAAAAGCAAAGAATCAAAAATCAATACGGGCTGTTAGAGCTTGAAGTGTGCGAAGCACCGCGTGGGAAGCATATCTTATATCATTGAGGAGTTTTATCTAATACGTAATACATGCTCTGATTGGGTAGCTTCTCAGCCATCCACCAATAGCGTCCCTTGTATGAAATCAACTGGGCAAACAAACTGAGGAAGCATGTACCGTAAATTAAAAGACCCATTGTCCACAGAAATCTGCGAACCAGCGAAAAATCCGTGATATATATTTAGATATGCTTACATTTAAAATCCGCAATGGAGTGAAGCCGTGAAAGTCGAAGCGTGCTGTATGACGAGGGATCACTGTGGTCCCCAGGAATTTAAAGAACTGAACCAGAGACACACTCCAGCCATTAATCTGGACAGTTAGTGGTGGAGAATGGACAGGTGGGCAGTGAACAGTTAAGGTGGACAGTTAGTGACTTGTCAGCAGAAATCAGTCCTCATTTCCAATGTCTTAATAGAATTGAATGCCAAGTTGTTACCATAACACCAATCTACAAGATGGCCTAACTCTCTTTGCTAGGAAGACTCATCATTATTGGAAATCAGCTCCCCTGTGGTGTGTCATCTGCAAACTTTAGGATTTTTACAGATTTTTCCATAGTTTAACTTTATTCATGATGCTGCATATGCTGTCTATCTCTTTTAACTGTTGATTATTTAATCTTTATAGCCCCCTGCATGTTAACAGCATGACATTTATGAATATTGTAGTCATGGATGTACAGTAAAGCATGTTTTATTAATGTTTAAATAAGAAAAATGTAATATGCAACCAAATCAATTTTTACAAGAGAATACATTAAAAACTATTTTTAGGGTTCCTACAACCACATTAAAGCAAACAATAAAGAGTGGTTGAGAAAATAAAATAAATTCCCCATCTATAAATAAAAGACAGTTTCCTGTGTTGGCACTAAAAGTGATAAAAACATGAAGGCAGGTAACTTAATAGCCTACTCGTATAAAAGTAGCTTAATGACTTACAAAGGCGTATTAAAGTTTATTACTAGACATTCCTCTGGAAGAAACTGTGCAAAACATTCTGCTTGGTTACAGTTTTGATTTTTCAGGTTTAGTCACTACTTTGATCTACCTGCACACAACACATGAAAAGCAGCAATCGGTACATCCTGCGATGCTGCACACGTAGCAAAAAGAAAATCCTACGCAGTGCATGAAAACTGCCAAGTCAGCTTAGCTTGCATGTGTCATAGAAGTATTTTCCATACAAGTCTGAGTGATGCTATTTTTGTTATTAATATGTTTAATAAAGCATACAATTTATAACCATGCTTACAAACTACAAAAGCAAAATGAATAAAAATCCCCAAATACTGAATCCCATCATAGCATTAGTAGAGTTTGAAGGAACCGACATATTTATTAAACTGTCTGTTCTTATAAAACACGGCAGCATGCTGAGCTTGGTAGACCTGAGTGAGTTTTCTGAAATTTGCTCTTTTCTTTAAATGTAAAAAACATTTTTATTAAAAGAAGCCACCTGGCATTTATGCACAGATGTGTGATGGCTGAATGGATGGAATAGAGATGTGGAAAGCAATGAGCAGAATGGAATTTTTTAAGAACGTCTTGAACTGTGGGCAGGTACACAGACACTTTTTGTGATTTTCGTTTACAGCGGCAGCACCAGTACTTTTCCATTTCCTGCACTGAGCTAAGCTCTTCAGCAGGCTCAGTACGATATAACTTGTAATTTCATTTTCTAATATGTGTCACACACATTATTCACAGCATTCATTTAAGCGAAACACTTCCATAGGCCCTGCATTTCAGTTTAAGTAGAAAATAATCTAAAAAGAATACAGATCCCAGAATGTGTCACCGATTGTCAGTATTTCGCACATCTCTGTGCTGAAGGAAAGATTTCAGCTCATGTATAATTCATGAGAAGGGCATATTTTTCTTTGCCTGGGCAGGGTAGAATTACCTCATGTCTCAGTTTTACAGAATTTACCGTAAAAAGTCTCCGTTTTTTTACTCTTCATGCTGCTTAGGTCAATATTATCAATGTATTTTTCAAAGTGAGTCTTTGAGATTGGGTTTCAGTAATTTTGGAAAATACATTAACCAGTTGAAGGATTTTAGATAGATAGATAGATAGATAGATAGATAGATAGATAGATAGATAGATAGATAGATAGATAGATAGATAGATAGATAAGGTAGCCATCCGTCCCCATTTTCTGGGGACAGTCCCTGTTTTCGGACAACTGTCCACACTCAGAAACATGTCCCCGTTTTGTCCCCAGTTTAAGATTTCGTCCCCGGTTTCAGCTGGTTCACCTTTTTGAATGTATCTCATCACCAGGGTAATTTGAGCTCAGCATGCATGTGCGGTGTTTTGATGGAGGTTATGCTTTACCACACCTGCAACTTTGGCGAGAGATCACATGATAAGCTTTCTAGTCTATGCTCCTCTAGTCTAACCCCCCTCCATGTCCCCGGATTGACCCAAAAAATTCTGGTCACCTTAAGATAGATAGATAGATAGATAGATAGATAGATAGATAGATAGATAGATAGATAGATAGATAGATAGATAGATAGATATGAAAGGCACTATATCAGATTAGATAGATAGATAGATAGATAGATAGATAGATAGATAGATAGATAGATAGATAGATAGATAGATAGATAGATAGATAGATAGATAGATAGATAGATAGATAGACATGTTTTGTCTCCAGGGGGCACTTTGGCTTTTTACAGAAGCACTTTAAATAAATTAACACATAATTAGGTAGATAAGTAAATACATATACAGACATACATTATAGTTTGAGCACACACCACAATAAAATTAAATAGAAAGAAAACTGTTGAATTGGCTGTCACAGTCATAGTGAGGAATTATTCAAATGTATTGCTGTTATAATAATGGAGCACCTGTAGCACTTTCTGAGACATTTTGAATAATGTTTTGGCTGAAAGTCCTCAGAATAAGTGTGTCATGGAGAGGATGTGCAGCATTGTTCATAATGGCACTCAGTTTTGATTTAATTCTCTCTGTTGCTATTACCTACAGGGGGTCCAGAGTGCATTCTAAAACTGAGCTGTCCCTTTTAATTAGCTTGTTAATTTGGTGGGCCTCTTCTGAAGTGATGTCACCAGTCCAGCACACCACAGCATAGAAAATAACACTGGCCATCAAAGAGGTATAAAAGATGTGAACTATGTTACTTCCCACATTAAAGGAACACAATCTCCTAAGGTAAAAGATGTCTTCTCTGTCCTTTCTTATATAGTTCCTCTGTGCTCTAAGATTAGTCTAATCTGTCTTTAATGAGGACCCCCAAGAAGGAACGGACCACCTCTACATCCGTTCCCTGACTAGTGACAGACACAGATTCTCTTTGGTGTAGCAGAAGTCGATAACCAGTTCCTTGGGTTGGCTGATGTTAAAATTCAGATAATTCTCTTTGCACCAAGAAACAACCCCCTCTCCTCTGTCTCATCCCCTTTATCAATACACTCCATAAGTGCTTAATCATCTGAGAATTTCTGCAAGTGCCATGACCTGGTGTTATATTTATGGTCTGAGGTGTTCAGAGTGAAGGACTGTTCCTTGTGGTGCTCCAGTGTTACTCACACAGTCCTTGAGCCTCACAAACTGCAGTTTGCCTCACAGATAGTCCATTATCCAGGAAACCATTGGCTTATCTACCTGCAAATCTCCGTATTTACCCCTTAACAGGGATGTCTGGACTGAAAGCACTGGAGAAATCAAAAAACATAATCATCACAGTGCTACCAGCTTTGTCCAAGTAAGAATAACTTTGCATCAAAAGGCATGTGTGACATACAAAGTTAAAAACGTTTGCTTTCTTGTATTCATATCTGATTAAAACATTTTTATCCTTGCTTCTTGTGACATATCCTTAGAATTGCCCATCTTGCAAATTATATGTTATGTTCACCTATATGTCCCTTATGCCTCCTGGCTCTGGTCATGTGGTCCACATATACTTTGCTGTATTCGTATTTACCACATGTTGCCTGTCTTCACACCTGTCGTGATCAGTTGCATGGCAAAAACTATTTTCTGCCAGTCACCCTAAACTCGGTTGTCTGGCTGCTAATGTATCTTAATCCTGTCACGCATACACGTCGGAAGATCTCCTTATGGGCTTGTCAAGGTATGTAATACCCCACTGGGACAAGAGGGGGTGCTATCACTAACCTTGTCTTCTCCTTCTCTCCCTGAAGCACCAAGAAACCGACCAGTGAGGGCAACTGATTCTGCCCTTCCAGTTTATATTATAATATTTACTCAGCAGTCCATTTTCAATATTTGCCCTTTCACAGTAAATCATAAAATGTTAGATCCACCCTGGTGCCAGACCAATGCAGATGAAATGATGTAGTAAATTTCAAAACCAATCGGACTGTCTAGTAATATGGATTGCTTATGGCTGCAGCAGGACATTGTGAAAATACTTCTTCTTTCAGATTACATTAGAATCAATCAATCAAGTTATAAATAAAAATAAACTTAACAAGTACATTGGGTGGTAAAATTAAATTGCCTAATAGCACTGGGCAGAAAAGACCCCCAGAAGTGCTGTGGTGCACTGTGGTGGAATAAGCCTGCGGCTAAAAGTGCTCCAAGAGAGTTCCTCCTGGAGGGTAACAGAGGGGATTTTTCATGAGGGCATCTAATTTTGTCATCATCCTCTTTTCCACAGCAGTGTTCGCCCTGATAAGTTTGTTGAGGCATTGTGCTTCTTTTAACCTCAGGTTGCCTCCCCAGAAGACCACAGTGCAGAACACCACACTGGCTACTATGGACTGGTAGAACATTTCCAGCAGTTTGCTGCACACATCAAAAGACCTGAGTCTCCTTAGCAAGTACAGTCTGCTCTGGCCCTTCTTGTCCAATGCCACTGTGGTGACAGACCTGTCCACTTTACTTTTTATGTGAGACCCCAGCTACTTGTAGCTCTGCACCACTTCCACGTCCTGCCACTGAATGGTGACTGGCCTTGGAGGCTTCCTGGCACCCCAGAACTCCTCCACCACCTCGTTATATTCAGTTAAGTCATGTCTGCTTGAGCCAGTAGCACATTACATGACTTCAAGTCAGGGTGGATATTAAATTTAACAATTACAGGTACTGATCTCATTGCCAGCATGATCAGATCACACAATGCAGAGGATGACATAGTACATCACTCTGTGATGACCTTCCAGCACAGTTTCACATTTCCAAAGTTCTGCATGTTTGTCCCTTTTCATGAAGGCATTGGCATACTGCCAGTCAGAGCTGGTGCTGTATGAATGCTTTATGAAGTCAGCCACACTCTCTGCCTTTTTACTTTCTCATATACATAGTATAGAGAAAGTATAGGAATTGTGAAAAAATTCGACCTTGGTGAATCTTGACATTTACACCTTACTGAGTCCGAAAATATCATTTTTGAAATTATGCGTGTAAACAAGATAACTCGAAAACGCTTTACCCTCGGTCAATGAGATTTTGAACACCTGCTTTATGTCAAAAATAAGGAATCCTATAAACTTTTGGGCCATGTCCAGCAACCAGAAGTGGTACTTTAACTAAATACTTGTGTGAATTTTCAAGTAAACTATGGTTATAATTACAGATAGATGAATCAAATTTTGTATAGATATATATAATGATAAAAAGCAAACAGATATGAAATTTGAGAAAAATTACTCAACCGGAAGTAGTATTTTATTGAAAGAACCACCTGAATTTTTTGTATCATGGACATATAAATGTGTATACGATTATTAATTTTATTTTAATGTATACATTATCAGTTTAACAATATTGTGTAAACATTGAACCTAAAATGTAAATATAGAGATGTAATGGGAACAATAAGCTGCTACGTCCCCGTTGTGTTCCTGGTAATACATATAATGTTAAGGCAATGTTTTTAGGTGACTATAACTCTTTTTACTTTGCACGTAATCAAGGTGATGGATATGATGAAAAATTCCACCACTGTTTTTGACCTCCCTAAGTGCAAAAATATCATTTTAATATAAAGTTTGATTAATTAATTTTAATTTTTTTTTATTTCCGCCATCTTTATCATAATTATAATTCCACCACTGTTTTCGACCTCCCTAAGTGCGAAAATATCATCATCCTTCTATATAAAAGCGGTCAGGATTGTCCTTCCATCCCGTGAGTGCTACGCAGTCGCGGAGTTTCACACACTCCCCGTCCATTTTGCAATGCACGATGGGATTTGTAGTTTCGTTTTTCCAGGTAAAAGATGACTTTCTACTCCAGACTGTGCGATATCTTCTTCTTCTTTTTTACTATATAGAGAAAAGCCAAGCAAAATGACACCTTTTATTGGCTAACTAAAAAGATTACAATATGCAAGCTTTCGAGGAAACTCAGGCCCCTTCTTCAGGCAAGATCGGGATTGTCCATCCGTCCCATGAGTGGAAAGCGTAGCGGTATTCCGCTTACCACAGACTTACTACTTGCAGCTTGTGGTACGAAGCGACATGATGTGAGCAGAGTTCTGGTGCTCCCATCATTCCCTTGCTTTTGTGCGTGATGTGCTGGAAAAATAGACAAAATTATGTCTCTGGAAATAATTAATGTTGATGGAGTACAAATGCCTCACCGCATAGTAAATATCAGGGGGATTCAAAAGGGTGACCTCAATATAGAAAAAAAGTTTAAATTTCATCACAAAAATAACAGAAACTACGAGTATTAAAGTAATACCGCTCAAATGCAATATAACCAAATGAATGAGTTTGTATAAAATATCAAATTGATCTACATATTGAATTGCCTTAAGAAGTGGTCAACTTAAAAGTCGGTCGCCTTAAAAGGTGGGTCAGCCTAGTTTTAATATAAAGTTTGATTATTTAATTTTAAGATTTTTTTTTATTTCCGCCATCTTTATTATAATTAAATGTAGCTAAAGGCAGTTTTACCTATAACAATTTATTGCAAGAAATATTATATAATGCTAACTAACACTTTTTTAATGTTTTTAGGTGACTATAACTCTTTTTATTTTGCACGTAATCAAGGTGATGCATATGATGAAAAATTCCACCACTGTTTTCAACCTCCCTAAGTGCGAAAATATCATTTTAATATAAAGTTTGATTATAAATAAAGATAAATGACTGTGTATCAATATTATCAATTAGTTATGATGAGAAACAAAAACATGAGAGGTGTGATCATACGGTGAATATTTTAAAAAAAGAAACGTCACCCTCAAAATACTCTCCTCCACTTCGAATGCAATTTTCCCAACACTCCTGCAAGTTTGCGAAGCAGTTCTGGAAGTTATCTTTCGAGAGTGGCTGTCATGGCTGCCTGGATGTCCTCACTGGATTGAAATCATTTGCCTTTCATGGTCATTTTCAATTTAGGAAACAGCCAGAAGTCGCACGGTGCCGGATCCGACGAATAAGGTGGATGCGGAGACAGCGTAATGTTTTTATTCGACAGAAACTGTCAGACTAGAAGGGATGTTTGACAAGGAGCGTTGTCATGATGAAGAATGAAACCGTTTCAACATTTTACTTGATGTTGAAGGACGTCCTGATCTTTTCTCGTCTTCATCCGAGTCAGATCCATTACAAAATCGATCAAACCAGTTGTAAACTATTTTAATTGTCGGTGTAGTGTCACCATAAACCGATTTTAAGATCTGATGGGTTTCCTGAGCTTTTTGCAATTTGAAACTAAATTTCAAGTTAATGCGTTGCTTGATATCCATTATTAAAGACAAACTTGAAAAACACACTCAAAAATGGCGTACAAACGACTGACAGCATCAAACCAGTTGAAACTTGTCACAAACTCGGCTCTAGGATGGACATGTCAGAATCCACATTGAATTGTTTTGCGCTGCTCTTGGATGGTGCTCTGCATCAACAATCACGATACTTTTTGATCACACCTCATATGATATTTGAGAAATATTGGGCAACTAGTAGTGGTTCTTATGACCATTTCCTCTATCTCAGTATACAAGAAAGTCGAGGGGAGCACACTCCCGATTTTTTTCTTCTCTTCATGTTGTCATGATTTGTAAAACATGAGACAGCAAACAGGCAAGCCTCTCTTCTGTTCCGGAGGTTCAATACACCCACGTTCCTTAGTTTTTGTAGCTGTAATATTTGAATTGTACTTCCAAGCAAGCGCATATTGGTTTCCCATCTCACACACACAAGCGGCCCATACAACTTAAGGCAAAATCAAACCTGTTGCTGGGTATTTCAGACTCCACTACTGGGTGTCATGGGAGCATACCGTGACTGTTAAGATTATGTAAATAATGTCTGCAACTAGAAATCTCTATAAAAGCTGTGTAATATGACAGGATCTTCAATAGTAGGTATAAGCATACATTGCGAGCTGACCGATAACTTCTCTCATGACGTTTGTTGGTTCCTGACTGTAAGGTGAGCTCAACTGGCGTGATCTTCTCTGTTAACTGGTGGTGCCACTGAATGTTTCTATAATCTTGACTGCCTTAATCAGGCAATAATAATATTTAACTATTATATTATGATCTGCAGTTCACTGCATAAATATATTTAGTACATTATTAGGTACTATGTAAAAAAAGAAGGCAATGTATTTCCTAATGACAGAAGTCTGTTTTTGACAAATGCCAATGTTATGAAAAAGTATAATCAGTTACAGAGCAAACGCCAATATTTCAGAAAGAGGCCGACTTAATTGAAAATGAAAAATCAATTAAGGTGCACTAAAGTATGAAAAACTTTCAGACAACTTTAAATGGTGGGAAACTTTGAAAGTAGTTAAGTTGCTCCAGTACAATGCATTTAGCAGTCTCCTTTCATCTGGGAATGGGCTCCCACTGGGTGAAAGAGGAATAAATTCGCTTTGTATCAACATCTGGCATGGCTGTGTCATAAAAAACACATTACTGAAACGACATTTCTTTTAAAGAAAGAGACGCTAGAAAGTTGCAGGCAGCTTTTACCAAAGGCCAGATGGTTTAATGACACGTTTATCTATAGAAAGAAAGAAATATAAATAAAATAAAATAAACCTGATAAGCACTTATGTAACACGAATTTCCAAGTGTATTTCTCAATTCTCCTCAAGGATCAAGGATCTTTTATTGTTATTGCAACATCCATGTGCAGAAATGAAATTCGGTACTCAGGTCCAGATAATTAAACAGTGCCCGCGATAACCCTGTAAAAAAAAAAAAAGTACATAATGAAGAGTAGCCCCTTGATCCATTAGACTTTGTGATAAAGGTTGCACAGATAAGCAATAATAGAACAAAATAACATTAAAGCATTGTAATCAGAATATAAGTTTAATATGTCACTCTGCTCTGTGCAAATATTTTAAATCTGCTTTTCTTTTCTTTTCACATGTACAGCTAACACAAAGCCAGATGTAGTACAGGGGCTCAGCACTTAGAATTACTAGGCAAAGCATTTTAAGATCAGACAAGTTAAGGACAACTGCGAAATGGGCATTGTACTATTTCTGTGTGTCAGAGTCACCAAGACATTTGATCTTCTTTACCTTGTTTGAAATGGCATGATTCACCTACATGGGGGCCTGCACATGGAGAAAGAGTATAAAACCTTGGAACATTGCCCACATGGCACACCTTTGAAGCCAATGGACGGATGGGAGATACTGTCATCCGATCCGGAAAATCCTTCCAATGCAGTAACGAAAATGGCAGACTCTACACATCGGGCCCCCACTACCCGAAAGGTCTTGTCATGGCTTCCTCGTCTGTTATGCCGCGTAAACCTTCTTTAAAGAAAGCTACGTTATTTCTCCTATGTGATTTCTTACCGTCGTATCACTAAGGGAGGAGTATCGCCTCTTTATATTATATCTATATAGTTTTGGGTTAAGTAACATGCTGCAATTATAAAATAACTTCTTCCAACAAGGGAGCTAGCGACCCCTGCTGGATACATACATGAATACAGGTAAGATAACTATGGCTAAAATGACTTTCTTTGCAGCATGCCCTGTAATTATCAGCAACTAAAAAGGCAGCAGCAATAGTTTACTACTGAAACAAAATGGAAAGTGTAGTATAAATCACACAGTCAGATTTAGTGATATTGGATTCTGTAGTCTAATAGCATTCAAGAAGAAGATGTTCCTCAATTTGGAACTGCTAGCCCATAATACTCCTAGATTCATACTGATAACAAATTCAAGAAAGAAAGTGAGATTTAATAATGAAACATTAGGGTGGTCAAGATCCAAGTTCTCCAAGGCTAGAGTTATTCTCTGTCATATTTCTAACAAACACGCATAAAAAATAGAAAAAATAAACAATATTTTGTGGTTACTCCATTTGGCACTTTTTAGGTCATCTGACCTGCACAGCACGCAACTGTTCACCACTTGCAGACTGTGACCATTAGGGTGACACCACCAAGCCCCAAACCTCAGACACAACACCACAGGTACATGTCCCCAAGTTCAAAACAAGTATTTATTGAATAGTGTCATTTTAACAGGCTTCTGTTCACACTGCACAATCCTTTTCTCTTTTTCTCTCTTCTGCTCCTTCCAGGTGACTTTTGTCTCCTCGAGGGTGAAGTGGAGGACTTCCTTTTAAGCCCCAACCCAGAAGTACTTCCGGTCCCAATTTCTTGTCTGTGGAAAGCACTTCCAGGTCAGGTGGAACCTGAGCCTTCACTTTCTCAACAGCTCACCCTTGTGGCCCCCATGGAACACAACAGGGCAGGCTTATGAGACCACAATTCCCATGTTACCCTGAGGGCATCCATACCAGGGTTCACCATAAGGGAAATGCCACCAAAGTATTGGGGAACAACCTGCATGTGAGAGACAATCTTCCTTTGTCCCATTTATGGGGTCTTCTGACCTGGAAATATCCCATTACTTATCCCAGTCAGAATGCTCCATCCATTCCGTCATTTGGTATCCCAGCTAAGCATGTGATTCTGTCCAGTGATGCTGAGATTCCAGTGCTGTTGCTTTTCCCTTCTGTACAGTTCACTGTGTTGGCCTCTCGATTAGGTAAGGGAAAGTAGTCCATCTTGGCTGGGACGTCAGTACATCCGTTACAGGGTCTACAACATTAGTACAGGGTGACACAGAAAAATGGGAACTTTTGAAATGCGTAGTGGCAGCCATGTACAGTTGTGACCTTGAGCTGTAAACAGTCTCGCCATTTAGTAATTTAGTAATCAATTGCAAGGCAATCAATGGCAGCTGTGTGAGAATTGTTTGGTAACCGTGTCACCTGAAGATTCGGTGACATTCCCTGGCCCTCAAGATCATCAGATTTGTCTGTTTGTGATTTTTTTCTTGTGGGGCTACCTTAAGAGTCGGGTCTACACGACTCGGCCAAGGACACTGAATGAACTGAAACAAAGAATTCAAGATGAAATTCGTGGTATCCCAGCTGAGATGTTGCAGCGATCAATGGGGAACCTCAACAGCAGATTGGAAGAATGCATACGTACAGGAGGACGCCATCTAAAGGACATAATTTTTTCCGACATTGATAATTTGGATTACTGTCTCTTAAAAGGCAAGTTGTAGTGGTTCAATTGCTGTCAATAAAAGTTTTTGTTGGATTTCTTCTATTTTTATTGGGTTTTTCAAAAGTTCCCATTTTTCGGTGTCACCCTGTACTTTAAAGAAGTTGGAAATTTCTTTTAATGGTTGGGTGACCAGTGGAAGAATAAACTGTTTGTGTTCCTCATTCCATGTAAATATATCATTGTACTTTTGATAAGACTTATTCCTCTTTCAGCTGCGTCATACAATACGGTCATGCATGCTGACCACTCACAAAATTCATTGAAGATTGGATCATCTGTCTTCTGTTTTGGGGGTTTTCTGTGTGTTTTTCCATCAGGGCATCAAAACTGGATGTTATTCTTTCTGTTACCAGATCCTCCAGCTTCAGCTTATGACATCAAGGGATGTCTGGTAAGGCGGCAGCTTCGGACTTTTCCCCATCTTTATCTTTGTTTCTGCTGAGACTCTGTCATTCAAAGGGGCTAAAAAAGAAGGCCCTGCTTACTAGAATTTTCCTGAAACGTCTACTTAACACTAGAATTTTCTGAAAGCTTCCACTTACTATTAGAATGTTCTCTGCTTCATTATTTTATTGTTTAGTATTCACTTAGCAAGTTAAGAACAACGAACAAGAGTATGTACATAGTAATAGTACAGAATGCAGTGACTGCCAAAAATGTTTCATAAATCAGGCCGAAATTTCACAGGTAAGCAAGCTGTCTCTAATGGGCAAAAATAAGCCTGGTGGGGAAATGATTCTCCAAACATTAACTCTTTGTATTGGTGTGTGGACCGCTCTAGTAAACATTCAATCATGAAGCATTTTTTTGTGTTTCATGTTTAGTTGTTGGCCCCCTGCCCAGGATTGGTTCCTGCCTTGTGCCCTGTGTTGGCTGGGATTGGCTCCAGCAGACCCCCGTGACCCTGTGTTCGGATTCAGCAGGTTAGAAAATGGATGGATGGATGGATGTTTAGTTGACGTAACAACAAAAGGGCAGTTTAAAGATGAACCATCCTCAAAAAGTGAAGAAGGTTAAAGTTGAATGAAAGCTTTTTATGATTTTAAAGTGATTTTATATGTATGTAATTTTTTTAATGTGTTAAGTGCTGATGGAGTGGATGTTTCAAAGTTAATTTGCCCTAATGATAGCAAAGATGTCTTATCAAGCGTCACATGACCAATGGATAGCAATGAGATTTGAACCTAGGACACTGTATCCATAAGGCAGCAAAGTAAATCAAATCATACGAAAATGAATGTGAAATATGTAGTGAAATGCTTAGTTAGTTAACTCCAAAAAGAAATAAAAAGGAGAAAAACAGTTTTCAGTATCAAAAAAAGAATTAATAGAATTATAAATGTGTGATAAATAATAAGTAAATAAATACATAATTAATAACTAGCTTGTGTGACTTATACTTGCCATTCATTTTAAATGATGAAAGTCAATCAGAAATGTTCTATTTCTTTGAACAGAGTCTATCCCAGCTGGCATAGGGCACAAGGCAGGAACAGACCCTGGACAGGGTGCCAGTCCCGTCACAGGGCAAACGCACACCAAACAAACACCTGGGTCAATTCAGCATCGCCAATTCACCTAACCTGCATGTATATGGACGGTGGTAGAAAACCGAAGCACATAGTGGAAACTCACAGGGAGAACATGCAAACTTCACTCGGGGAGGCAAACCCTGGTCTTCTTTCTACCTGACAGACAGCAGCGTTACCACAGCGCCAGCGCATGATGAAAGTGTACGTGACAGATAGTGTGTAACCTACAGTATATATGTAAAAAGGGAACACCAAATAAAGTACAATGAAAAGAAAAATGCAGTCAAAATGACAAGAAAACATACCCTGTAAGCAGACACAGTTCCAGAAGGGCTTCTAAACACTGCTATAAACCCATCTATCTGTTCTGTACCTGAATCAGCAGAGACGATAGGGTCAGAAGAATTCCCATAAGGGAGGGGCATATTTCTAATTAACTTTAGGCTTTATGGGTAGAAAGAAAAACATTACACAAAGGCTGACCTATCAACTTACTAGGTTATTGCTGCCTGTTTATCTTTAGTTGCTCTTGAGCAGAAAATCCCCCTCTGCTTTTGCTTCTGCTTAATTAGTAACTCCCCTGCTCGCTTCGCTCACCAGCCACTTTGCGTCTCTGTCGCTCGCGTCTGTGGATTTCCCTTTCACCAAACAACTAATATTTTAATTCTCATGAATACACCGCTTCATTCAGAAGAAACACTACTTTTCCCTGATGGCAACATGAATTAAACGATCTACAAGTCTCCGACTTAAACTTTAAAGCCGAACAATATCTACATACTTCTGTCATATCACCTATATCCATATATTTGACCTCTTTTTGCTGTTCCATTATTTCACCGAGAAATAATGTCAACTTGTTAGTGCTAATGCGATCTTTACTATCTGTTTTTTGAGACTTTCGGATTAAAGTACTGTCATAATCTCTAACCTGCTCTGCATGTGTATCGTACCAATGTTTTTGAACCTTTTTACAATGTTCAACTTTGTCTTCTACTCTTTGTCTTTTATTTCCGACCCCGCTGGGAGCTGAGAGCACAGGAACTGTGTCTGACAGTAGCATTCACATGAATGAGAAGTGATTGGACCGCGGGCGTGGTTGTAAATGTTTGAGAGGAGGGCAGGACTTGTCAAAATCTCTTGGCAAAAAAGTCTCATCTCGCGGGACCAGAAATTTCTCTTGCGGGAGTTGAAATGACTGTATCTCCAAGAAATCTTTATAATAGAGAGATTTATTTTGGTAAAATACAATTACAGTATGTTAGTGCATTATAGGTGATCAGGCTCACAGAGCACTAGGACCACTTATCACTACTTAGTTTACACCTTTGACCACACCAGTGCTGTTCACTCTGGCATACGTTTGCTGCAGATTAATGGTGGGACACAAATATATTAAGGTATCCTTCAAGCACAGTTAAATGAGGCAACATCTGAGGAGAGCAGTGAATGTTTTTTATATATTAGCAATAAAAACTGCAGAGGATGAAGACTCTCTTGACAGAATCAGATTGTGGTACTTGTCTATCACAGGACATTCTCTCCCACTCATTCTTACAGGGAAAGTTTAGCGTTGCTGGTTAATGTAACCTCTATGTCCTTAGGAAGATGGTGGGAAGGAGTGTATGGAGAAAAACACTCCAGTCACAAGGAAAAAGTGGAAACTGTGCAAAGATGTCGACCAGGACTGGGACTTGAGTTCAGTCTCTGGAAGCTGTGGAGCAGCAGTAGCATTCAAAAATAATAAACAGAAATGTTCTGCTAAATAAACAGTGCTAGAATGGTGTGCCGCCTGGGATCAGCTCCTACCAAGTACCCCGAGTTCTTTGTTCCACCCAGCCACCAACTAGCTTCCTATCCTGGATTTGTTTCAGTTTAGTCTTTAATGCTGTCTAGATAATGATAAAAATAATAATTAATTACATTTATATAGCGCTTTTCTTACTAATCAAAGTGTTACCCCACATGGTGGACCCTCGACACAAACCTATGATCTCTTTACTGTGAGGCAGTAGCTCTACCGCTGCGCCACCTACTCTCTGACTTCCAGGAGCCTTGTAACTGAATAAATAGTTCAGAAAATAAGTGGATGGTTTACCTTTTCCATAGTTGACACCTTTCCCAGATGCTTTAGGGGTGTAGTATTATTCAATTATTGCTATACTAGTTCTGCACGTCCAAGATGGGTTGAAATCTAAGGAATCAGTGTAGACCTCAGAGTTAACATTTGCAGCACGCCATGCACTCAGCCTTATGCCATTGTGAGTTTCTTAAAAGCAGTGTTAATGTTTGTGATGTACCATCTGTTGGAATGATAAATACAAACATTTTATTTGTCAGAAGGGGACCGTTTTTCAATTTCCTGGGTAATCCAGTTACTAATTGTGTCAAAGGCTGTCTGCAGGATGGAGGTATTTGCTGTATTGCAAAGGAGTCACCACTTTGAAGTTTTTGGCTGGTTGAGATTACAAACAATACCAAGTTGTGATAACAGAACTGCCCCTTCCTTGGAGGATGTCTGTATTTACCTGACTTGGAAATTAACATATTTGACAATATTGGCTTCTAATCAGCCGATCTGTACTCATTCATGGTTGGTAACAATACATTTTGTTAACTTGTGTTTTCATTAATTGTTAAACCCAGGAAATTTAGATGTGCCATTGTTTAATCCGATTGTCTAGAACTGATAATGGCAGGAACCAAAGGAGATTTAAACATCTGGGCAAAGAGAAGGACAGTCCACGGAGAACGCTACCAAGACTCGCAGAGAGCACAGGGGCTCACTGGCAGACTGGGGTGCGAGACTGGTGCGACGTGAGGGACACCGACGGTAACACTTACCCCGAGGGAGGAAGAGACAGTTCCACAAGAAGACGGTTGTGGGTCCAGCGAGTGAGTGAAGCCACATGAAAGGACCGAGCAAAGCTGGCAGACGAGAAGTGAGGCGTGTCTAGGTCACAGCAACACAAGGAGCCCAGAGTGGAGAAAAAGAACGATGAGGAGACTTCTATTGGGAAACGAGTGTCCAGTGAACAGAGTGCATTGGTGGACAGTTGGACGATTAATTGTTGGGGTAACACAGTGCACAAACTGGACTCTGCACCACTAAAGGTTGTATCCTCCTATTCTGTTTTGACAGACTTTTAGAGTGTGGACTGTGCGTATTCCTTTTTAAAAAAGGAAATTCGTTCTTGATATTGTTAGATTTTGTTTATGTTCATTTATCTTTTTCATGTACTTGTTATTGTCCGGTGTAATAGAAGTTACTGTTGCTTTTCTTGAAATTACTGTTGTGTCTTTCATTGTGTGTTTACTCACCGCCCAATTTAAAGAAACCTGTGTGCTATTATTGGTAAATTTCAGGAGTTCCCAGTCTCTTAATTAAACTGGTTGGCGTAGTCAGATATTTGAATGGTGTCTAAGGTAGGTTACCTGTAAGTGTGACAGCTGAAAATGTTTGTGATCCACCAACTTTTAGAATGACAGAGACTGGCAGGACATGCAGACCATTTTTATAACATTAATAGAAATACACAGGGAGTCAGCTGCAGAGTTTGAACCGACTACTTTCAGGTTTATTCTTTTATGTGAATTATGTGAATAAAAGCTCAGCAGTGAAATGTCACTGAGTTTATCTTGGTGACCTTATCTTTTATGTTCTCCTTTTGAGGAGACACACTGGAGCAGTTGTTCTCTTTCTATTGTTTGTATTCCTCACTGACAGACCCAGAGCTCTGGACTCTGCACTGTGTCTGTTTGAATGCTTACTTTAGGGGCTTTTTCTCATGCCATTTTCTCCAGCCCGATTTATTTTATGGTTGCATGGAAACTCTTCCCAGTCTTGGCATATAATTAACATTAGAATAAAAGTTCAATTGTTTTCTGAGCTTCAGGGTTACAAAAATGAGACACAAACGGCATTGTGGTTTTAGAAAATAAGAAAATAACATATAAAGACCCATAAGCTATTAGCTACTTAGAAGCAAAACATAAAAAAATGTTTAGCAGAATGTTTGAAGGGAAAAAAAAAACCTTTTTTTTTTCATTTTAACAAACATGTGTAAGTAGCTCAGTAAAAATTTTAATTTTCCACTTTGCATCTAAGTGAGCAGTTTTCAGGTTTAAAACTTTTTAGACGTCTGCCTTTCTACTGGAAGTTTTGCTAGACTGCATTGTTTTTTTTCTAAAACTCCAAAGTTTTTAAGCAGTTTGATTAATTTCAGTGATCAGAAAGACACTTTACAGTTAGACCGGTAGGTATACTGCTTTTAAAAAGTAGCCTCCCCTTCAAAGTTTTCACTGTTGATTATTTTATATTTGAATCATATTGGATTTACTTTGGCTTTTTTGACACTGACCAGCAAAAAAAGTCTTTAATTTCAAATTGAAATCAGATCTCTGTAAAGTGGTCTAAATTCATTGAAAATATAAAACATGAAATAACTGAATACAGAAGTATTCACCCCCTTCAAGTCAGTATTTAGTGGATGTACCTTTGGCAGCCATGATGGAACTGAGTCCGTGTACACAGGTCCATATCAGTTTTGCACATTTGCACACTTCCATTTCTTCCCATTCTTCATTGCAAAACTATTCCAGCTCTGTCAGGTCGCGTGTTGATCGCCGGTGAACAACGCATTTCAAGTCCAGCCATAAATTCTCGATTGGATTCTCACTTGGCCATTCAAGGTTCTTAACATTGCTGTTTTTAAACCATTCCTGTGCAATGTTGTCTTTATGCTTGGGGTTGTTGTCTGTTGTCTCCCAACCTTTAAGCTTCTTCCAAGATGCATTTGGTTTATTTCCAAGATTTCCCTGTTTTTTGATGCATTCATCTTACTCTCTACCATCAAAAGCCCTCCCGGGCCTGCTGCAGAGAAGCATCCTCACAACATATTTCTACCACCATCATGCATTATGGTTTGTTTTGGATAATGCGCAGTGTTAAAACATGGCATTTAGTCTGATGGCCAAAAAGCTACATTTTGATCTCACCAGATCATAGAAGCTTCTTTCAGCTTATCATAGAACCTTCGACCAGGTGACTTCAGAATCTCTCCTGTGCCCACTGGCACACTCTAGCTGAGATGTGCATTTTTTTAACAGAGGATTTGTCTTTGTCAGTCTCCTCTAAAGCTGCAACTGGTGTAGCTCTCAGGCAAAAGTTGTTGTCTTCACCATGTCTTCAATAGTAACCACTGTATTTTGTAACTCCATCAGAGTTCTTACAGGTCTCTTGGTGGCCTCCCTCACTAAGTCGTCTTCTCGCACAATCACTCAGTTTTTGTGGATGGCTTCCTCCAGGCATTCAGGAATGGTGACCCTAAGGCTTGGGATTTGCGCCGTCAATTGAAAGGTTGCTGGTTCGACTCCCATAAATGCCAGAAGTGACTCTACTCCATTGGGCCCTTGAGCAAAGCCCTTAACCTGCCATTGCTTCATCCTGGGTATGACGTTAATCTGCATCCAGCCCTGCAAGTAGGTCCTCCAATTTACAGGGAAAACTTGGGGGTTGGTGGCAGGATTGGCACTCCAGCCACCATAAAAAAACCTCACACTGTTCCAGTTTGGTGCTGACATGTCATCCACTGCACTTGGGTCCCAATCCAGGTGGTTTGTCATGTGATGGATGTGGCAACGCGCTATCAGTGCATGCTGCCAACCTCTGCTCTCTCTACTAGCGATAATATGGGCATGTCACAACCAACAATTTCGCACCCAACTTTGCACACAATGCATGTGGTAATACATTTGTCCACCAGTCAATATGAGGTAATGTGAAAACAAGCTGCATCAGGGACATGCAGGGGAGGTCATCATGAAAAGTAAAAAAAAATAAAATAAATGTGTCCACTGGTTTGTGCTATAAATTTGTTTTCTGTATGATTCCAATAATTTTGATCATTTTTATAGTCAGAATCGCTGAATTTGTGCATTTCCTGTTCAAACACAGGAGAGAAACGTGAGGTGCGGCAAAGACGAGCCTCACCTGACCTCAGACTGTGCTTTCCTCACACACTGGGCTGATGCATGCAATTGGCGTATGCCTATTGCTGTCTGTCTGTATATCACCAATATAATGTTTGCAGATACGTTTATTATACACCCTGACTTTCCACTGTCCGGCTAATATCTTTAATGAATGTGTGTGACATATTTAGTCTTGCTGATTGGACATAAAACTGCAGTGAAAAGGCACAAGGTGAGGCAGACAGTACCGTGCCGCACCGAAGGGGGCGCATGTGAGCCCAACAGGTGCTGGTTGCTGCTGTTCTTCTACGCAGAGGTGCCAATAAGTTAGCGATATCAGAAAGTCACGTGCACTGCAGCAGTTTATTTTTATTTTTTGTTCCGACTGTCTACCAAAATGGAAGATTAAGACTTTTACCTGTAAAACTAAAAGAAAATAAGGAGGACTTTTACAAGAAAGTCACAGAGATTTTCATGGTGAAGGATAGGTGCATGGACTTCATTTACAAATTAAGGATGAACGTAAATGGTTTTCTGTTTTCTAAAGAAATTGGAGCAGACTAAGAAAAAGAAATCCAATATTTACAAACTAAATTTTGACCTTAAATACAATATTCTTTTGTTTTTTCTTGTTATTCTTTTGTTGAACAGTCTGTATAAAAATTGATTAAAACATCAGAATTAAAAACTTTAAAAAACAACAAAATATTTCAATTAAGGTCAAAATTGAAATCCATTTTTTTTGTATGCCACTCAGTACTTTCACTTGTATTGAATGAGTTTGAATTGTGGAATTGCAAAATTAGAACGCATGGAGGGTGCAGAGCAAATGCGCTCTCTCTGTTGCCGTTATAAATGTAACGTTCTTTCTGAGCCAGAAATGTGCCTTACCTATCTGTGTGTAAAGAATGCTGATGAGATATGAAACATAACCTGTAGTCAATGTGCATGCTGGCTGCCAGTTGGGTTGAGTTCATATATTTATAAATCTGAGTCAGTGCCTCACCAGCCATGACCCTCACCGCACGTCATTGAGCTGCATTCATGCAAATTTGAACACACATAAAGATAATTGCCTCAAGTGTGAATGAGTATGCATATGTAAATCTCAAGATAAGTTTACTTATTGATTTGACTAATGCTGTTATCCAAAGCGACTTAAAATATTTATGATATAATTAGTTACATTTCTTTTGCCAGTTGAAAGTGAAGTGACTTGCTTAGGGTAATACAATGTCAGTGGTGGAACTGAACCTCCCCAACCACTGGGCTTGAAGGTGAGAATAAATCAATACACTGAAAAGGTTTGAGGCAGCCACCTGTATATTGTCCCTTGCTGCAAAAGTTTTAAAGAAAACAAAAAGATGCTCTCAGGTTGAGTTTCCAGATTGAACTGAATTGGTTTGGAAAGATTGAGGCTATATATGCTGTAAACCGGAAGTGATGTCATTTGACTGGAACAGGACGTGACATCATTCTGGGCACCGGAACCGGGTGTGATGTTAAATCAGGCATGTTTTCCCGTATTTGGTATGCAGAGATAACAGAAATAGGTTAAGAGCACCCCGCCAACCCCTGGCCTGGCGGGTAATAACCTCCACTTGGTCCACTCAGCTCACTCCTAGTCGCACATGTGTGACAAAGGTCAAAGCCTTAACCACTACACCACACTGCCTACCCGCCTTACATCACAGCACCAACACACAGGTGGTCATGAATACAAATTGTAATGTGGCAGCCATCATACCTCCCTGAAGATAAGTGGGGCAGGATGGATGATTGACAGTGAAATGTCGCAAAGGTACGCTGAGCTCTGCATTCCACGAACCCTTGGAACATTCATGTTACACCTTACTTGCTCCTGAGTGTTCAAGAAGGCAGGCAGAGACTCCTGGGGCACTTGACAAATAGAGTCTGGCCAGTTGGGGGATCATGGAGAGGGACACAACATGTCATGTGAGTATGGGAAACAATTAGGAACAATCAAAGAGTGAAAACAACTTCATTAGCAGTGCACGAATAGCTGTGGATAGCTTCAGAAACTGTTTCCCGTGTGCCACAACTATGGGAAGATAATTCTTCTGGAAGTACAGCTCTGAATCTTTTATTGTTAAATAAACATGTATGGTAAAGAGCTTCACCTTCATTCAAAGTAGTGTGCATTGTTTTTTCCGTCTATTATGATCTTGCAAAGAGGCAACAAATGTGTGTAGCTTAGCATAATCTCCTACCTTATGTTTTCCTTCATCTTCTTCTTCTTTGAATATTATTATTTTTGTGCTGAAGCCTCAGTGTATCAGAAAACTGCAAAATGTCATTGGGGTGACACTTTGTGGCAAGGATTGGCCATAGAATTGTGATGTCATTCATACTCAGACATGACCACTACACCTTGCTGGGACTGGGAGTAGGACCTTTCATAACTACTAGGTCGTACAAATTCTAGTCCTAGTCAGACTTTTAGTGCAATTCCCAGGAGTAACTCTGGCCTGGTTGTGAAATATGGGCACAGTATAGTAATTAATTGCAAGTGTGCTGATAAGCTTGAATTGAACATTTGTCCTTTCGTTGCTTATCAGGTTGCTTATCAGGATCTATTTTTTTCTTTCATTTTGGGGTTACAGGGGCCTCATGTGAGATGCAAGGCAGATAAGACTCCTGGAAAGTGTCACTCCACTGTAGGGTCTATTCACACCATTCCTACTCTCATTCACACAGGGTCAATTAAGAGCCACCAACCAGCTTAACACACACGGCTTTCAAATGCGAACTGGAGAAGAAGACATAAAAAGGTCCACGCAGACTGTTATCAGATTCTGGATTTGAACCCAGCATCCTGGTGATATAACATAGCCTAAAAAATATTATCAGTCAAGTATTACAAAATCTGCCATTTTATTACGTGAAAACATAGCAGTCATTAATGTTCTGACCCACTTACTCAGATTTAGTGTTATGGGGGAGCCAGGGTTTACTCCATGAGAAAAAAATACTGAAAAAGAGAAAGGTCTGCAATACTCAATGTAGGAAGCAGAATCACAGAGTCTACCGTAACTGTTTGACATTTTTAAAGTCACACCTAATTTGTAACTAGTATCATTAAACTTAGTCCACCAGCAAATATGAAACAATCTGAAATACAGATATGCTTCTATACCTACTTGAGCAATTAAAAACTTCAGTAAACAAATATGCAGCAATTCAAAAGTGGATGTGGCTAAACCAGTGAAAAGTGTTAAAAGTGTTTGGCAGGCACACCCATCATGCACAATGAGGCTGTCAGGTTCTGTTTCATGGAGTGCTAACTGCTGTGGATTAGAGAGGCTCACAAAGAAACTAGTTTTCTAGGAGCTAATAATTACCAATAGTAAGGAAAGGTTAATGTTATTTTTTCTGTACTTTAAGAAGCCTAGTGTAAAGTGAATGTGTGAACTGTTGGGTGAACTGGTGACTCGAAAGAGGCCCAATGTGAGTGAGTGTGCCCCACAATGAATCAGCACACTATCCAGCTTCGCACTGCTGCAGAAATTCTTTTCAAATAATCTTAAATAGCAGTCGAGATCACCATTGCAACGAGCCAAATGCGAATGTCCTTCATTATAGAACTGGATCCAGCGGAGCCTTCATATAAACCTGTGAGTTCTCTGTGCAGACTAAAGAATGTGGGATAACAACCGTATTCTTGATTATCTTAAATAAGCCACGATAATTTGTAAAAGACAGTTAACAAATACATTAGTTTGCATCAACCAACATACAGATAAATGGTATAATCCATAACTAACCCTATATTTGTGTACAGTATATCTAAAGGTCCCAAAATACAAAAAAGAGATTACTGTAAGTCTTTGGTAAACATCTTACAATTAAATAGGAGCTTCCTATACATAAACTAGTGAAACTAAAGGACATGTGGTCCTAAAAATAAAATGCAAAAAAAAAAAAAGCCAAGTTAAAGATCAGGAGCTCTTGATACCGTACTTCTTGTGTCTTATAAATACTAACTTTTTTCAGTTCTTCTACAAGTCATAATGTATTTTATTATTTATGGTGGCTCATATAGAGCAAACTGGCCCGGCCATTACTTGGATGGGAAACCATCTAGGAAAAGTGTGGGTTGCTGCTGGAAGAGGCATTGGTGAGCCTGGCAGGGGGCACTCATGCTGTGGTCTGTGTGTGATTCCCAATGCTCAAGTGCAGTGATGGGGACACTGTGCTTTACAAATGGTGTCATCTTTCAGAAGATACTTAAAAGTGAGGTCCTGACTCTATGTAGTCATTAAAGATCCCTGGGCATCCTTCATAACGAGTGCGGTCTATCCCAATGTCCAGGCTAAACTGCTCTCCATGGCCTAGCTATTCTGGCCGCCTAATAATCCCCTGTCTTTAACTGGCTAACTGGTTCTCACCACTGTGGTGAGCATACTGGTGCAGAAATGGCTGCCGTCACATCATCCAGGTGGATGCTACACATTTGTAAAGGTTGGATTGGCTCCTCCATCTCTATGAAAGCGGTATATAAATGTAAAAAATTATTTTTATTATTATTATTGTTGTTGTTGTTAAGCTGAACGTGGACTTACAGTGACCATATAGAGCAGACTGAACTTTTCTATTCTGGCCACACATTCTTTCATTTTCACCATTAAAATATAGGGCTTTGCAAGATCAAATTGGTGATCTAACTTTCGGAAGTAGTAAAGAATTGCCTGCGGAGCTTTGAGACAGACGGTGTTGAGGCACAGATTTCGGGAAGTTTACAAAACAATTCCTGCAGCATAGAAGGTTTGAAGGAGTACAGTGGCCTCCATAACTCTTAAATGGAAGCCTTTTGGACCAACTATGACTCTTCCTAGATCTCCACCTGGACAAACTGAGCAATCATGGAAGAAGGCTCATAGTAAAAGTAGGTGGCCAACTATGGAGATGGTAGAAATTTCCAGAAGGAAACCATCACTGCAGCATTCCACTGATTTGGGCCTAATGACAGACTTGCCAGACTGAAGCTTGTCCTCAGTAAAAGACACATGGAAGTCCTCTCAAAGTTTGCAATAAGGCACCTAAAGGCCTCTCAGACAATAAGAAACAAGATTCTCTGGTCTAATAAAGCCAAGTTAAGTGTCATGTCTGGAGGAAACCAGGTGACGTTCATCACCTTTGCAATACCATTCTAATGGTGGAGTGTGGTGGTGACAGCATCATGCTGTTTTGTGTTGTTTTTCAGGGGCAGAGACTGAGAAACTAGCCAGGGGTGAGAGAAAGCTGAATGGAGCAAAGTTCAGAGATATCCTTAATGAAAACCTGCCCCAGTGCACTTTGGACCTCAGGCTGGGCTAAAGGATCACCATTTAAAAGGACAATGACCCTTGGAACAAAAAAGAGACAACTCAGGAATGGCTTAGGGACAACTCTGGAGATGTCCTTGAGTGGCGTAGAGAGTGCAGACTCAGAATCAGACATCTCTGGAGAAACCTGAAAATAGCTGTCCACTGATGGTCTCCATCCATTCTGACAGAGCTTGAAAAGATCTGCAAAGAAGAATAACAGGAAATCCTCAAAGCCAGGTGTGTGAAGCTTATGGTGTCAAACCCAAGAAGACCCCAGGCTGGAATTATTGTCAGAAGTACTTCAACAAAGCAAATAAGAAAAGGGTCGAATACTTGAGCCAATGGAATATTTCAGCTTTTAATTTTTAACATTAATTTTGCAAAACAATTCTAAAGTCTTGTTTTCACTTTGCTATTCTAGGGTATGGAGTGTTGCTTGATGTTTAGGGAAAATAATTTTAATTGATTTTTACTACGATGCTATAGCAAAGCCAAATGTGAACAAGTGAAGGAGGGTGAACACTTTCTGAATCCAATGTGATATGTAAATACATATAATGGTCTCTTGAATTGAAGCCCATAATTGTGTTCATAGATCTGAGTGCTCTTACCAGTGGAATTAATCCACCCCAGAAGAAGCTTCCTCCTTTCATGTGACAACACACTCAGATGATTTCTATACAGTGTAGCCAATAGAGGGCAATACTGAACCCTCAGACATCAGAAACAACTACACAAGGACAGTCCCAGGTTCAGATAAACTTATTTTATTTTCTCAGAAGTACCTTTGATGGGTTTCTTCTCATTCAGCAGTGCACAATCCAATCCTTTTGTTTTCTTTCCTTTACTTTCTCCTCTAATCCTCCACCTGACTCATACTGCTAAAGCAAAGTAGAGGGTTGCCTTTTAAGCCTAACCTGGGAGTATTTCCAGAAAGCCCTTCCAAGTCAGGTGTAACCACCTTAGCCTCAGAGCACACTATTCCCAACAGCTCTGTCTGGTATCCCCCATTGAACCCAACAGGTCCACCAGAAGGGATACTGTCACCCAGTTTATGGGAGTCGGGGTGCAATCTGTCTATGACAGGTAGTCTCCCACTGTCTCAAATTTCTGGCCACCTGACCAAGAAAGGAACTATTAACAATTCTGTACAGGCTGCTTCCTCTTCCAAAACATTCATTTCCACCTGCTGCTCTAGTGCTCCTCCATCTCCACCTGCTGGCCTGGCAGGGAAACTTCATGTCTCTCTTCCTGACCATCCCTTACAGTGGCATTTTGGCCAGGAGAGGGAACAGGGTCTATCCTGACTGGGATATTTGTCCATCCATCACAATAGGCACCCTTAACATGTTCATCTGTGACGAAAAGCTGGAACTGTAAGTTCTATTTCCCACTGACTGACAGATCACTGTACTTTGCCCCATGATGACCAGTGACATTTTGTTTGTCTCTTATCAGCTGCTTGTGGACTGCATCTCCAGTGTTGAAATCCAAGGCATGCAGCTTTAGCAAACGTTCATATTGATTGTGGCCATTTGTGCTGCCAAATACATATTCCCTGGGAGTGTGTGGTTAGCTGAGGTAACCAATATCATGTATCCTTTACCACACGATGGAAACACACACAATACACCACTGTGTAATGTTCTGCCAAAACCCACTGCTATTATGAATTCTAAAATGAATGTCGGCAAGTACAAATGACCTATAATTTGCTATGGGTATTTCAGTTCTAGGCACCCTGAGCCCCCCAGCTAGGATCTGCTATTTATGGGAAACACTCTAAAGAGTACCGAGAAATCAAATGATCAGCTTTCTACTCAAAGATCTCAGAGCCAATAAGTTTTTGGTCGGTCTTACACTAAACTCGTACGCTGATGAATGCTTTCTGGGGTCAGGCACAGGAATTGGACTATTAAAGGGCATATTGGTTACAGATTTGTTCCTCCGAGCATCACCACATCTCTATGTGCATCACTACTATACTTTTTGAAGAGTAAGAACTAAGGCTTTTCAGGGATTAATCTTGCTGAGACTCCAGCTTTTCCATGACCCTGCTCAAGATAAAGGAGTTTGGAAAATGGATGGATGTTGAAATGTACTATAGTCTAAAGAAAATGCAATTAGTTGTCGGTCTATCACTCAAAAACCCATGAATTATTGCCCTTTAAATTTTAATCTTGGTCTTAATCACATGCTAATGATGTGATACGCATAATACAACCCAAAAATTGAACATGCGAACTACCCCAGCCATGTAATTGGGCTTCAAGTTCTTTTTAAGGAAAGTGACGACATGGTCGCAAACCCTAGCTGACAGGATAAAAAACAGAGGTGTGGGCATGAGACATGTCTGGCAGAAAAAGAACTATAATGGCCTCTGCTCTCTGTGAAGCACCTTGCACCGGCCAACTGATCGGTTTCATCACAAACGTGAGCTGCACAATCTGAGCACCACAGAAAAATACACACAACCAAAGAATTGGAGGTGCGGACTTCCTCCGCCACGTTCTTGGGATTTGGTTCCTCACACAGCACAAGAGAGCTTGACTCAAATCTTAGGCCCAGCTAATGCTTGGGCAGAGTCTGAATGTTCATCATCACCACAGCGGATTCAGAAAATATTCAAACCTCTTCACTTTCTACAGAATGTATTGTGTTGTAGATTTAATTTTAAATTTTTTTTTTTTATTTGTCCTGATGTGCAGTGTGAATTGTGGGATCTTCAATACATAGGTGTGTGCCTTTCTAAGCAATGTCTAACCATTTCATTTTGTCACAGGTGGATTCCAACCAATTTCTGGACACAACTCAAGGAGAATTAAAGCCAACAGGACGCACCTAACTACAGGGCTGTCTTAATGTACGGGCACAATGGGCACTAGCCAGGGACCCCAGAAGCATAGGGGTCCACCATGTTTCTAATGCCTATATATGTTTTCTATCAAAACAGGAGCCGCAATGCACTACTTTGCCCGGGGTCTCTGATGCTGTTAAGACGGCACTGTTAACCATGATTTGGAGGGCACAGGAAAGGATCTTAATACTGAAAGAAATGAGTTGTTGATTTTTAATAAATCTGACATGTTTTCAATTTATCAATATGGGTTATTGAGTGTAGAGTATTGGGCAAAAATGGTCAAATGTATCCATTTAAAATCACATCTACAAAACAATAAAGTGCAGAAAGTTAAAGGGACTGAATACTTTCTGTATGTGGGGGGTTTTATCTTTTGATACTCCACTTTCCCCCCATCACGTCCCAAAGTTATATGGGTTACAATAACTAGCTGCTCTGAATTGGCCCAGTGCAAGCACTGTTGTGTTTGTGTAGAAGCGCTCCTCGTGATGGACTGGTGCTATCCAAGCTGATGAGTTCTGCCATAACAGGCACCATGTGTGGTCCACCCTGAACTGGACAAGCGGGTTAGAAAACAGCTAGATGGTGTGGCAGAAGTGCTTGGTTGGTGCCAACCTGACACAGACTGACACCGGAGGCACGTGAAAATGAAAATAAAAGATTTGTTCTTCAGCTATGGGGCACATCTTCCCCGTGTCCCACAGGACCTATACAGTCCCAAAACACACAACCAAAGAAAAACACCCCCAAAAATAACTCTCTTCATCCTCCACTCCTCCCAGGCAGCTTTGCTGTCGTTGTTGTCGTCGTCCTGGTCCTCCCGACTCTGGCGTACCTCGAGTGGTGGCTGCAGGCTTTTCTTATAGCCCACCCAGAAGTGATAACTAACCCAATTCAGGCTGCACATTCCAGCCCACATGGGCTCATTAAGCCATGCAGCTCCTCCCGGTGGTGGTCATGGAGCTCAACAGGGCTGAGCCCTGAAGACCCAGGCCTGTGGCCCCAATGTAACTCAGGAGGGCTGCCACCACGCGTTCTAGAGGACGTAGTGTGCATCCCATGGTTGCTCCCCTGGTCCCAGTGTCAAAGGGGTATTCCAGCTGGGCATGGGTTCTGGCCATCCACCAGAATGAATGGTTAGGAATGCAGTGAAGGACAGAAATCCTAATGAGATGGAGAAAAGACATTACTGATGGTCTGGATTAACTGAGGAAAACCATTCAAGTTCAGGTTTATTTCTCATTCCAGCCATATCTAAAATACAGTGGGACAAAATTGCATTACCCAAGACCAGAAAATGTGCAAAAAGGGAAAGGGTAAAAAACACAGAAAATTAACCAAGACAGTGATAAATTCACAAAGTTTGACCAATACTTATGTAAAATAGTCAATTAAATACTACAGCTATAAATAAATAATTACGTGTATAAAAACTGGCTTGTTAGGTGAATGTTACAGAGATTTTAGCAGTCGTATTGCCTGTGGAAAGAAACTACTGTACATTCTGGCTGTTCTTGATTTTATGGAGTGAGATTTCCTACCAGGTGGCAAAAGGTTTGAGGAGTCCCTCACAATACAGAGGGCTTTCTTCTTTCATCTGTCCTTAAAAATGTCCTCCATGGAGGAGAGAGAGACCCCGATAACCCTCTCAACCATCCTCCCCCACACACGATAGAGTTTTCCTGTCAGACTCTCTGCAGTTTCCATACCAAGAGTGTGGGAGGAGAGATGCTCACTCGCTTCAGCCTCCTAAGGAAGTGTAACCTCTGCTGAGCTTTCTTACTGTAAAGAGAAGAACGGAAAAAGAGAAGAAAAACAATTATCTTGATGGGCAGAAGGACATAAAATACTAACAGATATAAAATCAAATTGGTTTTGGAAATCTGAATGGAGGCAAAAGAGAGTGACTGGCACCCCAAAGAATAAACTCTACAAGTAAATGGTAAAACAAAACTGATATCAACAGATATACACAAACCTGCAAGTTTGTTGTTTTTAATATTGGATAGATTCAAGGGGTGCACTTTTCCAGTAAGGTGGTATTCACCAAGTCTTCATGTATTATTCAGTACAAGAAAAGTGTATATTCATTAAAGCAGCAGAAATCTTCCCTTCTCCTGAGAACCGCGCCTGTATTTGCGCTTGCGTCCTGCAGGGAACTTGTGACCTGCATGCAAATAATAAAACTTGCTTTACTTGATGCAGACACGGGGAGAACATGTAAACTCCACGCAGGGAGGACCCGGGAAGCGCTGGGTGCTCCGGTTTCCTCCCACAGTCCAAAGACATGCAGGTTATGTGCATTGCTGATCCTAAATTGTCCCTAGTGTGTGCTTGGTGTGTGGGTGTGTGTGTGAGTGTGCGAGCCATGCGGTGGGCTTTCACCCTGCCCGAGGATTTGTTCCTGCCTTGCGCCCTGTGCTGGCTGGGATTGGCTCCAGCAGACCCCCGTAACCCTGTGTTAGGATATTGCGCGTTGGACAATGACTGACTGGCTTTACTCGATGACAGTTATCTAGAAGGTCGCCGGCTCGAATTCCCAGTGCCCTCAAAAAGGATCATATTCTGCTGGGCTCTTGAGCAAGGCTTTTAACCTGCAGTTGCTCCAGGGGCGTTGTACAATGGCTGGCCCTGCGCTCTGACCCCAAGGGGTATGTGAAAAACAAACAAATTCCAAATACACGAAATTGCATAAGGCGAAATAAAGAACAAAAGAAAAACTGTTGTCATTATTTGAGTCAGATAACCACCCCACAAGCCTAAACGAACGGACATATCACCTTTACAGTCGCTGAAGACTGACAACTATCACTACAAGCATGCGGAATGGGGCGTGACCTCCTGTATGTTGTGGGCGGAGTTAACGACTCATGTTAAGCAACGCCTCATTCCACAAGGCTGCTGCGGGTGGGTTGGGTGTGTTTGAAGGCTTTGAACTTGCTTTTAGTACTGTTGAAATGCGTGATTCCCACACGTTTGTGCACCTTTTTGTTGATGTGACTGGCTTGTTTACTTTGTCCTGCTGTTGATTGGCATGTTTGCTTGCAGATTCCCTAGCGGGCGGGGCTTCGTAAAAGTAATCTTGGGGATCTTAAACGGCTGAATAAAGCTGGAGAGTAAGATGAGCTGCATAATCTACAGTGATGTGTACTGCAAACACACTAACCTTGCCCGTCTCTGTCCGTCTTTATTCTCTTATTTCACATAATTAATTCAATTGCAATTCAGAAGCTTCTCCACATAATATTAGAGCCCTTTATTAACATACTATAATGTGCATTTAGCAGATGACGCCAGGCGACTGCAGTTTCAGAGTGCCCTTTGTTGGCCGACAGTTGATTGGCATTTCATTTTCTGCACATATGGAAGTCATCACTTTGGATTTGCAGACTTCTGTGCGCACTGCGCAGCCTCTAAGTCGAGCAGCGCGTACTCTCAAACTGATCAAACTCAAAGATTTAATTGACCCTGTCATCTTTACTTGAACACTTTTCACTTTTTTATTATGAGGAAGGATTTGTTCATTTTTTTAATTTTTACATCGAGAAGGACTACGTTACGCCAATCCACACCAGAATGAATTAAAAGAATTCATGCAATGTCAAAAATTTGGTACTGGCAACGAACCTTTGCGATTTTCGAATGACCCACCCTCATGAAACTCCCAGAAAGGACCGTTAGTTATTTATTTAGATCCATGGCAAGCTCCATAACTAACTATGAACTGATGATAACTAATTTGTGAACTTCCAGTGGGTCACAACAGCATGGACTCGCTGCATGACATAACGCTGGCTAAGTTCAGGTGTTTTTTTTTTTTTATCTCTTACTGTCCTGCTAGGTAGCCCACCATACATTAAAGATTTCCATTTTTTTCTACTTATTAGGAAGTTTTTCAAAGCACAAAGAACCATTCTCTGAAAAAAATGATGATTATTTAGGCAATTGTTCTACAGGGAATCACATAATCCAGTAAAGAACTATAAAGTGTCATTAAAGAACCAGCAATTTTTAAGATCCTTGCCGTTAAATGACAAGAGTCCACATCCCTGCTCGTTCCTGTGTGGAGTTTGCATGTTCTCCCCGTGTCTGTGTGGGTTTCCTCCCCCAGTCCACAGACTTGCCGGTTAAGTGGATTGACGTCGCTAAATTGTCCCTAGTGGGTGTGTGGAGTGGGTGGGTGTCACCCTGCGATGGACTGCTGTCCTGTCCAGGGGTTGTTCCTGCATTGCACCCTTTCCTTGCTTGAATCAAGTTCTACATTATTGAATTATTATTATTACTTAGGTCTTTTCAGTAAAGTTGACCGACAAAGACCATATTACTGGAAGAAGCACTCGGGCATGTCACACGTATATTGTGGCAAGGAGCGGGGGTTGGGGTCCCGCTAATACTGCTATTGAGTCCGATCGTTTCTACTTCTACGTGAGGTCAGTAATGGCAAAAAAAAAAGTCATCCTATATGACGTAATGGTAGACATCCACTAGCACGAGCTGCTTAGATCGACTGGCCATTCCGAACTGGTCGGACCCCTACGAGCTTTGTGCTGCTGGGACTAGCCGCGGCTCCCGATTCGCTGAATCGAATTGAACGGGATAGAGAATGACAGTTTAAAGAAAGCCGGGAGCATTTCGATGATCGGTCCCAGCTGGCTGGTATATTTGGTGAGTGAGTGTGTGTGTGTGTGTGAGCGATGATTGATACACAAATGTCCCATTATGTCTTTTTTTCCTAATGTAGAAAGGCAGGAATGGCCGTGCGGTCGGTTTTCAAATAACTAAATCAGATGTGGAAGCTCGCTCTGCCGCGTTGTCCAACAGTGAAAAGCATTTGACAAAAGGTGTAAATTGTTAGGGGTAAGCGTTCACATTGTGTTAGCACGAATACTGTTTCGATTTTGTGACAAAGCCTGCATTTTTAAATAGATTTGATGAAAAATAATCTTCCTCCATGACTTCTTCTATCATATTAAACAGAGCGGTAATACAAGAGGTCGGCTAATCCTCATTAAAAGGATATTTTACAAAGATGATATTTTAAGTAGAAACTTAGATGATCAGGTTCATCCTTACGTAATTAAATAAGCTTTAATCTTCACCAAGAAAAAGAGACTCCTTAAGACTTTCTGCTGCTAAAAGCCACGCAGTGTATTTGCGAAAGAGCAGAGTCCTCCACGGATGGTATTTATTAAGTAATCCGCTTTGGGGGCTGCGTGGCGTCCCACACGCTTGACAGGCTAATTGGTACAAGTGTGCTTTCCATTTTCCAAAACAGAAACAATCGAAAATCTGCTCAGCCTACTTGTTAACCATCTAAGGAAATTGTAAGCAGATTTTTTTTTTTTACTGAATACAGTTTTGAGTAGGCTATTTAACAGATAAGAAAATGTCCGCGTGGCGAAACGTTCAGGTGCGGTCGAGGGTTGCGCAGACTCGGCTGCGCTCAGTAGCTACGGTAGATTCTTGAACCTTCTCAATCAATCACTTTTAGGGGAAGGAGGCAAGCCCACCAGAATTGGACAGAATTCAGGCTTGGGTGAGCCTGAACTCCATCAGAGGGACAACTCCGACTCTCTCGCCCCTTTATTCATGGTGCCAGTTTCTTTTCGCTAATTAGTCAGGGCCACATTCCTAGTCAAGAATCTCTGGGGACAGCTGAAGGAATCGGACGAGGCTAAAGGAACTCAAGCGATATGAGAAATCAAATGAAGGGTTAAACAATCTCGTATCAATGTTTTACTGTACTCTTTAGATTAGAAAATTACCAAATCCCATTACCAGAACCACATGTTTTCCATATTGCATGCATTCCCTTAATTCATTTTGTTGTGGATTGTCGTAACGCAGTCCTTCGCGATGTCAAATAAATAAACTCTTCCTCATAATCGGAGCTGGATTAATCATTAAGGAAAATAAGCACAAGCTTAGGGCATCAAGGGAAGGGGGGGCACCCCAGGAGTTTTCCATTGTGGGATTTACCATGGGCCATATGGTGCCAAACTGGTGCAGCTGAACCAAGTTCTACAAAAAGGGGCTCCAACATTAAATGAAAAAATAACACACTCTGTGTAGGATTAGAGGTCTTTGGTGGTTTGTCTGTTTTTAAAAAGGACTTTTAAACGGTTGTATACCTCACCTTGGTGTAGAGTATCTCCACATTAGCTGTCTAATGTTACTTTGATTGCATCAGACCGTTCTTTTATATTGAGGCTCAGGTATGAAAGACTTCACTTGTCTATGAGATTTGTCTCGGCACTCTCTTTAATTTCTGTTGTGAGTGCTGCTGTCCACCGAGTTACACCAAATGGACAAAAGTATTGGGACGCCTTACCATTACACCAACAGAGACTTTAATGGCATTGCATTCAAGTTCACAGACTTTAATATGGAGCTGGTCCCCCATTTGCATCTATTACAGCTTGCACTCTTCTTGGAAGGCTTTCCACAACATTTTGGAGTGTTTTTGTGGGAATTTGTGCCCATTCATTCTGTAGAGCATTTATGAGGTCAGGCACTGAATTTGGACGAAAAGGCCTGGCTTACAGTCTCCATTCCAGTTTATCAGGGGTTCATAGAGGTCAGGACTCTATGTAGGCCAGTCAAGTTCTTCCACCCCAAACTCATCCAACCATGTCTTTATGGACTTGGCTTTGTGCACTGGGGCACAGTCATGCTGGAATAGAAAACTGTTTCCAGTTGGAAGCCTAGCATTGTCCAAAATATCTTGGTATGCTGAAGCATTAATACTGCCCTACACTTGAAGTAAGGGGCTTGGCCCAAACCCTGAAAAACAGCTCCACGCCGTTATTCCTCCTCCACCAAACTTCACAGTTGGCACAGTGCAGCCAGGTAGGTAACATTTCAATGGCATCTGTCGAACCCAGGCTCGCCCATCTGACTGCCAAATGAGAAGCATGATCCGTCACTCCACAGAACACGTTTCCACCACTCCATCTGACACTAGCCATTGGACTTGGTGATGTGAGGCTTGGCCATGGCAACCCATTCCATGAATGTCAGTGGAAGTCTGGAACTCTTCAGCTGTGGAATCAGCAGAGCATTGGTGACTTTTACACACCATGTACCTCAGCAGTCGTGGACCCCGCTCTGTGGCTTTACGTGGTCCTCTACTTCATGGCTGTTGTTCCTGTAGTACCACTTATGGTTAACCATGGGATATCAGGCTGCAATGAAATTTCACAAACCAACTAATTGCAAAGTTGGCATCCTATCACAGTACCATGCTTGACGTCACTGAGCTCTTTCAGAACGCTTCACAAATGTTTGTAAATGGAGACTGCATGGCTAGCTGCTTGATTCTATATACAGTACCTGTGGTAATGGGTCTGATTGAAACACCTGAATTCAATAATTAAAAGGGGTGTCATAATACTTTTATCCATACAGTGTACTTACCTGAGACACTAAAACACACACACACACATATATATATATATATATATATATATACACAGTGCATCCAGAAAGTATTCACAGCACATCACTTTGTCCACATTTTGTTACGTTACAGCCTTATTCCAAAATGGATTAAATTCATTTTTTTCCTCAGAATTCTACACACAACACCCCATAATGACAACGTGAAAAAAGTTTACTTGAGATTTTTGCAAATTTATTAAAAATAAAAAATCACATGTACATAAGTATTCACAGCCTTTGCTCAATATTTTGTCGATGCACCTTTGGCAGCAGTTACAGCCTCAAGTCTTTTTGAATATGATGCCACAAGCTTGGCACACCTACCCTTGGCCAGTTTCGCCCATTCCTCTTTGCAGCACCTCTCAAGCTCCATCAGGTTGGTGCACAGCCATTTTAAGATCTCTCCAGAGATGTTCAATCAGATTCAAGTCTGGGCTCTGGCTGGGACACTCAAGGACATTCACAGAGTTGTCCTGAAGCCACTCCTCTGATATCTTGGCTGTGTGCTTAGGGTTGTTGACCTGCTGAAAGATGAACCGTCGCCCCAGTCTGAGGTCAAGAGCGCTCTGGAGCAGGTTTTCATCCAGGATGTCTCTGTACATTGCTGCAGTCATCTTTCCCTTTATCCTGACTAGTCTCCCAGTTCCTGCTGCTGAAAAACATCCCCACAGCATGATGCTGCCACCACCATGCTTCACTGTAGGGATGGTATTGGCCTGGTTATGAGTGGTGCCTGGTTTCCTCCAAACGTGACAGCTGTCATTCACACCAAAGAGTTCAATCTTTGTCTCATCAGACCAGAGAATTTTGTTTCTCATGGTCTGAGAGTCCTTCAGGTGCCTTTTGGCAAACTCCAGGCGGGCTGCCATGTGCCTTTTACTAAGGAGTGGCTTCCGTCTGGCCACTCTACCATACAGGCCTGATTGGTGGATTGCTGCAGAGATGGTTATCCTTCTGGAAGGTTCTCCTCTCTCCAAAGAGGACCTCTGGAGCTCTGACAGAGTGACCATCGGGTTCTTGGTCACCTCCCTGACTAAGGCCCTTCTCCCCCGATCGCTCAGTTTAGATGGCCGGCCAGCTCTAGGAAGAGTCCTGGTGGTTTGGAACTTCTTCCACTTACGGATGATGGAGGCCACTGTGCTCATTGGGACCTTCAAAGCAGCAGAAATTCTTCTGTAACCTTCCCCAGATTTGTGCCTCGAGACAATCCTGTCTCGGAGGTCTACAGACAATTCCTTTGACTTCATGCTTGGTTTGTGCTCTGACATGAACTGTCAACTGTGGGACCTTATATAGACAGGTGTGTGCCTTTCCAAATCATGTCCAATCAACTGAATTTACCACAGGTGGACTCCAATTAAGCTGCAGAAACATCTCAAGGATGATCAGGGGAAACAGGATGGACCTGAGCTCAATTTGGAGCTTCATGACAAAGGCTGTGAATACTTATGTACATGTGATTTCTCAATTTTTAGATTTTTAATAAATTTGCAAAAATCTCAAGTAAACTTTTTTCACGTTGTCATTATGGGGTGTTGTGTGTAGAATTCTGAGGAAAAAAATGAATTGAATCCATTTTGGAATAAGGCTGTAACATAACAAAATGTGGAAAAAGTGATGTGCTGTGAATACTTTCCTGTATATAAATACAATAATAAAAATAATAATACTAAAATGGTAATGAGAGGCTCATTTATTAATCTTGGGAATACAACACAGTTAAAATCTGGTAAGTGCCACACGATCCACCGAGGCCCACGTCATTGTACTTGTCTCGGTCATGTCGGCTGTCCCGTTCAGTCGTCCACTGGGAGTGAGTGCAGCTCATATAGACGGGGACACCAGAATCTTTCAAGTGCTTAAGGCTTCTAAATGTCTTAATCCAGCCCTGTTCGTAATTCAGAAGAAAACAGCACTCGTTTAAAAATTATTGAATCGATTAAATCTTAGAGTTTTTGATCAGTTGAGAGTACGCGCTGCTCGACTTGGAGGCTGCGCACAGAAGTCTGCAAATCCAAAGTGATGACTTCCATATGTGCAGAAAATGAAATGCCAATCGACTGTCGGCCAACAAAGGGCATTCTGAAACTGCAGTCGCCTGGCGTCATCTGTTAAACGCACATTACGGTAAGTTAACAAAAGGCCCCGATGTCCTCTGAGGAGAAGCTTCTAAATTGCTATTGAATTAGAATATTAACTGTGTGGCAATCCCACAAGATATTAAATGGGAATGCATAGTTTCATTGTGTGGAACCTGAAAAAGAACCCTGTTAAAAATAAATAATAATCAAAATAGTAGAGTCCTGGTGCTCAGTACATTATTCTCACTAGCTGGCGCAGTCGGCCCATTTGGCGTAACGCTCTGGGTCACACCTGCACGTTTTCTTACGGTACCTCTTCATGAAACACACACACACCCTTAAACTATTTGATCCCACCTCATTGTGTGGTCGCACATCAAGCACGGGCCGTCGTTCAGAAGATTTCCGAGTCGACACGTTTGGAATGTTTTTAGCACCGAAGTCGATCCCGTTATGTAAATGCGCACGCGCGAGCCTCAAGTTTTTCGGCTTGCTATGCTTTTAAAAATTGTATTCTTCATTGTAGCGAACACCTCCTCTGCCATTCTTTTTAAATGATGTGTGTAAAATAACAGAAGATGCAGACAACAACGGGAGTTTTTGTTTGGAAGTACAGCACTGACGACGCGACAGATGGGCTGCCGTCAGCCCACGACTAGCAGCTGGAAAGAGCAGCTGTGCTAAGGGGGGACCCTGTGGGAATGCATAAAGGGGACACGGAGGGCAATCGAGGTTAAACTACTGCCGGACTGGAAGCAAACGTCTAGTTTGATAGATACCTGGTTCTGCCAGTTAACGACGATGCCAGCTGCCGTCGATAAAAGCCTGGGCATAAATGTCATAAAAACGGCTTGGAAGAGAGAAAGAGAGGACTGCACCTGCACATCGATTGCCGTTAACACACACACACAGGTTTAAAGATCTCCCGGGTGATGCCTCTCCCAAGTTCACTTCTCGGTAAATCTGTTGCTTTCGCTGGTGTGTCTTTAGCGTGTCGGTTTCCTCCACAGTGCATTAGGAACTCAAAATCGGGTCCGCCTGGGTAGGCGCATGAGCATATCCCGGGGTCCTGTCCTAGAGGGTCTTCTGCCCTATTCCTTTGGCTTCTCGTCATCCTAGTTTGGTTCGGAAAAGACGGGTAAACTGTATTATTTGATACTTAACATGAATACACTCAAACTCACTTCATCTACTGTACTTCACGCCGGGAGTTTTCTGCATCAGACGTACTGGGCGTCAGTTTATGTGCAGGATAAATACATAAATAAAAAAGACAGAGTGTTTTAAAGCTTACAGTTCATTTTTGTGTGTAATTACGCGTTAGTTGTGCATTTTTTCTGACGAGAGCGAGGCGTCTTTTGGGTGTCAGACAGCGAAGTAAAGTAATGCTTTGTCGCCCTCTTGTGGCTAGTAGTGCTCACTGACTTATGAGTGGATACACGCGTCTTTGGGTGCGCCTTGGTGAATCTTTCATTCATACGTCTCCTAGTTACTCTGACCGGCACTATCTGTCTTTTTATTTCAAACTACTGTAATTTTGGTAAATTAAACAAGATTTTTTTTTCTTCTCCACTATTCTCAAGCCTGCTATAATCCATGTCAGGTTCAGTGGAGCTCATTTTAGCTGCCCATTACAATAGCCAGGCCTGGAAGCGGGCATCAGTTCACAACAAGTTCATTTTAGAGTTGCTAATCATCCTAACGTGCACAAAAAAAAAAAGACACAGAAAACATGAAAACTCCACATGGATGACCAGGCGTGGAATTCAAATTCTGGATGCAATCTGTTGCTACACCATGATGCCCATTTTTCTTCTCCTTATTATTTCACTAATAAATGAACTTGCCTAATCCAAATTCAGGTTTTGGGTAGAAGTTTATGGTCGCAGCATTGGGCTCAAGGCAGGAACCAGCTTTGGAGGTACAGACCCTCGATGATTTCTACTTTGTGACTGAGGCTTTTCCATCCATTTCCCCGCACCCAATTGATCAGATTCAGGGAGGCTATTGCAGAAGAGCTGGGTGTAATGGCTGGGCGATCAGTCCAGCAGATGGCATCCTCGCTCATACGTGGTGAATGTGGTCACTGGAGGAAAATAAGCTAATCACACGGCTTGGATTGTCACTACAAGGTTATCAAAACCTGTGGCAGTGGCTATGCTGGCATTAAGGTGAGGCACGTGCCACCAAGAAGGGGTAAGATGGAGGCATTTGACCAATTAACACTGAGATTCAAGGGCAGACTGTGGTGGAGTGGATGGCACTACCACCTCACAGTTCCAGGACACAAACTTTTGGATCCTGGTGTAGAGTTGGTAAGTTTTGTTGCTGTCCAGCCACCATGTTAGGTTTGAAAGCAAATACCCAAGCCAGTGGTGGTGAACCTATGGCATGTGTGCCCGCTGTCGCCCCAGCACAGAGTTCGTTGCTAGAAAGCCAGAGGGATGCGGGGCCGGGCTGCTCCTTTCCACCTCTCCACGCGCGCCTGAGGACATTTCTCACATCACCCGCGCCTCTGCCCAGCAGCCCAATGGGTGCGCTTCCTCCTTGTCCTGTCTGGGGTAAGGCGGGCGGC
Source organism: Polypterus senegalus (assembly GCF_016835505.1). Lineage (NCBI taxonomy): Eukaryota > Metazoa > Chordata > Cladistia > Polypteriformes > Polypteridae > Polypterus > Polypterus senegalus. The sequence continues at coordinate 49,718,154 of NC_053165.1, forward strand.
TCACGTGTGGCACGGAGGGCAGCCTGTTGAGTCTGTGGCGAAGGTGAATCCAGTGGTGAGGTTGGAGGGGATGTGGCATAGCGGGTCCACAGCTCAAAATTGAAAGGGCCGGTTTTAATAGATAATCGAGGCTTAGAGGGGGGCAGTGGTAGTGCGGTAGTGGAGATGCGGGCGGTCCTCTCTTAAGTCACTGGTGAGAGGTCGTCCGCATCCGTAATTGTTGCCGGGAGCTTCTAATCGCCACACCTGATCCACGAAGCGCGAGAAAGATGGAAAAGGGAGAAAAAAAAAGAGCGAAAGAGAGAACGGGAACGAAGGTTAATGGGGAAGACCTGCGTGAAACACTTGAGAAGATAGAAGGGATGACAAAAGACAGCACGGTTAGTTTTGAAAATGAAATCCTTAAAGTGTGGAATTAAGTCAATGAAAGCACTTGGGATTGCTTTCCTTACTTTGTTTGGATCGTCCTATGCTTGTGAGCAGCTGAATTCTATCAAATCTGTTGGCCCTCCAAACCTGCAGGGAAACACTTGAGGGGTCGGGTGGCAGAACTGGCACTCCAGCCACCATAAAAAAAACTCACGCTGTTCCACTTCTTCTGAACTGGTGTGGTGCCGAGGTGTCACCCGTTGCATCCTAATGTGGGATCCTGAGTTGGTTTGTCGTGTGGTGGGTATCAGCGTGTGCTCCTAACCCCTCTCTCTGACACCACAAACAGACTAAGAGATGACCCGAGTGCTGCACGTGTTGCGCTCAAACTTACAAAGTATGAGCCAAGGTTAGATAAATTATCAGCATGCATACAACGGTTCACCGACGAAAGCGCGAAAGACATATGCGCCGCGACGGACAAATGAGTGCCGACAAAATCGCGAGAGAGGCCAAGGGAGTGGGACGCATACGTGCGCATTATGTACACATGATGTGCTAGGTTATAAATGTTATAACTGCTGATGGCATGCCGCGAACAAGTAACACAGTCGAGGGTTGGCATAACGCGTCGTATACAAAGCGGAATTACCAGCAGTCAGGCAGCCAGCAAGTCTAAATACGCTCAACTATCAAGACGTCTTGCTGCAATTCTTCCTACATATGCAGGGCGTGATCTTAAGGACTATCTGCGTGCCGTGCTGATGGCATGCCGCGTCTCATAATATTGACTGTTAAAATAAACATTATTATATATGCTTTAAACTAGTAATTCATATTTAATGAAACTTTCGCGATTTTGTCGGTGCGTTTTAATCGGCTCTATTTTGTCGGCGCGCATATGTCTATCGCGGTCACAGCATACAACAGCAAAAACCACATTAATTGTTCAATAGCACGCCAAATGCAAACTTTTACCTTTCAATAAAAAGTTGTTTGTATCATTGAAAGCTCAGTTATTGTGTTTTTCCTTTACGACAACAGATGTTAATGTACTGCAGTGGGCTGGCGCCCTGCCCGGAGTTTGTTTCCTGCCTTGCGCCCTGTGTTGGCTGGGATTGGCTCCAGTAGACCCCCGTGGCCCTGTAGTTAGGATATTGCGGGTTGGATGGATATTAATGTACAAGTTGTTTTATCTAAACCAAAACCTCAGTATTCCGGTTAAATTGCCACGTTGGCACTTTGCGATACATAAGTGGGTTTTGGGCAGCAGTTTGGGCACTCGGTCTCTAAATAGACTAAAAGAGAAAACTTAACATTTTCATAAACCCAAAGTTAAAAATAGCTGTCCGAAACAGAATAATGTAACCTAATAAAATTCCATTTTAACTGTTGTAACAATTGTGAAGTGTTGGGGTACCCGTAGGCAAACCCCGTATAACTGAAGCAAAAACACACGTTATAAACGTACTGAAAAACAAACGGTCGTCGCAGACACGAGCCACCAAGTAGACTGATTCAAGATGGAGGGGCTTCCATTGATAAGGACCTCAGGCAGGAAGAGGCGGGTCCAGACAGGCGGACACCTAAAGTGATGTCAGTCTTCCGGGCTGCAGAGAGGAGGACGAGATAAGGCATCAGTTAAGAGCGCCCTCCTGTGGTGCGGTGGGAAATGACCATTTAAGCTGCCCCCATACTGTATTCTTCTACAGAACTTCAAAAGATGCAGATCCAAAATCTTTTTGGCACTTCATCCATCCATCCATTTTTCAACCCACTGAATCTGAACACAGGGTCACGGGGGTCTGCTGGAGCCAGTCCCAGCCAACATAGGGCACAAGGCAGGAACCAATCCCGGGCAGGGTGCCAACCCACCACAGTTTTTGGCACTTGTATTAAAAAAATAAATCTACATGAAATTGATGAAATCCTACAAGTCATGATGTTGGGGCTATCAATTTTATCAGAGCATAAAAAAAGCAAACACACACACAAAAATAAAGACAGTTTTCAGTCTTCACAAAGTTAAAATTAAAATGCTACCAACCTACCAAATCACCGGAAAATCGAATGAAGAAGCGGAAAGAGGACGCCAGCGTATTCTGTCCCCATGCAGTGAGGAGGCTCAGAGGGTGAAGCACAGAACATGGCAGCATGTGCCACACAGAACATTCCATGGCTGGAGGGTATTTGGCAAAGGACCCCTGAGCGAAGCTCTCATTAGCACACACACACACACAATAAAACAAAATAAATCAAATACGGGGAACAGAGTTTGTCGGACACGAGTGAGTCTTTCAGTAAAAACGGATGCTACAAGTTGTGGCCTCTAGGGGGCATAGCAGCAACCCGACAGAACTGCACAGATAGTTCCAGGGTCACGATTAAGGATTTCATTTACTTTAACTCTTTGAGGGCTGAATATTTTTTCCAAAAAACTCACATTTTCTGACAAGCACACAAAGCAATGGTTTCACACATAAGTCAACATAAAACGTCAGTTGCTATGTGCTGTGGCTGCTGTTGGTGCATGTTTGGCATCTCTGGCGGAAGTGGCTGCGTGGGGGCACCTCGATGGTCAGCAGGAGTGCACAGTGCGCCAGCTGCCTGGCTGTCTTCGCACAGCAGGTGAGTGGCGCTAGTGGTCTCAGTGTGACGCAATATGCAATTAGGCAAACGCTGCTGTAGGTGCATCAGCTGCACAAAAGTGTTCAGCATCACGATCAGCTGGGGACCAATCAGATGATGCAGGTACCTCACTATCGTTATTGATATCCATCTCCAGATGACTTGCATCAAGCTCGGAGTCCGACAAGTCAGAGTCCTGTTCACCGAAATTAGTAAAACATCCACAGAGTATTTTGCTTTGCGCATTTGCTTTGGTCTTTCACCAGATGTTGGCCCCATTTTAGAGGATGTTTGCTCTTCGCTACTCAGGCACATATAGGGGATCGAGGTTCAATCAACAAAGCTATGTAACTTTCCTTCTAGCAAAGAGAGTCAAACTAAAACGTAAGGGTGAGTTTCGTTGCAGTTTACAGCTGATTAACGTCCTCTACTCCTGAATTTTGACAAAAGTTGACATCAGCCCTGAAAGAGTTAAGGACGTTCCCAGAGGCTTTGTCTCCTCAGTTGTCCAGCACAAACAAATCCTTGCCTTTTCCATTGTTTTCATCTTAACCTTTGCTCCTCTGAGACATGTGTTTCTCATCTGTGTTCCTGACCCCAAGTTATCAGGTCTAATGGTGGGCTCTCGTTTTAATTTCCTTTTCTAGGAGTACTTTCGGTGCTCAACCCTTTCTCTCCTGGAAGTACTTATTGGTCAGGCGGAGCCACCCTGGTCACTCCAGTTAACTTCTGACAGCACCCTCTTGTGGCCACCATAGAACCTGATAAAGCAACCCTATGGGACCACATCTCCCACCGGGGCTCACCTGAAAGGATTCTGCCACCCAGTGTAATGAAGAATAATCTGTCGATAGCAGGCTATCTCCTACTGTCCCGTATTTCTGGCCTCCCAATTGGGAAAGGGACTACCAGACACACTAGTCGGGTCACTTCCTCACCCGACACATCCTTCCGTGGTTGGCAGGACATCAGCTCCGGGTCACCTGCTGCCACGGCGCTTCTCCATATCCACCTCCTGGCTCATGAGGGGGGTAAGATTGCAACTTCCTTCCGGACCACCCCTTATTTTGACTTTCAGGCCAGGTAAAGGAGCAGGGCCCATCCTGGATGGGACATCGCAAACCAGATGAGACCAAAATTGAGTCTGACCACCACTTACATTGTTTGGATTCACCAGATGGATGCACTCTAAAGAAATGAACCTCCTAACCACAATGAATTATGGCAGCGGTGGATCACTGATCTCCTCACATGTTTCCCCCTTAGCGCTGTTCCCATGCAGGGTCTACCATGGACTGAACATGTGGAATTCATTATGCTTTTGATTAACACAAAATACTCATTTTAAAACATTTGAAAAATAAATTAGATCAAAAGTCTGCAGTTTTCCAGTTTTTGAGAGCCCGGCTGCAGCTCATTTTCCAAGTTTTCCACTACTTTTGTGGTTCATCATATCAAGGGTGCCAATAACTTTTGGGACAAATAGAGTAGAAGAAAAGTTGTGCCTTGTATCATTGTGAACCCACGTCACATCACCCATGGGGCTAACAAATTTGTGTGTTCCTTTTTAGAGCACATCAGTAGGCAACGTTTCATTCTAAAATTCCTATTTCGTTATGAATTCCCGTTCATATTTCATGTTTCAGGTCGACAAACTGCATAAATAAAAATTTCCCAGATCAACACTACAGGGGAAAAAAAAAAATTACTTGGTAGTTCAAATCAACATAAAAAGAGACGTACTGTACTGTGTCCTCTGATCCATGCCCGCTCCACGTCCGATTCTTGCCGTTCTCCATTATGGCTGATCTCGGACTGCTGACTGGTTCCTATGGACTTTTCTGTTAGAACATTAAAACTACGTAAAGTCTCAAATGGAGGGTCTGCGTGTCAGATTCGGTGGCTCTTACACTGACCCTTTGAGAGTCACTTGGCCAAACTGTATACATGGACCGTTTATTTGTCCCCAACAGGAAACTTGGCTTTTTACAGGTTAAGTAAAATAATTAAAACACACACATACGAGAACAACTCAATGGAAACTCCTGACTTGGCAGTCCCAGTCTCGGCGATGAGGTGTATTGCTGTTGGTATAAACGAGTCCCCTTAGTGCAGGAATGGCGAACTCCAGGCCTCGAGTGCCGCAGTGGCTGCAGGTTTTCATTCTTACCATCTTCTTAATTAGTGACCAGTTTTTGCTGCGGATTACTTCATTTAATTAACTTGACTCCGGCCCCATTGTTGTTTCTTTTTCTTTAATTAACAGCCAAACAATAATGAGACACAAAACAAGCCACCACTTGACCAGCTCCTCTGTGCCCATCACATAATATCTGAAATTAAACAGAGGTGATGGTCTTGGTAAGGCTGATCTCTCAGGTCACCAAAACATTTGGACGGCGCTCTTAGACAGAACAGAAAAACAACAGTTTTCGAAATGTGTGCTGTGGCAGAATGAGAGCAGCAACAAGCCATGGAATTGAATAACGGGTTTAATTAACAGCAAGAATTGGCTTCTCATTAAGAAAGTGATTGGAGTGAAAATGGCTGAGGTTTGACGTTCCAGTTTAGCTGGTCATCTGTCGGCTCGTTTCATATCTCATTTCTGCTTGGCTGTCATTTAATGAAGAAAGAAATCAATTCAGAGGGCTGGACTCTAACAGGTCTATTAAAGTGATGGGGAAAAAGTTAAGTAGCAGTGAAAACTTGTCACTGATTAGGAAAAGGGTTAGAATGAAAACCTGCAGCCAATGCAGCACTCCAGGCCTGGAGTTAACCACCCCTGCCTTAGTGTTTCTTAACACACATCTGCTGAATGTCCTCACAGTGTTGGTGTGTCAGAGAGGGGATGTGCAGCATCCTTACTTAGTATTCACTCATATGACAGTCTACATGGATGGTCAGAGGGGAGTTTATCACGGATTATTCTGGCTGAAGAGGTACATGTTGTTGATGCTACAGGGGGACTGGTCAATGAAATACCGTGGGAGTGAGAGAGAAAATCTATTAAAAAATGGGTTGGGGGTATTAGGATTATACACGTGCCCTTCCAGCACACGAGCGCGCATGCATATATATATATATATATATAAAGCTTCCTTTCCTTCACTCAGCTTTTTTGTTAGCACTCCCTGGGTGTTCTGCAGAGACCTCCCTCTTTCTCTCTCTTTCCAGTTCAGCCATCACCCTGTGAAGATGAGATGGGTTGCACGTGTAGGGTCTCACATTTCAGAAATCTGTACAGTAAGACTCCTTTGTTCAAAATAACCCCCATAACCTACCGTGGGGTACTTACTGTCTGCAAACTGGCTTTTGAAGAGCAATTTGACCACTTTCACCCAAGTCTGGTGAATCTCAACATCACACCCATTTTTCAGAAAGATAGTTTGGATTCATTTTCCTACAGTGTTGATCTTTCTCTTTACACGCGATGCCAGCAGGACATCAATCACCACAAATACAGAGAAACATCAAATGATTTTCTGCCCTCCTGAACTAACTTGATCTTCGTCAAATATAATAATTTCATTTGTTTATCCTAGCTAAGTGTCTATTGATTCCATTTTTATTTTTTCAGTTGATTAAGGTCATCTCTGAAGCATGTCTGACTCTCAAAGCCGTGAGCTGGATGTTCTGAAAGGCCTGCATCTGTAGCTATCACGTTCTGTTTTGCCTCACGTTTTAGCTGTCTGGTCTGTCCACTTTCTGTGAATCACTTTCCCGAACAATATCCTGACTTTTGGTGTGCCATTCTGATTCAATGTATTGAAAAGCTTCAGAAATTGATACTTTTTTTTAAAGTTTTTTCCCTTCATACTTCTAATTGTTATGGCACAGATTTTAATTGTATCCATAGCACCGAGACAAAAAAATCAAGGAATCTTTCTGAAGTGTAAGATCTGAATGTGAGATTTCTCCTCGCTCCTCCTACCAGTGCACCCATGTTAATGCTAGCTCTGTTTGGCCCAAATGCACATACTTAGTCTGCTCTGCATTATTAAATATACATTTTAATGTGTTTAGTATTCTCCGAGTGTGTTTGTGATCTGCTAATCCAACATGATAAATGACGCTTCTTAAAATATTACCTAAACAGAGCAGCACAGATTAATTGCTTTGGTTGCAGTCATCAGGTTGAAAAAAGAAAAAGGAGAATAAAAAATATTTCATGTGAAAGTTTGAAAATGTTGTAACATTTTACATACCGGTGACAAAATTAGCAGTTATTGCAAGGTACTGGTTAATCTGAAAGTAATATACATAACATTAAAGGACAAAGGATATTACAACGGCATATTCACTCAAATTATGTATTTTATTGGAACTGCAATTCTAGCCAACCTCTACAGAGACTGAGTAATAGAGCTTTCAAGACTTCAAGAAATACTCCAGGTAAAAAAACACATGACAAAGAAGGACGCGTATATACTGTTTATTGAGACAAAAACATTAAGAAATATGGACATAATATTACAGTCTCAACAGAATACCTTCAGTATCAGCTTTCAAAACATTCTTAAATATTTATTAATTATACATTCAAACACTGAGGTAAGAACACAAAAAAACATTGCTTTTTTGGAGCTTACCTACACAGCACTGCTACCCTCCTTATGTATAGGTTGCAAGTGAACAGACTTGATACATTAACAAAAAGTAAAGAATGGAGGAAATAAAATTAACAAGCTTACCAATACATGTATAGTTAAACCAACAAAAATGTATTTGAAGGAAATTCCATTATTGAGAGGGGTACAGTATATTCTTCATAGAAGGATGCTAATTATTGACTAGATTGGAGTGTGCTTATGGTTAAAAGATTTAATAGACTGAAGAAAACGTTAGGCAAATGAAAGCACAACCAGAAACAAAACAATACAAGGTGAACAGAAACTGACAGTAAAAGAAATTCCACTAAAAATAAAGATTAGAATGCAATGTATGACATAATAAAAGTCTGTTCGTTTTCTGTGTCTTTAAGGTCATTTCTGAAGGAGGTACGGCCATCTGAAATCCTAAATGTTGCTCAGAAGTAATCAGTCCCAGTCCACCAACTTATTGGTTCAGGGCTAAGACGTCAAAAACTGCCAGGATGGCATTTCTGAGCACAAGTTGGATCCAAGATTCTAAACATATCCCTGCTGTTAAACTGTCTACCCAGTAACATGTCATTCTAATTTTGCTTGGCCAAATGTATGATAAACCCTGCTCCATCAATAGCAGGCATATTCTCTTTGTTGTGTAAAATTACCTGAGAAACTTACTGGTGCAGTTCTAGACAGCCATAAGCCAAAGCAAAAATTAGATACTGAGTGGGCAGAAGTTAGGCACAGCAGGGATCTATCCTCAGCAACCTCTTTGGGAGATATCAGCTCCAGAGCGCTTGGTAACAGACAATGTTGTAAATATCTGTAACAGAAAATAGATTTTTTGCAATTTAACACAAAATGTAAAATATACAGTTTCAGAAGTGCTACATATACTGGTCTGCACTGAGCAGAAAAATAATTTTTGTACTGTATAAATGTAGGGGTGCTAAATCCATTTTTAATATTGGAATTTCTCTACCACAAACCATCTCCACTGTATATCAGATTCAGTTGGGGGGTGGGAAATCAGTTACATTTGTTTAATGGCACAATTATTTTTCATGCTTAGAACATTTGAAGACTATTTTGTGCTGGTCTTAAAATTACATGAGGTGGAAACAACCAAAAATTAAGTTTTTGCTCTCAATTAGTATTTTTTCCCCTCCTCATTTCTTATTCCTTCAAAATAAGTCAGAATTATATATTTAGAAATGTATACATTCACATTTTCCCCCCTCCGAAAAGATAAAGTTGATATTTAAGTTGTTTACAGAAATATGTAAGGTTGGTTTGATCCATTCATTGTCTTGACCAGGCAACAGGTAAGTTTGTTAAAGGAAAAAAAAAAATATATATATATAATAATAATAATAGGGCCATAATTTCCTTGGGAAAACTGAAGTGGAAAGATACAAAGAACTAGTGGAGCTTCTCTCTTCCTACCTTGCACTTGGGTGCAACTTGTCTTTACAAACCATTGACCAATCTCATTTTGATTTTATATTGAGAACATGGGAGGATTTTCAAAAGGACATCACTCACATGGAGAGATGTCACCGCAGAAAGTGAAGTATGTATATGTATATATGTAGACATCTGTTGGTCATTCCACTGTGAAAACACCTTCAGATGATCATTATAAAGTGGGTTTGGGAACTACCACTTGACTATTTTTTGTAAGCAATAATTATATTTCAAACAATGTGTTAATGTTTTCAAGTCCAAATAATGCATTTAAAAATATTACTTTTTTCACTAAAATGTTTGTTCTTCATTTTACACCTGCACCTCTCAAAAACTGGATGTAATAGAGCAATTTGCAGACCGATGTTATTACTCAAAAATCACTTAACAGTCATGTTTGTGAACCCATTTTTTAGTTTTTTCTTTTTTCTTTTCTTAAAACCACAAAATACAAATTTAGGAGAATTTGTTTAATAATTGAAATAAATTGTAATTATTCACAAATATATGTGCTTTGAGAGAAAATTAAGCAAAATACATGGCATACAGAAATGCAAGTTCAAAAATAATTGAACCCTTAGTTCTATTTTTCACATGAAGGTAAAGCAAGATCAAGTGGTTCAATGATTGAACTAGCCAATGAAACTAAATATTTAAAATGATGAATTAGGAACAGCGAATAAAATAGTAAGAAAGCAGGTTGGCTAATATTCTAAGAACAAAAAAAAAAAAAAGAAAAAAAAAAGTAATTTGCGCTCATTGATCTAGACAAGGTGATGCAGATATTTCAAGAAGGTTTGGACTTCATAAATCCAAAGTCTGGCAAAAATCAACATGCAAGTGAAAGACCTTTCAATCAATAGCAGCCATACCAAAAAGAGGACATCCTCCATAAACCAGCCAGGGTCAGAAGGGGCATAAGAGGTAAGAGATAATCCTAATTTTCAAGCCTCCCTAGCTACCTTTGATGAAGTAATGCATGTATCAACAACAACCACCACCTTTGACAGATATGCCACATATAGGAAAACAGTCATCTTTTCTCGGCTGCTACCGTTAGGGGTCGCCACAGTGGATCATCTTCTTCCATATCTTTCTGTCCTCTGCATCTTGCTCTGTCACACCCATCACCTGCATGTCCTCTCTCACCACATCCATAAACCTTCGCTTAGGCCTTCCTCTTTTCCTCTTCCCTGGCAGCTCTATCCTTAGCATTCTTCTCCCAATATACCCAGCATCTCTCTTCTGCACATGTCCAAACCAACGCAATCTCACCTCTCTGACTTTGCCTCCCAACCTAATCCCAATGACCTCCCTCTCATTTACACACGTCTTCTGTCTTGTTCCTACTGACCTTCATTCCTCTCCTCTCTAGAGCATATCTCCACCTCTCCAGGGTCTCCTCAATCTGCTCCCTACTATCGCTACAGATCACAATGTCATCAGCAAACATCAGTCCACGGGGACTCCTGTCTAATCTCATCTGTCAACCTGTCCAACACCATTGCAAATAAGAAAGGGCTCAGAGCCGACCCCTGATGTAACCCCACCTCCAACTTGAATGCATCCGTCACTTCTACTGCAGACCTCACCACTGTCACACTTCCCTCGTACATATCTTGTACAATTCTTACATATTAAGATGTAAGATGATATGGCCTTCTTTAAACTTCTCCATCAACATCCTCTGAGCAAACATTGCATCTGTGGTGGTCTTTCTTGGCATGAAACCATTCTGCTGCTCAGCAATCATCACCTCACTTCTTAACCTAGCTTCCATTACTCTTTCCCATAACTTCATGCAGTGGCTCATAAATTTTATTCCCCTGTAGTTACTGCAGTCAGTCCTGCACATCTCCTTATTCTTAAATATCGGCACCAGTACACTTTTTCTCCACTCCTAAGGCATCCTCTCACTTTCCAAGATTCCATTAAACAATCTGGTTAAAACCTCCACTGCCATCTCTCCTAAACAACTCCATGCTTCCACAGGTATGACATCTGGACCAACAGCCTTTCCATTTTTCATCCTCTTCATAGCTGTCCTTACTTCCTCCTTGCTAATTCGTAGCACTTCCTGATTCATTATCTCCACATCATTCAACCTCTTCTCTCTCTAATTCTCTTCATTCATCAGCCTCTCAAAGTACTCCTTCCATCTGCTCAACACACTCTCCTCGCTTGTCAGTACGTTTCCATCTTTATCCTTTATCACCCTAACCTGCTGCACATCTTTCCCTGCTCAGTCCCTCTGTGTAGCCAATCGGTACAGGTCCTTTTCTCACTCCTTTGTGTCCAACCTCTCATACACCTCATCATACGCCTTTTCTTTAGCCTTCACCACCTCTCTCTTCACTTTGTGCCTTATCTCCTTGTACTCTTGTCTACTTTCTGCAGCTCTCCGACTATACCACTTCGTCTTTGTCATCCTCTTCCTATGTATACTCTCCTGCAATTACTCATTCCACCACCAGGTTTCCTTTTCCTCCATCCTTCCAGATGTCATGCCAAGCACCCTTCTTGCCGTCACCTTTATTGCCCAGAGGGGACTGGGCGGTCTCTTGGTCTGGAATCCCTACAGATTTTATTTTATTTTTTTTTGTTTTTACTGTCCACCCTGGCCATCGGACCTTACTTATTCTATGTTAATTAATGTTGATTTATGTTTATTTTTTATTGTGTCTTCTATTTTTCTATTCTTCATTTTGTAAAGCACCTTGAGCTACATTTTTTTTGCATGAAAATGTGCTATATAAATAAATGTTGATTGATTGATTATTACTACATCTGCTGTAGTTTTCCCAACTGTCTGGTAACTCTTCACTGCCACCCAGTGCCTGTCTCACCTCATCCCTAAACTCAACCTTGCAGTCTTCCTTTTTCAACTTCCACCATTTGATCCTTGGCTCTGCCCTCACTCTTCCTCTTCTTGATCCCCAACGTCATCCCACAGGCCACCATCCTATGCTGCTTAACTACACTTTCCCCTGCCACCACTTTGCAGTCTTCAATCTCCTTCAGATCAACTCTTCTGCATAGGATGTAATCTACCTGTGTGCATCTTCCTTCACTCTTGGATGTAACCCTATGTTCCTCCCTCTTCTTAAAATACATACTCACCACAGCCATGTCCATCCTTTTGGCAAAATCCACTATCCTCTGACCTTCTTCATTCCTCTCCTTGACATCATACCTACCCATCATCTCCTCGTCTCCATCGTTCCCTTCACCAGCATGCCCATTGAAATCTGCTCCAGTCACCACTTTCTATCCCTTGGGTACACTGTTCATCACTTCACTCCAAAAATCTTCTCATACCCATTGCACACCCAACTTGCGGTGCATATGCCTTAACAACATTCATCATCACACCTCCAATTTCCAGCTTCATAATCATTACTCTGCCTGACACTCTTTTCAACTACAAAACACTCCACATACTGTTCTTTCAGAATAACTCCTACCTCATTTCTCCTCCCATCCACACCATGACAGAATAATTTGAATCCACTTCCGATCCACCTAGCCTTACTCCCCTTCCATTTAGTCTCTTGCACCCACAATATATCAACCTTCCTTCTCTCTATCATATCTGCTAACTCTCTCCCCTTACCAGTCATACTGGCAACATTCAAAGTTCCTACCCTCAGTTCCACTCTATTTTCCTCCTGCCTCTGGACACATCTACCCCCTGCCTCTATTCGGCCAATAGTAGCCCAATTTCCGCCAGCAACTTATTGGCTAACATTACTGGTGGCGGTCGTCGTTAACCCAGGGCTCCGCATATTGATTTGGCAAAATTTTACACCGGATGCCCTTCTTGACGTAACCCTCCCTGTTTATCCGGACTTGGGACCGGCACGAAGAAACCCCTGTGGCTGGGTTTCCCCTGTGGGACAACAGTGTTAGGTGTGAAATATTAAAGTCTAACAATCTAGAATTCATGTTGGATTATAAATAAATAAACCTGTTGATCTGGTATACCGGATGAAAATTTTTCGTTGGCTATGGAAAATACAAAATGTGCATGTATAAGGAAACAGGAAATGTTACTTTCTGTCAGTGCATGCGTCTTAAAAGGTAAACTGTGTGTAATAAGTGAACCTGCATTTTTAGGAATATCACTCTGAGTGCCGTGTGTTTCAACCCAATTGGTGAGTTAATGCAAACTGTAAGTTAGGAATGGAAAAAGTCATGTCTTCTCCTATACAAAAACAAGTGTACTTTTTATCTGTTTGAGGGGGTGAATACCTGATATCAAATCTGAGTACCACAGCGTTAATTAGCATTAGTGCAGGTAAGAGATGCACTACTGTGCACAATTAATCAGTAGCACAATTTAACAGAAAATATACTGCACAAAAAAATTAAGGGAATGCTTAACCCACTGAGGGCTGGAAACAACATCACACCAAAAAATCAAAGTCAAAAACTGAAATCAAAGTTCGATCCAACTTGCATGAATTTCATCACAGCAACTCATAATGTGACTCAGTAGTGTGGATGTCCTAGACTTGCCTCTATGCACTCTCGGCAACGTCTGGGCATGCTCCTGAAAAAACAGTGGATGGTGTCCTGTGGGATCCCCTCCCATACCTGGATCAGGGAGTTCCTAGATAGTTTGCGGTGCTATTTGGCGGCATTGGAAGGACCAATAAATAATGTCCCAGAGGTTCTCAATTGGCATCAGCTCTGGTGAAACATGAGGGGCAATTAATGGCATCAATGCCTTCGTCATCCAGGGACTGCCTATATACACTGGCCATATGGAGCCGGACTTGGTCCTGCACCAGTAGGAACCTAGGGTCCACTGCACCAGAATAAGGTCTGACATTGGCTCTGAGGATTTCTTCCCGGTACCTAACAGCAGTTAGGGTACAGTTGCCTAACACGTGGAGGTCTGTGCAAGTCTCCAAGGGTATGCCTACCAGACCATCACTGACCCATAGCCAAACTGGTCATGTTGGATGATATTGCAGGCTGCCTAATGTTCACAACGCTGACTCCAGTCTCTTTCATATCTGTCACATGTGCTCAGTGTGAACCTGCTCTCATCTGTAAGAACGGGGCACCAACAGCGGAACTGCCAATTGTGGTATTCTCTGGATGAATGCCAATCAAGCTGCATGGTGAAGGGTAGTGTAATATATGTGAGATATGTATGTGAAATCATAGTATAAGAAATCATATAGTATCTAGGCTCATACAACATGCAAAACACTAATATTTATCAAAAATAAATATTTGTTGTTGATTTGATACGTTAAACCATTTCTTTGTGTTCTTTTTTTAAAAAAGTTAGTTTTTGGAAAAATATTCAGCCCTGGAAGAAACAAAACACACAAAAAAAAAAAAAAAAAAGAGTTAAAATGTCAAAAATTACCTCTGCACAGGTTGGGTGAATGCCAATTGTTGTTTCAAGAAGTTCTTTAGTTAGCCCACATTTTATGGCTACACCATATCCCTGGGTAACTTCACCAGCATTGGGGCCTAGATAATGAAATCCTACCACACGTTCCTAGAATTAAAAAAGATGTTTAAAAAAAACAATAAATAAATAAAAATAAAAAAAATTATATATATATACACACACACACACACAGTGGGATGCAAAAGTTTGGGCAACCTTGTTAATAGTCATTTTCCTGTATAAATCGTTGGTTGTTACGATAAAAAATGTCAGTTAAATATATCATATAGGAGACACACACAGTGATATTTGAGAAGTGAAATGAAGTTTATTGGATTTACAGAAAGTGTGCAATAATTGTTCAAACAAAATCAGGCAGGTGCATAAATTTGGGCACCGTTGTCATTTTATTGATTCCAAAACTTTTAGAACTAATTATTGGAACTCAAATTGGCTTGGTAAGCTCAGTGACCCCTGACCTACATACACAGGTGAATCCTATAATGAGAAAGAGTATTTAAGGGGTCAATTGTAAGTTTCCTCCTCCTTTAATTTTCTCTGAAGAGTAGCAACATGGGGTCACAAAACAACTCTCAAATAACCTGAAGACAAAGATTGTTCACCTTCATGGTTTAGGGGAAGGGTACAGAAAGCTGTCCCAGAGATTTAAGCTGTCTGTTTCCACAGTTAGGAACATATTGAGGAAATGGAAGACAACAGGCTCAGTTCAAGTTAAGGCTCAAGTGGCAGACCAAGAAAGATTTCGGATAGACAGAAGCGACGAATGGTGAGAACAGTCAGAGTCAACCCACAGACCAGCACCAAAGACCTACAACATCATCTTGCAGCAGATGGAGTCACTGTGCATCGCTCAACCATTCGCGCACTTTACACAAGGAGATGCTGTATGCGAGAGTGATGCAGAGGAAGCCTTTTCTCCGCCCACAGCACAAACAGAGCCGCTTGAGGTATGCTCAAGCACATTTGGACAAGCCAGCTTCATTTTGAAATAAGGTGCTGTGGACTGATGAAACTAAAATGAGTTATTTGGGCATAACAAGGGTGTTATGCATAGAGAAAAAAGAACACAGCATTCCAAGAAAAACACCTGCTACCTACAGTAAAATATGGTGGTGGTTCCACCATGCTGTGGGCTGTGTGGCCAGTGCAGGGACTGGGAATCTTGTCAAAGTTGAGGGACGCATGGATTCCACTCAGTATCAGCAGATTCTGGAGACCAATGTCCAGGAATCAGTGACAAAGCTGAAGCTGCGCCGGGGCTGGATCTTTCAACAAGACAACAACCCAAAACACTGCTCAAAATCCACTAAGGCATTAATGCAGAGGAACAAGTATAACGTTCTGGAATGGCCATCTCAGTCCCCAGACCTGAATATAATTGAAAATCTGTGGTGTGAGTTAAAGAGAGCTGTGAATGCTCGGAAGCCATCAAACCTGAATGAACTAGAGATGTTTTGTAAAGAGGAAGGGCCCAAAATACCTTCAACCACAATCCAGACTCTCATTGGAACCTACAGGAAGCGTTTAAAAGGCCGTCATTTCTGCAAAAGGCGGATCTACTAAATATTGATTTCATTTTTTTTTTGTGGTGCCCAAATTTGTGGTGCCTGCCTGATTTTGTTTGAACAATTATTGCACACTTTCTGTAAATCCAATAAACTTCATTTAACTTCTCAAATATCACTGTGTGTGTAAATAAACTCTCCTATTAACATGCCAAGCTCAACTCCATTTACAAGTCTATCAAACAAAAATAAATTAAGTGTACAGTATAGCTTACTGTAGAAAATTATGCAATACAGGATGGTAAAACGGCATGTTAAAGATGATCTACTGCAACAAGTTATGCATTAACAGAACTTATTAATTGACTACAGCATTAAGGATCATTGACCATAAAGATATGTCAAATTTGACAATGCAATTATGAAAATTCACATAATTTCAAAGAAAAAAAGAGGTAATAAGAGCAATTTAAAAAAGGTACATTTTCTCGAACCTGACAACTATAAAGTTTCGTATTAATATACCAATAGGGTAATTTAAGAAAGAGGGATGAAATATAACAAGACACAGAAACAAATGTATAGCTTTCCCATTAAAGAAAAGGGTGCATTAGAATATTACCATTATAAAGGACATTACATCACAACCACCTCATAACACTTTCTATTTGTTAAAGATTGACTGAAATTTTGTAATAAGGCAAGGCTAACTTCCTGTCTTTCTTAGCCTGATTAATTAGCATTTATTCACCTTATTATTCAAATACTACACAAAATTTCTTGAGACCTTGTCAGATCTCTGTATTTTTACAAGGCATGAATACATTTAAGTTAAAATTACAAAGCAATTTGAATCAAACTAATATCACAGTAAAGAACTCACATTAGTGAAAAGGCACCATTGTGTTCTTGATGTATTTCAACATAATTGTAACAATTATGTGTATAGTAAAAATGTACTGTATGCTACATGTTACCGTTCTTCTCTTTATCTTCAATTAAACTTAAATGACTCCAAGGATATATGTAATCTTTAGGACCACTTATAGTATGAACAATACTTTACAACCAGTCCCAAGCAACACAGTAAAGTAAAATCTAAACACATGATCGTACAAACAGACACACAGTTACAATGGACAGTGAATCTACTGCCACATGGAATATGATGGTTTTAAACGCTAAACATACAAGAGAAAAATCATCATACTAATTCATTTATACACTTGTGCACATAAAGATCTGTATGTGATATTACCAATTTTCATATTTTATCTGTGATAAAAAGAGACTAACTTTTTAGGATGCATCAAAAAATAAAATAAGATCACCATTTCAATGATTCAGGAAAATACTTACATTATCCATTTTGTTGCAGATAATTTTGGAGTAACACTTATTATTGTCCCTGCCAGCAACTGTGTATTCAAGAGGCCAAAACAAACTGTGATATACCTATTAAAAAAGAAGTCAGAAATATCTTTAGCAGGATCATCATTTAACTAGCACCTTTTAAGCAATAAGATTCTTTCTATAAAAACTAAACAAATGAAATGACAAATGCAATTAATCTGATTTAGGGCTGTGAGGATTAGGGCACCAGTTCATAGCAGGGCCAAAAATTAAATAGTAAGGTATATTATTAAGCACTTTTTTTGAAAGATAAACATACAAATTAAGGGCAGTGTGTGTGTGTGTGTTGAATCTCTACATAATGCAAATCGCATCAGTTCGTTCTTAGTAGGAATGCAAACAACAAGATTGCTGGCATACATATAAACCATTTCTTAATGAGAAGACAATTCTTTAACTGGAATATGTTAAAATGTTTGTTATTGTTTATGCCAAATACTTAAAGTACTGTACATCTTACTTTCCAAGGAAATTAAAACACACTTTTTTTATTACTCTACAGTATAAAACAAGCTTAAAATAGTTTTTTAAAATAGTTGCACTGCTGCCAATTAATGTCTAATACAATTCAGCTCATCTACTGCAGCAAGAGTGTATGACTTTCGGAAGAGTATTTTTAGCCTTCTATTCTTCTACTCTCTTTGCAAGTTTAGGCTTTGGAGGTGTGTATTTTTTACCTGCAAAAATTTAGAGCCTAGACAACTGGGAAATGTCCAGTAATGATACCATTTGTACAGGTACTCTTTACATAAAAGTTAATGATTTATCAAATAAAGTTCAATTAATACATACATCCTAAACAATAATTCAGCATTATTGAAGTTCTCACCTCTAGGTTTTCCTCCCCATACAACTCAATGGCTTTCTCCTCCGATAAACCACAACAACCATATTCCAAAGGTGTAAAGACTGTGGTACAAACATTTATGTAGTCACACTTTATACATATTAAAAAAAAAAAAAAAAAAAGAGACAATATATACACAATTAGAACATTTGTTTTAAACATGTTCAATAGACAAAGTATTGCATTTATCCACATCAAATGAGAAATGTTATTTGAACTGACAAGTATGTAACTGGTCTATTGCTTATCAAAGAATACAGCAGCGCAAATTATTCCAGCCTCAAAATTATTTGTGTTTCCCCTTCTTAAAACTGAACCTACGATATTAATGCTTTTTTATACTGATTAAGTTGGCTAAATAATTTATTGAAGTGCCTTCACCGTATATTCAGACAATAACCGTTTTGAGTAATTTCTATTAAAACGTACACATCATTTGTTGGGTTGTGGGGGAGGGAGGTGTAATTATTTCATAGCCTTGATCAGATAGGTGGAGAAATGGTGATGGACAGTTACTATGGTCAAGCCATTAATTCCAGGACTCTGGCCACATCTCTCAAAGAGTTATTTCTTTCCCCCCATTTTAAGTAACAGCAGCAGCTTTGGATCATTCTTCTGCTAATATGCTTTCTTACAGAATTTCAGTGTTCTGACAGGTTCTGATTCAGTAACTGTGTACTATACATGAATATTCTTGCCATTTCCCCCTACTGAATAGATCTCCATCACTATATGCCATCACCACCATATTTTACAATAGGAAAAGTACGGCTTGGCTGGGATGTGTCACAGATACTTCAGAGTACCAAAGCCAAAATGTTCCACTTTCCTCTTATCAAGCCATAAGGGAGGACGTGGGATGCAAACCAATTATCTGCTTACTGAGAGGCAGCAGCACTACCCTTGTACCACGCAGGTGGAGCATCACAAGCAATTTTAGGTCAACACTATATGCTAATAGCTAAGTGCATATTTACCCAAAAACAGTGCTGCAGTTTTGTAATGCTGTAAAATTCAAAAATGTATTACTAGATATGAATAATTAATCATTTACTGAAATCAAATCACAAAGCACACCTTGTATTTTATAAATATTCGGTTTATCAGTTCTTTTTTAAAGAAAGTATCAATACAAATAAATAAGCTACAGAACAGAACTGTTTTATTTAAAAAAAACAACAAAACAAAAAAAAACAAAACAAAACAAAAAAAAAACCCGCACCTTTACAGAGGACCCTCCAAACAGCCTTCGTGCAAGCAGTTTTCCAGCTTGAATTGCAACAGGAGTGAGTTCCAGTTTCCCATCAAGGATATCGCCAATGGCATAAATATATGGCACATTTGTCTGTTCCTCATCATTTACTGGAATTTTACCATTCCTATAAAGCATATGATAATAATAACCAAAAACATTTCACAACACACTTTCCAAATATAGATACCAGTACTATTCAGACGAAAATAAAATTGGAAATTGACATTCTGAAGTTCTTGCAAAAACATTCTGGGACAATACAGAAAACATAGCTCATGAATGGCAATAAAATAAATAAAATGTCCCAGCTAAGTAACTGAAATTATGCATGGTTTAATTATTTTGCTCCAAATTAAACATTTTAACGAAACTATTCAACACATTTAAAGGAGGCACTTTACAGCTATCAACAAGTTAATCAAGTCATGTAATGTTCTAACCCGCTAATCCACATTAGGGTTGCGGAGGGTGCAAGCATAATGTGCAATGCAGGAACAAACCCTGGACAGGGCACCAGTCCATCTCAAGACAAACACACACACACGGACCAATTTAAAGTCATCAATTCACCTAATCTGCATTACTTTAGACAGTGAGGGAGAACCAGACCACCCAGACAAAACCCACAAAGACATGGGGAGAGCACGCAAATCCTGGTCTTCTTACTGCGAGGCAGTAACATTACCACTGCGCCACAATGCTTCCCTCATTTTAAAGTGAATGCAGTAAAAACAATTTTTTTTAAACAAACATTTTTAATGTATGAATAATATAGGAGTGTTCTCTTGGTGCTATGTAATTGATAGCTGTCAATCATATCACCATGTTAATATGTAAGAACAGACATTACTACTGCCTATTCCTCTCTTAAAATCATCAATAAAAGGACTGTGGAAAGATTTGCTTTAAGAATCCAGTGCACAATTACAGCAATTTCACTAACTAACCCACAACAGTCATCAATAGGTTGACAACATTCTGAATAATTTACACCCATAATGTGATTATGTCAAAACTAACTGTATTCACTGCCAGACATGTGCTATGCTGGACAGTGGGTAGATGGAAGTTATCCGAGCAGCTGGTAGCATAGAAGAATATTCTTGTAATCAAAAACAGTACATTACTTGAGATCATCTCGTTATAAGTAAAGAATCACAGATGTAAGAACTCTCCTTACAACAACAACATTTATATAGCACATTTTCATACAAATAATGTAGCTCAAAGTAATGATAAAGAAAAGAGAAATAAAAGACAAAGTAAGAATTAGAATAAGACAACACTAATTAACATAGAATAAGAGTAAGGTCCGATAGCCAGGGAGGACAGGAAAAAAAAAACTGCAGGCGGCTGGAGAGAAAAAATAAAATCTGCAGGGGTTCCAGGCCACGAAACCACCCAGCCCCCTCTGGGCATTCTACCTAACATAAATGAAAGAGTCCTCTTTGTACTTACATGCACATACCTAATGATTAACATCAAAAGATACATTTAGCGAGTCATTAAGTGAATTTCCTTCACTTAACAGGTAAGAAATTACACAGAATCATTAGAAAATTCCAAGTTTTTAAAAAATGTAAGATAAATAAGACACATACTTATCATTGATTTGGACCCCAACTTTATCAAGACCAATTTTTCTGGTGCAAGCATCACGGCCAACTGCTATCAAAACCTAACAAGGATTATAAAAACAATATTCATTACAAAAAGAAAACAATCACAGTATTAAATTACATGAGCAAAGTAGTTATGAATACAGCACTATTTTTTTTTTTGGCTTTTAAAAGTGTACCTTTACTTACAGTGTTGTATTCACCTTCTATAACCTCATTACTTTCTGTAGATTTTGCTGTTACTTTTAACCTTCCAGGTGTTCCTTCCTCAAGCTGTTCAACCTATTAAGATAATAAACAATTACACCAGTAGATCTTGAACAATGAATCTTTGTATAATAATATTTTGTTGCAAAACTTCTGTAGTTTCCTCTTCATTATTTCAGGAATGTCACTTGCCTTCCCATGGAAAGGTAACTCTCTTTGAAAGTAAGAACCATTCTGAAATAGGAATTAAGCACCGAACAATGCATATATGCAGAAAGGGTACAAATATCGTACAACTCTCAAGGGAAATAAAAGATAAACCATGCAGCCTCAGAAAGACCAAACCATTCTATTAGGCAATGTTACATAACCATTTTAATAATTTCAATGCATTTTCTTACATACAGACACTATCATCATAACCAAACGTATAATTATGTACACCAATCAATTGTGACTATATGTAACATTGTGCACTTCCTCCTAATCAGATTATTGGAAATGCTAATGTACCAGGTCATGGTTACATGTTGCATGCAAGATGGACTCTGTACTTTTGATACTACCACCACCACCACCAATACAACATACAAGCTATATACCTTTTCTCTAATTTGCACCAGTTTTTACGCTGATCCCAGGTAAATACAAATCAGCAGCAAATTACCTTTATAGGCACAAATTTTCTGATAAACTTGACACCATGTTCTTCCATATAAGCGCCTGCCTTTTCTGCCATTTCTTGGTCAAAGCCTCTCAGGAGAATGGAACGGACCATTACTGTGACATCCAAACCAAGGCCTGCCAGGAAACCAGCACATTCAAGGGCGACATAAGATGCCCCCACAACTAGCGTCTTCCCAGGGCAGTATGACAGATAAAACAAATCATCACTACAAAAATAAGATATTTTTTATTGAACATATGTAATACTACCATTCACAACTGATTTTTCAAATGTGTACAAAGACAAGCTTAAATGTTAATTACAATACAGAAGAAGTTTTTACCAGTAATAATACATCGAGAATGGGGTAAGTCAGCAAAGTGAAAATATGAACAGTATTTTCAAGAACAATAATTAATTTGAAAAGGATTCATAGGAGTGTTGAAAGCAGCACCTGGGAGGGGGCACCTTGTGCTGCAGTTGTGTATGGCATTTATTTGTTTACTTCAGTGTAATGTTCCCGTTTTTCCCCCAGTGGTCTTTATGTCATTTGGCAGCCAAAAATGTCTCTAACCTTGCAGTACACACAACCATGAATAAGTGAAAACTATGAAAGAATCTTTTAAAATAGTTAAGTCATGCACTGCTATTCACTGAGCATAACAGCTCCACAGCCTGAGATTACAGCAACTGCAGCCCTTACATATATAACAGGTATATAAACTAATACCCTTTGCAGGCTGTTTCAGGAGGTAAATCTGGCACTGCCTTTACCAATTACATCAACCCCATAAGCCCTAAGATTAATGCATTCCTATAATTCTCACCTCCTTTCAATAATTTAACATATAATGTAATGCAAACAGTATTCTGATCTCTTACCATTTACAAACATTTAGAAAATGGAATTCAATTGAAAACATGCATGCCTTTTTTGTTATCATGCAGTTTTGAATGTGATTCAATTTAAAATTTGTAGGTATGCTTTTTTGTTAGTAACTCATTACAATTTATTGCAATACCATTAAAAACTGTATGTACTCATTTCGTGTTATAAAAAAAATTACAGTATTTATATTTTTGCTATCACCATTAATTAAATTGATGTATTTAATCAATGCAACCTCTATAAGTAAACCATTCATCAATTATTAATTGCAGCCACCTGCCCCAACTGACCAGGATAAGCAGCCAATGCTGTTCAATAAAGGATTTCTTAAAGGACAAATAGTAAATTTGCAATTAACTGCAACAGCATATTAATATTTCACCAGATCATAACTTTAAAAAAAAAAAAAAACACCATTATATAAGGATAAAAGAACTCTGACCTGGTAATACAGTACTCTTTATCACCTGGAATACCCAAATATCTTGGACGTTCCCCGGTAGCAAGGACAAATGTTGCTGCTGTGTGGAAAGTTTCCTTGCCTCGTGCATTTGTTGCCTAATGAAAACATCAGATAAAAATTATCTATAGTTATATAGTTCAAAATTTATCACAAATAAAAATCTATTGACAGTGTCTATTTTTTAAAAGACCAAATTGAAAAACCTAGTATATACAGACTGTACTACATATATTGGTACTTACATTTTTAATCATATTTATCTGACCAAAAAGTCACTTGACTGTCATATATAAGAATTGACCAAAGGTGGTAAAATAAAACAACACTTTTAGTAATTATTAGCCAGACAGGAAAGTTTCGCAAAGACATACTCTAATCAAGTGAATTATTTCCCATAGCTACCACCAAATCCATTTCCAAATGTTAAATAGACAAGAAGCTTTAAGCAAAAGATCCCAAAAGTTTTACTCATTATTTTATTAATTTCTACTCTACTACTATACTGTATTCATACTCTTGAAGAAAGCAAGAGTTTTATAAAATGGAAAATCCAAAATATTATTTACCTTAATTTTATGTGGTTCTACGAATTCGGCATAGGAGTTCAAATAAGCAACGTTCTTGTTTCTTAATTCTACACGATATCCCCAATTCAAAGAACCAATATAACTTGAGATGGCATCTTTCATTGTTGACCAATTGTGCGTGACTAGAAAAAGAAATTTTAACAACTATCAACACCAGACACAGTTAATGATATGATTTTAAAAGAATTTCAAATGTAACTTTAAACTCAGATTGCAACTAAAATTAAAATATTACTGTGCTCTCACAACTTCAGGGACTAAGCCTCAAATGACTGTGAAGATGATGAACCTCCCAGTATATTTTGAAGTAAAATACTTAACACTATTATACAAGTTCTTTTATTCCCTACCTGTCTCTAGACACCAAAGTATACATAAAATGGCAAATCAGATTAAAAAAAAAATGCACAAGAGCAGAATGTTGAATGATGAAAGACACAACTTCAATTAAGTTTAATTTGTTTCAGCATGGTTCCACATTTACATTGTACTAATGCTGACAAAGCACAAAGTGGTTAAGTTCCACTTAACATAAAAAACATTCATTCAGGATTTACAAAAACCATTCACCAACATCATTAGGCTGGATTTTAAAAATATTTATATATCTATATCACAGACAGAAAACCAGATATGAGAGATATCCCTCACACCAAATTAAGCACTATAAAACTGTTTAAATTAAGAAAAATGTTTTCTCCACTGCAAATGAGCACAGGCTGTATGTTTTCATTTTCATTAGGAAAAATGCTGGATATACAATACTGTACACATCTGACATTAACAATGCAGTAACCAAACTGCTTTCTGGTAAAGAAAACACAACATTGCAGAGTACTCTGGCCTACACAGAATTTAATAGTTACTAATTTGGTTAGGTTGTTAAACTGTAGGGAAATGCCTAAATCATTTACTGTATTTTATCACTACCATTAACTTAGGTTATATAAAGTAGCAGTAAAGGTTAATATTTTAAAGGCAAACTGTCAGAAGAAATCCCCTTTACTGTAAAATCTGCTGTAAAGAAGATTAGATGCTTCCAGATGCTAACAGTTTTCCATTTTTTAGTTGAAAAATATCATGTTCTGATACAATAAGTTTACAAGATACGCTACATCCTGCATTTAAACAAACATAACACAGAACCGTCTCATCCCAGGTCTTGGAGGACTAGAATCAAACGAGCAATGGATGAAAAGCATTAAATAGTCCTGGACAAGGAACAGTCATTCGCAGGGCTCATTCACACTCAAACAAGGACAAGCTGCATAAAAAAAAAAACAAAAAAAAAAAACTAACCTTTGTCTTCATATTCCCAGCCAAAATTTTTTGAATCTTTAAGTGACGTCCCCAAGATGGCAGCTTGGTGCATCAGCTTTTTAGGAATACATCCAACATTTACACATGTGCCTCCAAGTCCTTAAAAAAAAAAAAAAAAAGTCAACAAGAGGTAATGCTACAAATAAAACTTCATTCTTTCAGTAAGCTGAGAACTCATTTTAAAATATGCAATTTATTCAAAACTGAATCTGCAGTATTTTAACAACCTATTTTCTATTTATGTAATAATCAATTGAATAGCAGTTGGTCAGAGTTATATTTTCACTCCAAATTGTGTAATCCTATATTAATTGCTCAAATTTTGGGAATTTTACGGTTCATAAAGTAAAACATTTGCCTGCTCTGTCTGTTTGAGATAAGATTTAAATTGTTTCTCTAATTACTTGGAAGCAAATGGACATGAGACAGACAAATGATGAATGTGAAGGTTACCGGCAATGTATGAAAAGCAGGTATTGTATAGAATACCTAGGCAATGTATACATGCCTGCCGTTTTTTAGGCAAGGCATGAAATATATGCGTTGTTACATACTTTTCCTAGGCATTGCATAAAATGCCTAGGCATTATAAAGAATGACAAATATTATTTTACGCAAAGTGTGAATTGTCCAGATTGGAAAGGTCTCTAATAACAAAATGTCTAAAAATGAAAGAAGAAATACAAAATGAACTACAGGATATGCTTACTGGGATAACAAAAGAATCAAGTGTCATTAATTAGCCTACTATTTGTTGCAGCAAGGAAGGCTAGAATGGCATTCTGAATTGCACTTAATTTTCTTTTTTACGCAAAGGCATTTGTTGTTTTGGCACTTAGTCTTGCACATACACCTCACAAATCCTTGGCCACTTCCTGTGGACTAAGCAGTAGCAGCAGATCGAAGAGCTATTTCGTGGTCAGGAACATCTTCAACCATGAGTAAGCCCTTTTGACAAACACTGAATTGTGATCTTGCATAGAGTTAGTTCAAAATTTCTCGCACCGTTCCAAGTCGGTAAAAGCAGTCTTCTGTCACATTCATAACAACTGCCAAAAGATTTCGCGGGTCACCGCACCCCTTGTCGACGTAAGGGATAGGAACCCGCACAGTGTCCCCCAAAGATGCAGGAGGGAATTTTTTGTCAGTGTCCATTTTCATTTTTTTGGCCTGTACTTCTAGATTCCCTTTCAATTGTCTCTTACTTTCTACTGCATTCTCAATGTTGAAGCAAATAGCGCACCAAATATTAGCCCCATAACCTTCCATTTCCTCACCGCCATCGTCTTTATTAGCATGTCCACAGATCACATGAACATTTCGGCCACACTTTCTGCACATACGGGCACCACTGCTTTCCTTTAAGCACACACAACATGTGGCAGAAAAGGAGTGTTCTTCACTATCCATGTCTTCCCTGCTACTTTCGTTTCCTTCGTCATGGATTGAATTCTCGTCAGTATTTTGTGCAGTAACCTCAGTCTCTTCTGTCGAAAGGTTTGTTTCTTCCAGCTGTATTGTTTGTACACTTTCTATTATCTTTTCCAGTTCTTCTGTCTATACACCTTGTAAAACATCTTGGGGTATGGAAGACGTTGTAAGACCCACTTTAACTTTGCACCCAAAGAAAACTTCGTACAGTGTTCTCTGAATCCCAGAGTGAAAGGCCCTGTTTTTCATAAGCTAGATGAACCATATTCGCTCGCTCCAGCGGTCAGTTTTTTCATCTTGCATCCAAGTAGACAGCATATTTTTCGATGTCTTGGTTAGCTCGTTCGACACTTCCCTGGCTTAGTGAGTGGCGTGGCTTCCCATGGACAATCTTCAAAGTTGGCCAGTATTCCTTCAGGCTGCTGACCACTTTATTTGCAAATTCCCGACCGTTGTCGGACTGTAAAATCGATGGTGCTCCAAGCAACGTAAATATGTCTATCAAGTTGTAAGCTACTTCTTCCGCTGTCTTTGATTTCAGAGGCCCGAGAACAACAAACTTGGTGAGATAATCTTGATACACCATTTTAAACTTGTATTCCTTATCAGGATGGGACTGAAAATCGATTAGATCCACCTGACAGCAGGAACTGAAATCAGAAAACACCATAGGCTTCACTACAATGCCTTTTTATACACCTTTTTGATTCTTCTGGTATGACTCACAAAGGTGAATATACAGTTCAATGTCATGACAGGTAACATTCTTGTATTTGGGTGCAAGCTCTTTCAACATTCTGTCTCGTCCTCCATGGCCAATGGCCAAATGAGCATCGTGAAGTACGTCAAATAATTCAGAATCTCTGACGTAAAACTGGATAGCATTGAAGCCTTTTTTAACAGGATAAATCAAGTTGCTTTTGTTCTCTAACATTATCAAATCATAACGTTTCAGCAGCCAATAGTCCCGTGGTTCCTTCTTAGTAGTCGTTTTAGCCTATGTTACATCATTCACTAACTTCTCGTAAGTGGCTTCCATTAGAAAAAAACAATTTTTAGCAGAGTTGGCTCGCATTTGGGATAGTTCTTTGTAGAACCGTTGTCTCATGTCAGCATGTTGTGATTCTTGTCCATACACTACATTCTCTTCTCCCATCTTCACGCAGCACAATATGGGTCAGCTTCTGTAGCAGTACTTCACCCACCACAATACTGCTGCGGCACAGCAAGCACACGTGCTTCTACATGGACAAATAAAGATCCAGGCGCCACTGACTAAATGTTCTGGCTAGAATAAGCTTATTCTACACTCTGCCGGTTTGCCGTTTAGGTATTGTATAGAATGCCTAGGAAATGTATGAAATGCGATGTATTTCATACTTTGATGTCCTATTTCGGGCACTGTATACATTGCCTAGGTATTCTATAGAATGCCAATTTTTACACATTGCCAGCAACATATATAATTTTTGCATAAATGTAATACACAAAACTTAATTTAATAAAAATAAAAAATGAACTTGGAGTACCTAAAAGAAGAGATATAAAGTGAAACAGCTGAAGAAGCCTGTGACGAATTACACAAATTTATTACTAAAAACGTCACACACGACATATTCCTCCTACTACATCAAAACAACCTACAGGGGAAGGTGAATGTCACATATTTGTATTGCAAAAGAGAAATGCCCACTGCTGGCACCCTGCCCGGGGTTTGTTTCCTGCCTTACTCCCTGTGTTGGCTGGGATTGGCTCCAGCAGACCCCCCGTGACCCTGTAGTTGGGATATAGCGGGTTGAATAATGGATGGAAAAAGATGCCCATATCAAAACTTGTTAAACAGTGATTTAATTGTGAGAGCAGAATCTGATGAAGGAAACTTTTTTCTTACTGAAGAACATAAATTGCCTTAAAATCATGTCTTACAGTGTAATAATTAGTTTATGTAATCATGATGAGTTATACTCTTCAAAAGCTTAATGTAAAATATTTAAATCATTCTACAGTAGTTAAAGCAACATTCAATTAAATGAACAGTTAATAGACAAGTAACTATTTCTTCTTACCCCATTTAGTTCCTTTTGGTGTAGGAACAACATAATCCAGGACCATTACTTTCTTTCCTAATAATGCAGCTTCCTAGTTAAAAATAAAAATAAAACATTTAATATTACATTTACAGAATATTGTGATATATTAAAAACTAAGTACAGTAATCCCTCGCTATATCATGTTTCGACTTTCATGGCTTCACTTTATCGCGGATTTTATATGTAAGCATATCTAAATATACAGTATAACACAGTTTTTTCGCTGCTTCGTGGGTTCTGCGGACAATGGGTCTTTTTAATTCCTGTACATGCTTCCTCAGTTGGTTTGCCCAGTTGACTTCATACAAGGGACGCTATTGATGAATGGCTGAGAAGCTAACCAATCAGAACACGCAGTTGAGTTCCTGTGTGCTGAATGGCTCAGCGACGGAGTGCTGAATTCGATTCTGCGGCGTTAACCAGGAAGTCCCGTCTCGCTCATTCAGCATCAACGCGTTTCACTGTGTAAAGAGTTAACTTTTGTGCTCTTTTATGTTTATCTTTGTGCATAGTCAAGCCCTTCATTATGGCTCCAAAACGATCTGCTCCTGCTACTGCTTCAGGGGCCGTGCCCAAGCGCCAACGGAAGATGTTAATGATTGCCGAAAAGGTAAACGTTTTGGATATTTTGAAGGAAAGGAAAACCTACACCGCTGTAGGACGCCATTACGGCATCAACGAGGCCACGATACTTTTTATTTAAAAAGTAGGAAAGAAATACAAGATCTACAGCCGCAGCGTCCTTTTAAACAGGGTGCAAAATGAGTTGTAAGTGGATGTAATAAGGCAGTAGTCTGGATGGAATCTGCTCTAGGGATTTGGATTGAAGTCTGCTGGAAGAAAAACAACGGCGGTGCTATACAGTTGCCTGAAGAGGCTCCTTTAGAAGAGCTGTAACGCTCTCCTTTGTTGTGCAGTAAAACTAAACTCCTCGTTATCGGACAAGTCATTGTGTCATTGTTGATAAGTAACTAATTTTCTACTTACAGTACTTATTACATGTACATATGTTTAGTGTCACTGTACACACATTTACTGTATACAATTTTTCTTGCATTGTACGTATTTATTGCTGGGGGCCTGTCCATCATATATGTTATCAGAGACACTTGATATCTTTAAAATAATATTTAGGTTTTACTGTATATAAACAGTGTGTTTACATACAGAATTTCAATTAATCTTACCTAATATCTAAGAGGATACAAAGGGTTTATGCTGTATAACTGTGCAGGGAATATTTATAAACAGTGTGGGAGAGTTTATAAGGGCTTAAAATATATAAAAATAACCTTACAAACATATGGTTTCTACTTCGCGGATTTTCACCTATCGCGGGGAGGGTCTGGAACGCAACCCCCGCAATCGAGGAGGGATTACTGTATTTCACATTTTAGCAACAATAAAAACTGCAAACTTTGAACTCAATTATTAAGAAGTAGTCTGTGAATTATATAAAAATATTTCTGGGTAGGGGAGGAAATGTCCAACTTGACTTGAACAAAATGCAGCATTATTGTCTCACTGATCTGCTACTTATTGATTATAATGCAATCAATATAAGCGATACAAATATTAAAATACATTTTTTTTTTTTAAATGTGTCCTAATACCAATTTAATCAACACATAAATGCAATAAGAAATATTTATGGAGTATTTGCATGTACCTAATGGCTGTAAAAAAAAAAAATAACTGCTTAAATTAAATGTGGTACAGTTTTTTTTTTTTTACAGAGGTATTACACAATCACTCTTAATTATCTAGGGCAGGGGTTCTCAACATCGGTCCTGGGGAACCCCTGTGGTTGCAGGTTTTTGTTCCAACCAGATTCCTAATCAGTGACAACACCTTATAGCACTGATCTCATTTAATTAGCTGGTATTTTTTTTTTCTTTTATTCAACATTCAGAAAAGGACAGCAGAATTTTTACATTTTGCCTACAGCTTTTGCTATAGATTTAAATGCTTAACTCTTTGGCTGGTTTCATTATACTTTGCCCTTTTTCTGTGCAGTTTTTCCCCCCCTCATTGTATCTTAATAATGACAACTTAAAACGAGCAGAGCAGACACCCAGGCAAACACTGAATAATCAAAGGCTGCAGCTACTTTAGAGTCAGACCCACTAGTAAATAACGGATTAATTAAACAATTAGAACACCTAGAAAATTAGAATGAAAATCAAGATGAAAATACTGTTAAAAAGGAAAAAAAAAAAAATCACATTATTCCTATATAACTGCTTGGTACATGTTAATACAGTATATATATTTTTAGCAAACTTGGTTTTCTAATTAATATATTGTTCCTTAAACAGAGAACTTGTGAAATATCAGTTAACTTAATTAGGCCAGAAGTTTAATTAAAAACAGAAGATGGTTGGAACAAAAACCTGCAGCGACGGGGGTCCCCCAGGACCGACGATGAGAACCTCTGGTCTAGGGATTAAGGTTTCTTTTGTGCTCCTGAATTAAACCTAATAAACCAGTCACAGCTACTTTCACACAGTAACTGTGATGGAAATACTGCCCTAGAGCACCAGTCCATCATAGGGACCACTCATACAAACCTACAGGTTATCTGGCAATACCAGATTACCCTTAACACGCAACCTCTTAGGAATTGGGAGGAAACTAAAATGCTTGGACAAAAACAGACAAGAACATGCAAACTACACAAACTGAATTTAGATTTCGCAGTTGAAGTAAGCATCCTGGTACTGTACACCACAAGCAAGCATAAATATATTACACACAACCAAATACAATATATGACTGTGTAGTTGAGTACAGAAAGGAAGATGTCAGTGTAGAGAAGCAACACCATCAAATTAACAGCTTCTTTATGATGAAACAGCAATGATTTTAAGCATCAAGGCTTTTAACAAGATGCTTAAAAATTCTATATGTACATAGATATACTTTAAGGTTAGAAAATATCTTTTGCTCTCCAAACGTAACATATAAATTACCACATTAAGTATAGGCTGTAGCCTAACTTTAAATTGACGTATAATTGCAGCAGACATACTGTAGATATATATGAATATGTTTAACTTACAAAGAAAGTGACCTTCGCAGCTTAAGGGTATGAGCAGCTCATTGCTCAAAAAATAAACACTAAAACTAACTGCAATGTGAACTGGTTTCCAGTACAAACCCTTATTTAACTATTATTTGTAATTTTTAGTTTTGTGAAATGCAACAGACATGAAGATTAAAATATTTGAGCACTAGGATTATATCACATTTAAAGCAACAGCATGAGAAATAACTGACAAATGTTAAGCAAAAAAAAAAGTCTGCCTAACGCAAATGATAATGCTCAGAAAGCAGAATACATAAAATAATTTACTGAGGTTTACTTATCTGCTATAGATGTCATAACAGATCATACCTTAGAACATGCAAGACCGCCTGAACCACCCCCAATAACAATGAGGTCATAATCATAGGATTCAGTGCAAATCCCCAGGAGTTTCTGAAGCACTCCATCATCATGAGCCTGTAAGTGTAAATGCACAATAGTTAGAAATTGCAAAACACCACAAAGGTACTAGATTTGTAACAGAAGAAGTAAACAGAATAATAGTAAAAAAACTCAAAAAAAACCAAAAACAAAAAACAACATTGTTGCCCTGCACTCAAAATATCTGATTTCTATAGTGAATAAAGCCAATTAATTTTCACAAATTAATACAGGAATTGGGTCACTTTCTTATTACTGAATATATGTTGTATAAACTACTGTTTAATTTTCATAAATACAAAACTCATTTGTACTGAATGTGGAGGTTATTTTGCATGGGTCAATTGATATTGTACATCATGAAGAAGATTTCTGAACATTATACCGCACAGCCTCAATAACATTAGTTAACCATCTGTAATTAGGAATGGCTATATTCCATTTGGTGCCAATTAACAACAAAAATGGTACATTGGCTATTACAAGGGAAAACAGGGAGAGAGAAAATAAAATCTAATCAACAACTTCCACCACTGGACGTATTTTTGATAAATCCCAAATTAATTTCAGAAGGTATTAATGCATGGACCTCTGGTTTTCTATCAAATAAAGGCCTAGAAACTTAAAATTAGGCCCAGCTCTAAAATAGGGTTAATTTATGAGTGAGCCTTGAAAAGTACTAGTACCTATTTGGTACCCCAATGCTAAGTTCTGCAACAACATTTAAAAAAGAAAACGTATATACAGATGTACAAGATCCCCAGACTACTACGAAGCTAGTTGCATTTTCATGTAAGCATTTTAGAAACTAAACAGCTAAATAAAAGTAAATTGACTACAGCAGTTAAAGAAGCACATTAAATAGCACTACGGGGAAGTAAAAAACGCATACACACTTTTATAGTTAATATTTCTATTCCTTAGTTGTGCTGCTTTCATTAATTCAATAAATGCATAGTGTACCAAAATTCAACAAATCTTAACAACTGAATATACACATCCACTAATATAATTTATCTAATATATTTTTCAGAAACACAGGAAAATAGAGCTTTTGCAAGTATCATCGTCAACACACATTCTGTAATGCTGCAAATTAGTATTTGCTTATTTATAATCAGAATACGCATTTTGCCTAAGAAGTCATTCATTAAATGATTATTTAAAAGTTCTTCAGAAATTACCTGCATAGTTTTATCGCAACCTCCAATGTGTTTTTTATTGACAAATACATTGGGCACCGTTTTCTGGCCAGTCATCTCAAACAATACATCTTGGAAGTTTGGTCCCTCATCTAAAATAAATAGCACACAAATCCAGATGTGTTTATATAATCATTACATAAAAATATGCAGCATTTCTTTATTTGACCATTTAAATCCATTGAGTTCCCTTAACCAATGACATAAATATAGGATGATAGGAAGAAATGCACCAACTCATGTGACAGCCATCAGGGTGTGTAAAAAGGTCAGAAACAGGCTTTAGCAGGGGCACTAGTCCTGAGAAGTATGGTATGGATCCCAAGAATAGCCATCCCAGAGAAACAAGTGTAGAACAAACAGCAATGATGGCAACTACAAGTCTTCCAACCAGTTAAAATCCAGAACAGAGTCCCCTCTATACTGAGGATGGATACCGGTCTTTGTTATTTGTAATTAGTTTCCATTCTATATTGATAATCCATTTTGGAGTATAATGTATATATAGTGTTGACATCCTTGGTCCTTATACGAGTTCTGATGAGTAAAATGTACAGACTATGTTTTTTTTTTTTAGTCATTGAGGAGTACAGTGCGGAGAGTGATTCAATAGAGCAAATTTAATTGACAAGGTAGTAATGTGAGCAAAGTCAATATATTACAATATTCTTTAAGGACATAAATATATAAGTAATATTCTGTACTACCTGAAGAAGCAGAAGAGGACCTATTAAAATTAAAGATAGCCAGAGATAGCCGCGTCAACAGCAGATCCAAAAGTTTGGCTTGGTAGCATCCCTTGGAAAAAGGTGCAAAAACTGAAGATTGGTAGCAAGTATGAAGTTTGATATATACAGTACATGTTGTACAATTTTACACTGTGTCAGCTAGGGAAATCCCTATAGAACTACCTATTGACTACTAATACTTAAAATTTCAATATATTTTCCTAATTTGCATATCATACTGCCATTGCCTCCTACTGAGAATGAAGCAAGTCACAGCATCCACACCAAGATGTATGAACTGCTGCTTCTTTCCTAAAGTATAAGACCAACTCCTTGATTTTTCTGACATTAAGGTGGAGATTTTGTCCTGGCACCACTGAGTCAAAATGCAAAACTTGTCTCTATAAGCCATCTTACTATTGTTGGTAGTCAGGCCTACAAGACTAGTGTCATGAACAAATGTAATGGCAAGTAGTGAAGTTGTATTTTGCTACACTGTTGTAGGAGGAGAAAAAAAAAAAAACAGCACAATACCAGTGAGGCACAAGTGATGTGGATGATCTGAACTAGCTTGATCATGTCAATTATAAAGTTTAAAATCTGGTTGTTGATCGTTATTGTAAGTCCATAATTTAGAAGCCTTAAGATCATTTAATGTGTACCAGCAAGAGTCTTTCAAATAATTCTCCTAGAATGTGAGAGAATGCCCAACTACCTGGTAATTATTGAAGAAGTCAAATTCTGGGTAATTGGTCACAAAGAAATCATCTTTGTGAAGCTGACAGTAATAAGGCATTAAAAAATATAAAAACCATCAGTTAATTGGTCACTATAGATTTTTATGACACACCCATTGGGAATCACTGGGACAAGCCAATTTATATTATTTTGTTTTAAAATACTACTTATGTCATGAACCAAAACAAAGAAGGCCTGAATTATTGAATGTTGCAGCAACTTTATGGGAAAGACATTCACTGTGATTATCAAAATATGAAAGAAAGAAAGAAATTTCACCTACGAGAGAAAAGGGAGCTACAACTAGATGAGACTTTAAGTGAACTAGCCAGGAAATTAGACATAATCTGTGTGACAGTTAAGGAAAAATACCCAACATACTGCACCTATGTCCAATGTTTTATATTGTGTGATAAAAATGAAGCATTGTAAGAAGTTTATTTAACTCGAACTTTCTTATATAAAGATACATTAAAATCATTTTCAACATATTGGCCAACAAAAAAATCATTTATGTTTGTAAAGCCGATAGTTCATTTTACATTTTATTACAATGTCAACTAATAACATGCATTTCTGGTTGTATTAGAAGAGGAACCATGTGCTTGATATATGTATAAATTGGCAGCATACTCTATCAGACAAAGTTTTGATTTCTAACTTGAAAGTACTACATATGAGTTTTGCAGTCTTCAGTACAGTGAACTGTGGAAAATCATAGGTGACAGAACACCATGGCGGTTGGGGAGGAAAGCGGTCTATTATTCCCCTAGCACTTGTTGATATCTAGATAGAAAGTGGGTCCAGCAGGAAGCAAAGTAAAAGCATTTGCTCGATAAACACACTGGACAGACAAGCTTATAAAGTGATTGCCAAGGATGCACAGATATTATTAGGTAGTACAAGGTCATGTTAGACAAAATGTAAACAGATACTCGGTATAAACTAAAAATAAATAAAATTTGTGACTAGAATCTTCATCTCATGCAAATGAAGGGAAGAGCCTGTAGTAGTGGATTTTCATTTTTAAAAAGGAGAAACTAGGACATTTGCTGTACAAAACAATCCCTGTTAAATGGTGCTTGGATAACGGGCAGATTCCTTTATGCGTTGCATTTTTGTGTTTGAATGGAATTATTTCAAACAAAAAGTTTTTTTCCCCAACTAGGGCTGCAAAAATGAATCGATGCAAAAACAAAACATTTGATTAAAATTATATTTTCTTAATCATTTAGTTGTCCCTGTCCCTCACAGTACCACCATATTTTTTCAGACACTACAGATGTATGTATAATGCATTACTTGTTTGCTGTCATTATTACTAGCAAATGCACTGAACTTCAAGAATTTTTTAGCAAATATATGTTAGCTAAACACGCTAGACTAGTATGTTAAAAGCACTTTTTAAATTTTACTTTGGACAGAGATGCACTTTCACCCTCTACTAGATATTTATGCCAGGGCTGGCAACTTGTTAACTGTCACCTTGTGGACCAAATAAATAAATAAATAAACTACTTATCAGCAATTATCAAAATTGAGCAGCAATAACATCCTATATAAACATAACCGATCAGGCTGGCTCAGTAAAACCCAGGTTTTAAAATTAAAAAAGTATGCACATTTCAAGCATAATGGTGCTGGGCTCTTCCAACATTCTCTCTTAAATCAGTACAGACAGCCTGATGACCATCTCACAGCCCTCATGTCGCTCATGTATGATGTATCCTTGAGTATAAAAATTTTCTCCCACTTCACTTTCCTTCTATATCTGAAACAACTGCAAAGGGTAATTGTTTTTAGCAAAAGAACTATTCTGAGTGAAATCATTTTTGTGTTGCACAGAACGTTTTGCATAGGATTTTTGAGGGATTATTAAAGCACACTTACTGTATGTGGTAACCCACTAATTAAGATATCCCATAGGTCACTTTTGAAAAAGTGAAAAATTGCCAAAGAACATCAAGAATGTAAAATTAATGCTCAGATTTATGTTCATCACTATTTTTATAAATAATAAAATGTTTACATGTGTTAAGGGCAATAACAAACAATGATATGGGTTTCCTTGTTGTGCAGACATTGTACACTTCAGAATAAAAAAACAAAGCCATTCCAATACTGTATTGGCAGTCCAAAAAAATACCTGTTAGTGAAAAGTTTAATGTATAATCATTTAATGCTTTGCAGCTGCATTATCCAACTAACCCTAACCATTTTATTCAAGTTATAGATGTTTTATTAAGTATGTATGCACATTTCTTTCATAACAAGAAGTCATGTTTAGGTTTACTGTTGGATCTTTTGGATTCAAGTCACATAACAATGACTTTAACCTGTCATGATTATATCATTTTATGTGTAAAATGAAAACCAAGTGAGCATTGATGATTATCATAGTGAAAATACTACGAATTTCTTATATGCATTTATACGCAGAAAATTTGTCTTTACTTTTAAGTGTACAGTATGATTCAGATTGCTGAGACTTAATTACCAAATTTTACATAATTCACTAAAGTATGATAGTACAGTTAATCCAGTTCTCGGCAGTTTTTCCCACAACACA
The DNA here is from genome assembly GCF_016835505.1 of Polypterus senegalus. Classification (NCBI taxonomy): domain Eukaryota; kingdom Metazoa; phylum Chordata; class Cladistia; order Polypteriformes; family Polypteridae; genus Polypterus; species Polypterus senegalus. Next base: position 49,755,634 of record NC_053165.1, read on the forward strand.
AACAAGACTGTGATTATTTAGGAGCTGAAACATTTTGAAGAACTAGCTGACTAATGATGAAATGATTTCTTCAGTTTGTTTACAGAGAATACTTGAGCAATGTAATAAACAATATGCCTTTATTCTCACATTTTATGACAGAGACCTACCTTCCACTTAAGTCTCTGTCCTAATATTTTTTCTGTTACACTTTTACACTGGGGGGTAGCACAGTGGTACCATTGCTACCTCGCAGTAAGTAGACCGGGGTTCAAGCCTTGCATCCTCCCTGTGTGGAGTTTGCATATTCTCCCCATGTCTGTACTATATACTAGATTGGCCCTTGTGTGTATGTGTGTTTATATGAGAGACAACATGTGTGCTCGCTCTGCCCAGGCTTTGTTTCTGTGCCCTATGCTGGCTGGGAAAGGTTCCAGCTACCCCCGTGACCTTGTTCAGGACTAAGCGGGTCAGAAAATGACATTGACTTTCTTGCATCTTTATTCACAAAAGCTATTAAGAAATTAGATTTGAAATAAAAAAGATGCAAGCCCACACAAGAATTTGGCACAAGTAGCATAGCAAATACACACCAATTTATGACCATATGTTTTTGTTTTTACATTCTAAATATATACAGGTCAAATCCTGTTATAGCAAATACTAAAGTAACAGTTTTCCGAATAACAAATACTTTTTGTGGGTCCAGACAAACATTCATACAACATCATGTTAAATTAATTTAGTTTTAACAAAATGTAAATTTCAGTATAACAAGTGTTTTTTTGACCAGAAATGGCCACAGAAGATACCAATGCGATGCCAAAAAACGCTTAATGTGGTGCCTACTTTTCTGTGACGGGTCTCAGGAACCCTGCAACAGGTTGTCTCAAAGAAAGATAGTCTATTGTGAAATTTCTGGTCTCAGGTGGTCTTGGTGAGTGTGTAGGCACATCATCATACAGGTAAAGAAGAATTCAGAATCAGTACTCCACCTAGCCTCCATATGGGGAGTTGTGAAGTGTGTGGATACCGAGTTTCACAGCGTTTTTCTTTGAGATAGACCCCCCAAAAAAAAGGCAGGAAACAGCATCAGTTTACACTGAAAGAAAAATTACCAGTATTAGAAAAAGTTGTTTCTGGAATGAAGAAAAATGATTAGGCAAGAGCACCTTCATCTTTATCGAATGTCTTGCTTTAATTTTGTATTTTCATACATTTTTCTATTAAAAAGAAGTTACATCTAACATCTCGTTTTCAAATAAAATATTTTTTGCAGTTTAAGAAGTGCTGCTTTTTTTTTTTTTAATGCAAGTATTATCAACCTTGGGTCACAGAGTTGCACGAGAGACAGGAAGAAGAGTCTGGGCTTTCAAGGAAAATACAGGTACTTTATTACTGTATTAGAGATCGGTACTGCCACAAGACTTCATTCAAAATGGGCTATGACACAGGCATTCGTCCTGCTTTAGCTCCCATCTTCAGAATAGAAGAACACCAGCGGCTTCGAATCACTGCTGTGGCAGGAGTAGTCTAGAAAAGAAAGATCAGGCAAGCATTTCAAAGCCTGATGTTAAATATTCTAAATATTGCACGACAAGCATGCTAAGCAGTAAGCCTGATCCTGCAGAGGACAACCAATTGCTTTGCCCTTGGTTTACTGTTTACCAGACGCAGCAGATCAGCTACGGAGCTCTCCTCGCACCGCTACCATTAGACATTGCGTCCTCGGTCACAACAGTATACGTATTTTCCCCATATTCATTATAACAAAATATTTTTATGGTCCCATGATTTTCGCTATAATGGAATTCACCTGCAGATGTATCTGAATAAATGCTATGGCTGTTCTGATAACTGCTGTTAAAAATCAGATACTGCTGGAAGTACCATAGGTGCAACAGAGTACTGCAGTAGGTAAACGACCATATTTACACAGAAATCCAATGTGCTCTTCCTTTTCAACGAAGGACAAAATTATACTTGTGCACGCAGAATGAATTAAGAAAATGACTAAAACTACTTTGCCATTTCTTTAGAAACGCCCACAGTTCCCTACAGCTTACAACATATTGTACTCCTTCAAGGCTTTCCTTGATGCCGTACACCATCGTACTCTGAATTTTAAAACCAACATTCCATCTGCAGTTAAACTTTTCATGAGAAACTGAGGAAACATTACTTGACTGTTGAACAAAATACTGACAGATTACAAAGGAATGATGTCACACCATTTACAAGCTCTATCGAGATGTTCACCAAGATTTTATCTTTCATCCCCAGTATGTTCAAACTCAATCCAATTCAAGACCATTGGAGGACACAGCCTACCCATGCATCACTGGAATTAACACAGGAACCAATCCCGGACACAACAAGGCAAACGCTCATATGGTGCCAATGCATAGTTTATCTAACACAAGCATCTTTGAGGAGGAGGAAGAAAACTGGAATGCTCCTTGATTGGGTCGGGGGGATTCACGTAGGCACAGGGAGGACATGTAAATCAGTTGCAGGACTGGAACCCTGGATGATAGCTCTGTGAGACAGCAGCACTATCCACTTGACTACCATGCCACCTATCCTATCCTCCTGTATCCATTTACTATGGCTATTTACATACTGTAATACACTATAACTTTAATAATACCACAAACTACCTTGCTACTTTAAGTAGTTTTAAGTGTCCTGTACTCTGCACCATATACAATAATGTAAATCAACTTCCAGAATCTTTTCACTTAATGTTAAATAGGTTGTTTATAAGTTATAACCTGCCAATGAACCATTCAAAGGCAGCAAAGAACACCACAGATTTATTGGAACAATTGGAAAAGACATACAATCATAATTCATTTTTCAAAGCAGAAGTACTCTAAAGCAACAGTGTTAAATCATACATTAACAACCTGGTAGTCTTCAGATTAAGGCTCAGCATAATCACAATTATTTTCATTCATTCATTCAATAAACAAATAATTCAGAGTGCAGTAAAATTAAGAGTGCATAAAAGATACAAAAGTAGTGTTTCATAATGCTACAACACAAAGTTGCTATGTGACCTAAGTAATGTGTAAAATTCTTTTAACAGCGAGGTTTTAGGCACATTATAAACAAGGCTTAGAAGTTAAATGGAATGAAGCCCAACTTCCCAAGAATGATTCAGCAATTTGCTAGCTATTCACAGGCCATTCTAGCATCAACATTTTTATACAGCCGGGACACTGCATCTTAAGCAGAAAGTTAATAGCAACTCAAGCAACAGTCACATATTACAAATATTGGCCAAAACATCCTCATTTACAATAAATAAGTTAACTGTTAAAAGATTTAAGTGCCTTTTATTTCCATTTACTATAATTTTAGCAGCAACTGAACTATAGACAGACCTTTTAAAAATTGGCAAAAGTAGGGATTTAGAAAAATGGCAAATCAACAATACGCACAACTTACCCATTAAATCAAGCTCTACTGAATTAATGTCCACATTTAATTTTTTGAAAAGATCCTTTACCTATACATTAAAAAAAGGAAATTAATTTATAATAATTTGATTAAAACACAGGAAATGTTTGGAAGTTTTGACAGTAAACATGATGCATTGTTTATTTCAAGGGTAATCAAACAGAAAGAACCCATTATACAATAGGGGTTATATATTTTTAATCTCAAAATAAAAGGCTAAAAATATATAGACAAAGTATCATGACCGTAGAATGTCCAATACTATTCACTGATTAAGCAAAAATGTTTAATGTGTACAAAACAAAATTATCTTTCTGCAGTAACCAATGGAAAGATTTATCACTTGACTACAACAGTATTCTGTGTAACATTTTTATATAGCAATAAATCACACACAAAAAGTAACACAAGAAGCCAATCACTATAATATATAGTCAAGCAACGTGTTTAAAATATGTTTGTGCTGCATTTACAGATGTTACTCATGTTCCCTTCAATGCCTTTATATTCTCCAACAGGTATCACATTTTTGTAGCTTACTATTAATGATGAAATCTACTTTATAAAGGAATTACTAAATGGTACCTATTTATATGATCTATCAAATATAAATTCAAAATCTTAGACCAATTATTAATAGTGGATCTGGAAAACACAATCATCAACATTACATGGTCAAACGACTGTAATTACATTATTTCCAAACATGAATAACTATTAAACAAAATGTTTCTAATAGTGTATGAAAACATAAAAATGTAACCCAAATGTCTGTAGTTTTACACATTTAGATACCCTTTCTTATACGAAAAGCATTTAATATCAGGACTAGTATTGTCTCCTTTTCAATGTAACGATACATATGAAAGTATAACAGAACAAGATGTCCCTAATCAAAAAGCTTAAGAAAATGAACAATGGAGTGCGGACTCGGGGCTGATAAAACAGTCTTGTCAGCTCACAGATAAAATCTGAAATTTTTACTCAGAATAGTAATCTACTCGATCTCGTGGATATTGCATAACCTACACAGAGCTCAACTGTATAGACGGACAAAATGACTTTGTCAGCACGGTTAATGCACTTGTGTTTCTGAACTTGATATCACCTCGTCTAAAGTCCGAAAACCATACTTTCCTTAACGCAACATATATTGTATACTTACATAATATAGCGCCTTTCACATTGATAACAGACTAAACTGTACAACGGCCTCATGTATGCAAGTAATGAAAAGTGAGTAACATGACAAGGATTTAAACTAGAAGGGACAGACACAAAGGGAGACAGAGGAGGACACGCTCAGTAACTAGAAAGGAAAAAGAAACATTTACGTGGACAGGGTATACGCGATCAATATTTACATGTGTGTATATGGCTGAAAATTTAGCACGTGAGAAGGACTGTACAGCATTTTAAATCCCCAACCCCTTGCTCAAGCACTCTGGCATAAAATTACTCTTAAAACTTGTTTCTCCCAGATAAAGATTTCTAAAATGTTTGCGACGACAGACGGATAAAAAGTGGGGTAAAGTGACATCTTAAATTGGCTGCTTCTTCAAATCACATCTATATTTGAATAAAATACTTGTTTCTAAGGGCACATTTTATCGGATGGTTGTACTGCCCCGAAAAAAAAAAGTTAATACATTTGAGAAAACGAAACTCATTACAAATCCTTTTCACTTGACTGCCCCGATAGCACGTTAAACAATAACTTACCTTGACACAATACGGACAGTAGCTTTTACTGAAGACGACGACTCGGTTAGAGTCGATAAGAGACTGGACTCGAGCCCGAAGCTGATCGCCGCTTCCTGTTGGAGGCATAGTGGCAAAAGTAGTAGCGGCAATTTAGCCTAGCTTAACTACAGGAACGGGGAAGAAAACCTATTGGGATAAGACAAGAAGCAGCCCAAAAAAGAACAACAGTCACTAACATCAAAAAATTCCACCGCTATAAATAAGCGCCATGTTCAATCCCGCGCAGCAGCCAACCGCGCAATGACAGTCGCAACGCGCGTAGCACCAGCGGGACTTAAGGTGGGAAGGAGGTTGTCCACAGAGTGCCTGAACAGTAAGCACAATAAATTGCTTATAGCGCAACTTAGCAGTCGTTAAAACGTCACAGAATATTAAAATTATATCACATTTGATCAATGACAAGGTCCATTTTCATTTTGGCTGCATCAGCCTTAAAGTCCAGCAGGCAAAATATGAACCTCTTTCGCCTTGTTTCGTAGAAGATGGTGTGCCATCTTGTGGAAATCTTATTGTTACCCCAGAAAGGGAAAAGATACACAGCACTGACTGAGTCACGGGTTAGTATAAATAGCAGGGGTCAAGCTTAGATTACTTTCTAGCAGTTGATGTTTAATGGAAAACACTAATAATAAGATTATCTTCTTAGACATAAAACTAAGTGCCAACAGTTGTAAACTTAACTGTTATCAGGAATGTTGCTAAAAGAATGGGAATATATTAATAATTAAATCAAAAACAGTATGCTAGTTTTCATCCTAGTCATAAACGTCAACCAGTGCATTTTTTTAAAAGAAAACAGTGCAGTCTCCAGAAGTAAAATTCTAACTAAATGAAGGTGTTTAACCAATTCTGTGTTACAGTCAAGTTCAAGTGTTCATGCAGTATAATAGCTCTTTGTCTATATTTAAGTAAAAAAAAAAATTGTAATATTCAACATTTCATTTAGACATCACATATATTCTGAAACAATGATTTGATTTTTCTCATTGAAGAAAGTGACCTAAAATCATATTGAAATGTTGAAATTGGATTAATTTGAATACACATTTCTGAAGACAAATGACTGCTGGGGAAAGATTGCTATAGAGGACAGCAGGGAGTTCTTTCTCAGTCACTGGTTCCATACAATCTGTTCAGCTTTCAAAATAAACTAGTGGAAAATACACACCTCCTGTCTTCAATAAAAGAGTTTTGAAAAGTTATGAAGTCTACAAGATAATGATAAAATTTAACATAAATTTTAAGAACACACAAGCACCATGTCCTGGTAGATTATCAGTACAGGCTCCAAGAAATGGCAAAGATAAGGAACTAATGACACTGCATTTGTCCAGCACTGAAACAAAAAAGGGAATGTAAAACTTAATTACGGGCAGTGTAATGTGGAAGTCTGAAATGAAAGATATGTGTTATTGGAAAAAAAAAAAGAAAGCAGCATGGAAAACACAAAGGCAAGCAAATGGAAGAATGTGATGAAACATTAAACCAAAAGATTAAGTACTGTGTGTTGCAACAACATTGATCTTGTGTGAAAGAAGAACTTTTTAAGTTGTGGTAGCTGTATGACATCTGGCTGTGGTTGCAGTTTGTATTCTTGTGTAACTTGCCTTCTGTTTGTGAAAGCTTGATTGCATGCACTGAGGAAGGATCAACAGTATGGGGGGCCCGGAAGGAGGTAGGGGGTGAATGGCGTGGAAGAGACTACACCTTAATTCCATATTACAGCTTGTCACTATTTTTTGGTAATGTTATACTGTAAAGGTACTTTAAACTTGATTCATTCAAAGCAGAAAAATGGTAAAAAAAACCTTGGCATCAAAGCTTAAAATTATCACAGGCTTATTATAGTGAGTTTGAATAAATATCTACCAAAAAAAAGTTACTAATTACTTTTACTAACTGAAAAGTGCCATCTGCTTTTAGTCTCCTTCTAGCATGTTATAAGAAACAGCATCTCAATGAGCTATAGTTGAAATTGGGGTCTATTCTTTTGCATTGTGGTTTAGGTCCAGTACTTAATTTGCAGTGATTCTTTCTTTTGTTTTTTAATCATTAGTGTTTTTCTCACTTGAAAAAATGTTTTGACTACTTCATGTGATTTTCATGTACAGTGAGATGCAAAAGTTTGGGCAACCTTGTTAATAGTCATTATTTTCCTGTATAAATCGTTGGTTATTACGATAAAAAATATAAGTTAAATATATCATATAGGAGACACACACAGTGATATTTGAGAAGTGAAATGAAGTTTATTGGATTTGCAGAAAGTGTGCAATAATTGTTCAAACAAAATCAGGCAGGTGCATAAATTTGGGCACCGTTGTCATTTTATTGATTCCAAAACTTTTAGAACTAATTATTGGAACTCAAATTGGCTTGGTAAGCTCAGTGACCCCTGACCTACATACACAGGTGAATCCTATAATGAGAAAGATTATTTAAGGGGGTCAATTGTAAGTTTCTCTCCTCCTCTAATTTTTTCTGAAGAGTAGCAACATGGGGGTCACAAATCAACTCTCAAATGACCTGAAGACAAAGATTCTTCACCATCATGGTTTAGGGGAAGGATACAGAAAGCTGTCCCAGAGATTGAAGCTGTCTGTTTCCACAGTTAGGAACATATTGAGGAAATGGAAGACCACAGGATCAGTTCAAGTTAAGCCTCGAAGTGGCAGACCAAGAAAGATTTTGAATAGACAGAAGCGACGAATGGTGAGAACAGTCAGAGTCAACCCACAGACCAGCACCAAAGACCTACAACATCATCTTGCAGCAGATGGAGTCACTGTGCATCGTTCAACCATTCGGCGCACTTTACACAAGGAGATGCTGTATGCGAGAGTGATGCAGAGGAAGCACCAACAGAGCCGCTTGAGGTCTGCTCAAGCACATTTGGACAAGCCAGCTTCATTTTGGAATAAGGTGCTGTGGACTGATAAAACTAAAATTGAATAATTTGGGCATAACAAGGGGTGTTATGCATGGAGGAAAAAGAACACAGCATTCCAAGAAAAACACCTGCTACCTACAGTAAAATATGGTGGTGGTTCCATCATGCTGTGGGGCTGTGTGGCCAGTGCAGGGACTGGGAATCTTTTCAAAGTTGAGGGACGCATGGATTCCACTCAGTATCAGCAGATTCTGGAGACCAATGTCCAGGAATCAGTGACAAAGCTGAAGCTGCGCCGGGCTGGATCTTTCAACAAGACAACGACCCGAAACACTGCTCAAAATCCACTAAGGCATTCATGCAGAGGAACAAGTACAACATTCTGGAATGGCCATCTCAGTCCCCAGACCTGAATATAATTGAAAATCTGTGGTGTGAGTTAAAGAGAGCTGTCCATGCTCGGAAGCCATCAAACCTGAATGAACTAGAGATGTTTTGTAAAGAGGAATGGTCCAAAATACCTTCAACCACAATCCAGACTCTCATTGGAACCTACAGGAAGCGTTTGGAGGCTGTAATTTCTGCAAAAGGCGGATCTACTAAATATTGATTTCATTTCTTTTTTGTGGTGCCCAAATTTATGCACCTGCCTGATTTTGTTTGAACAATTATTGCACACTTTCTGTAAATCCAATAAACTTCATTTCACTTCTCAAATATCACTGTGTTTCTCTCCTATATGATATATTTAACTGACATTTTTTATCGTAACAACCAACGATTAATACAGGAAAATAATGACTATTAACAAAGTTGCCCAAACTTTTGCATCCCACTGTATATTTGGGTGCTGAATTAAAAAAATAAAACTATTTTTCCCCATTACACAACATAGTTTCATAAAACACATTTTTTTGCTGACAATTATAGTTTTTATTTTGTTTTCACATTATAAATAATCAAATAAATATTTTAATAATTTGTTTGAATTTATTATTTTTTAATATTAAACTCTATGTTTAAAGCTGCAATGAGTATCATTGGTTTATATGTGGGGACTTGAAAGTTCAGCGTATGTTAGTGAGTCAGTTGTCAGGTCAGACAAAATTCCCAGGTTTCCTCTGTGAGTGAGGCAGCAGAGCCAAGAATTGACCCTGGGTTCAAAAGGAATGGCCAGCTAGAATAAAGCTGCAGCTTGGTACCAAATACATCATCAGACCTAGTTTGGTGGATCCATATAAAGTGCTGCTACTACTGCATCATTGTAAGCTTGGTTTAATGAAGCAGTTTGTCAGAAGATGAAGGCTATTTTATGTATTTGTGCTGTTTCTGGGTTTGGCTGAGTCTAAATTGAAGAAGGAATTTTTGCTATTAGAAAACCCGAATGACCTAAACATGATGCTTGGATATCATTCATAGAAGTAATTTATAAGTTTTGGGGTCACAATAAAGATACAAATTATAAAAAAATGTGAAAAATTTATAAACTAAGTTTCAGAAATGCAGTTGCAACATAGGTCTCAAAGTTCACTTTTTAGTTTTGGATCCCTGAAAGTCTGGAGCAGTGAGTTAAGAGCTTGGTAAAAGATTTTATCGGGATATCAACGATATGGAAAGAAGGTACCTGGGACATTGGGATGTCAGTATGATGGTGGACTACTGCTGGGTGATTCACCAAAAAAAAAAAGTGTAGACGGGCCAGCAAACAAAGTATGGATCAGAAAAAACTGCGAAATGGCAAAAACTAGAGAAGTTTTAGGTTAGTTAATGAATGTGCATTGTTGTCTTCTTTACATGTATTATGTTTAAAATCTATTAATATAGATTAATTTAGGTCAATGTTAGATCAATATTGTATACATAAATTGTGTAGTTTGCTAATTTTTTATTAAATTTCTTTTCAATTTTGTACCTAAATGCTACGTAATGGAAACATTCTAATTATATTTTTTATTGTGCTTGTGAATACAAATAAAAATAATTTTATAATTAAAGCAATTTTCATGAGTTTAATTTTGCAGACCTGGGTTACCAGTCATTAAATGATTAAACTGGTAAGATATTAGATTTCAGAATCATCTCGTAAAATGTGTTTTACAGTGTTGAACCCTTTTTCACCTTGTACACAGCACATCTGTAACTGTAACTGAATAGCTAAAAAAGAATCATATCTGTGAAATATTGCACGGGTCCCTTGGGTCGAATCCCAACAAAACTTCCAGAAAGCTAAATCACTGTTCTGAAAGCACCCATTTGTAACATTATCTTTTATTGACTGACACAGTTTCTATTTCATTAAAAATGTGAATTGTTGGACTATTATTAAAAAAAATCAGAACTAGAACCAAATGTACTTAATAATTATAGACTTTAATTCAATGTGTCTTATCTTTTTAAAGTAGTTAAAAAAGTAGCTTTTGTGCAACGTCAGTCTCATATTACTAATTACCACTTACTTGATACATTTCAGTTTGGCTTTTGTAAGCATTCTGCAAAACAGCATTGACATGTGTTCTTAATAGCATTTTAATATCATATGATGAAGAAAATGCTACACTTATTATGTTGCTAAATTTGACAATTGACCACTCTGTTCTATTACATAGGCTGACAAATGATCTTGGGCTCTCACTGTCTTTGCATGGCTTAATTCATACTCATCAAATCATTATGTACAGAAATAAGATTACAGTACACCATTACTACATTCTGTAGTTAAATACAGTGTCCCCTAGGGCTCAGTATTCTTATTCACTTTATATTCTGCTCCAGGAGATTAAAACAGAAAACATCACATCTGTTTTCATCCATATTTAAATGATGCTCAGCCATATCCTTCTTTTAGAGCAAATGACCTTTCTCCTATTGTGTCCTTAATTAATTGTGTTGTTACACTACTGTGTTTAAGGGATAGTTACAGGGCTCAGATCATACCAGTAATACCACCCTGAGCCTGGGGGTAGTGCTGTCAGACTCATGGACAGAAGGCCACAAAAAACAAGACCCATAATGTTTGCAGTTAGCCCCTCATCTTCTTCCCAAGAACATTTTAAAACCCAGAAAAACAAAGGACCTGGCAGTCTGAAAGTAGACTTTGATCTGGAAAGACGTTGCTCCAGCATCAGCTTATGTAAATGTATTGTTTGTGTGTTTTTCTCTTTTTTTGCAAAACCTTGCCATTATATACATGGATCACTCACATGCCCCAAGCCTTTATCTTTCTTTTTCTGTTCTGTTGTAGTGACAATAAATGAAAAGATTGAATGAGCAAAGAAAACGTATTCTCTAAAAATGCAGAAAAAAACAGAAATGTTATTAATTGGTAGGAATAATAAAGACAGTAAGAATGTCCTGTCTTTTTTTAATCAATAGTCCTAGGCATACATCCAACTGATTTAGCAAACAATTCAGCTGCTATCTTAGACACCAGTTTATCTATTGCCACATACTGTATATTAAAATACTACCTAAAATTCCTCTTAAAACTTATTTTAATGAGGACATTTTCTAAATACGAAGGATACTGGGAATCACAGGCAGGTCAAATCACTATATTGATAGCTTTCAATTAATTCTAAATGCTGCGGCACAAAGCACTACTAGAAGTAGAAAGTATGATCACATAACCCCTGTTCTTTACACAGGCCTCCAGATAAGTTTAGAGGTGATCTGGATCTTGCTTCTTACAGAGGCATCAAATCTTTCCATTTTCCTAACCCGCTTATCCAGGTCGCTGGACAGCTAGAGCCTATCTCAGCAATCGTTGGGTGTGAGGCAGAAACAACATTTTCCAAGAGTGCCCGTCCATCACAGGGTAAACACATACTCACTATATTAATATGAATTTACCCAAACATACATAATGGAACATACTTTATGGCATAAAGCTTCCAAACTACAAAAAATTCCAAGGATTATCAAAACAACAATGAAAGTTTGAGGTTTATCTTGAAGATCCCAAAGCTATGAAATGATCGGCCTTCTTGCTTATGAAGTGCCCCATTTCTCTCAGCATTTAAATCCACTCTGAAGACCCATTAGTTTAGTCTACCAAACTCTGATTAGAGTTGCAGATTAGTTTTTAACTTTGTAATCCTGTTTGTTAATCATTTGCACATAAATTTATCTGTGACTATCATTATGAATTTTATTCTGTTCCCTTTCTCTTCTTGGTGTCTTGCTGTGGAAATTGATGGCACTCCTATACTGCCAAACTGCTACTTCTGTTTATCAGAAATGATGCAATGAATACTGGGAGCCTTGGAACTCAAGAATGAGAAGATTCCTCTTATTAGATTACCTAAAATGTATTTAAAAGGTTGTATAATACCCAGAAATTTCTAGGCAATCATTAGACATAGGTCACCAGAAATTGTCAGTTTCTCTAACTTTGATTGTGTCTCTGTCTGTTGTAGCCAACTGTGGATAGACCCCAGAGATTTATTTTCCCCATTAATGTTTTTGACTGGAGTTTCTATCTTTCCTCTTCTTTGTTTTCAATTGGCCATATCACAATTAGCCCCTGGGAAACAGAGGAAGAACACCTGATACCTCAGAGCATCTTCTTCTCTCTCCTTTCTCCCAAGGTGAGGTCAGTGTGAACCTGCCATGCCTAAGAGGACACCAGAAACCAGGGGCCCATGGACCTCCCAGTGAGGATAAGGGTGCAGAATGCGGGCCAAACCTCTTTCAGATCATGTGATTTTAGGAAGACTAATACAAAGGGACACCAAAAGGACTGGGGGCAGTTCACTTTACAAAACACACAAGGAACTCTACTCTTTGAGGGATGTATGTACTTTGTAAGAAAGAGATTGTTATGGAAGCATCACAGACGGAACCTGTGCTTGCGGGACAGTCGTGCACATTGGATAGACATAAAGGAAAAGAAAGGTTTTAACTTTCTAAAAGCTACCCCGACAGACCAATGTTATGAACTGCTAGCTCTCAAAACACACTTCAAAGTGAGACTGCAAGGCTCCAGATGCAGCATAATAACAAAAGCAGTTTAACCCTAAATTCTACATGCAGGCTTATTGGTCTGCACAGGCCCAACAAAAGGTGATAAAATACATTTAAATTCAAATAATCCAGAAAGGGAGAGAAGAACCATGAAACTTATGGCTCAATTGACAAAAACAAACTTTATCTATACTTAAAAGATTTATTTACAAAAACAAAAAGAGCAAAAAGGAAACAGAAAATGTATGCTTTGTGAAAGAACAGCCCGGCAACAGACAGACACAGACTCCATATGTCCCAAAAACACGCACTATTTATTTTGATTTATCAAGTACACACAATACCATGCACAAACCACAAGGCTCATTCCTTTTACTTCTCTTCAGCCATCTCCACTCCTTTTTCGTACGCTCCGTCTTCCCCCTCCCGACTCCGGCTCCTTGAATGGAGTGAGGCGGCTCCTTTTATCCCGCCTCAGATGTGCTCCAGGTGCTCTGTGATGGTCTTCCGGCAGCACATCCTAGTGTAGCAGGAGTGCTGCCCTTGCACCCGGAAGCCCTCCGGGCGTTCATGGTTCCTGATTTGGCAGCACTTCCTGGTATGGCGGAAGTGCTTTTGTCTTTGGCTCAGGAACCATCCAGGCACCCCTTGGTGGCGACCACGAACCCCCACAGGGCTGAGCTTCCCAACTCCGTGGTCCTGATGGAAACCAGGGAGGCCTGCCCTCTTACGCCCAGGGGGAGTTACTGCCTCTCTCCCGGTCCTTCTGGGTCCTAGGTATCCCAGTGAGGCAAGATACCTGGCCGTCTGCCACAGCTTAAATGGCAAAACATAAATAAACAAAGCCAATCTGAAATTTAGTAATCCTTAAACAAAGCCAAACTCCGGTAGCATACATCAATCAGAAGAAGAACTTACAGAAATGTAAATCAAAAAAAGCCATCAGTGTCTAAGCAGCCCTTTTGTGGTGTGCTGGCTCTTAAATAGAACTGTGGAGGTCCCCCAATTTCCACATCAGTATCCCCCGCCCACCACCCCTGCTCAACATACATAGCACAAGGAACATAACTCAAAAAACAAAATATCCGATGAATGGAATACAAATAATACTTCCTTAATAATAACAAACTTAAAAATGAGAAAGGCTAAAGCATAACTTACAAAGAAAAACACAAAGTGCAATAAAATAAAGAAATAAAAAGTAAAAGCTTTGAGCAAGGGATGAATCTCTGTACGACATCATCTAGGAGCAACTTCCATAAGGAGCTGAGTCATTTGAACGTAAATAATTCTATTCTGAGTATGTAAAAAATAAATAACTTTTCTTTAAAAACAATGGAATGTCTGATTTGTATGTTCTCTCTCTCTCTCAAGGTGGCTGAGTGCAGTCCTGCTACCACTAGAAATAAATATACAATATATTTTTTTAAATACATGAATCTGTGCTACAACATACAATATCACAACTGAAGCTTTCCATCCTTTGAGTCCAAGGCTGCCAATTTCTCAGATGTATTTCAATGGGCAGGAAAATAGCCGGGAAGTAGAATTGTGGCATCAAGGCCCACAGCAGGGCCCTGAGAAGAGAAATATGTTAGATTAGAGTTTGGCCATCCATCCCTCCATTATCCAGCCCGCTATATCCTAACTACAGGGTCACGGGGGTCTGCTGGAGCCAATCCCAGCCAACACAGGAAGGCAGGAAGCAAACCCTGGGCAGGGCGGCAGCCCACCACAGATTAGAGTTAGTAATAGTTCATAATTAAAGAATTACTTATTTTTTTATACAAATAATTAACACACAGAGATGTTATAATAACTGCTAATCAGCACTTTTAAGTCAGGGTATGCTAAGACTAGAGTAGTAAGTCTTCATCTTGGATTTAAACGTCAATACTGAAGGGGCATATCTTATACAAGTAAGCAGATTATTTAATATCTTTGGGGCTTGTAGTTAAAAGCTTCAACTCCCACTGTTATTTTGTTGATTCTTTGAAGCCTTACAGTAGTAGACTGGCATCTTGAGATCTTAATTCATCCTCCAGTTTGTAAGTAATGATAAGTTCAGATATGTAAGTAGGGCCTTGGTCGTTTAAGGATTTATATTAAAGAAGGTGAATTTTAAAATCAGTCCTAAGCCTAACCAGAAGCCAGTGTAAAGACTTAGAAACAGGAATTATTTGGGCATACCTCTTAGCTGCAGTTGGACTAGATAGTGAATAATGCATTGCAGCAGTCAGTGCTACTAGTAGCAAATGCATGAATTCATTTCTCAGAATCCTTTATATTTAACCGTTGTATTTTCCCAATATTTTTACACTAGAAAAAATAATTGTTTTAGATAATTTTGTAAAGTGTGTTTTAAAATGTATACATGGGTCAAACATAACACTTTAGTTGCATGTTAATTCATTAAGACTAATGTTTATAACAAGTGAGTTGAACAGTGCCAGAATATTGTTGAAGTCACCATTCCCCCAATAAAAAAAGATTAAATTTTTTTCTGTATTCAGAGACAAGCAGTTATCTTTCATCCTCTGTTTCAATTCACTGACACTATTCATTAAAAACACAAGGAGGAAAACATAATTTAGGATAAAAACGTATAAACGGTGTTTCACCTGCATATGAGTAAAAATGAATGATATGTATACTAGTTGCCAATAAAAGTGAAGTGAAAACAGTAAAAGTCTGAGTAGAGAGCAGTATGGGTCACCATATTTACCCTATGAATATAATGACAGAGTACTGTCATCAAATTTCTTTACATACTGAAATCAATTTGATAAATATCAACTAAACCACAGAAGAACAGTGCCTAATTGTCCAGCCTATTTAAAATAATAAAGTGATTAATCATATCAAAGGCTGCTCTTAAATCTAACAACATAACTACTGTGAAATTTTCTTCCTTAGGCGATATTACAATGTTGTTTGCAATACAGGTTAGCTCAATTTCTGCACAGTCATTTTCTAACCCGCGTAGTCCTGAACAGGGTCATGGGGGTGGGGTGCCAGAGCCTAGCCCAACTAGCATAGGGCACAGGGCAGGAACAAACCCTGGACATGGTGCCAGTCCATCGCATGGCGAGTGCACACATTCACCTCAACCACACACTAGGGCCAATTTAGTATTACCAGTCCACCTAACCTGAATGTCTTTGGACTGTGGGAGGAAACTGGAGTACCTGACGGAAATCCATGCAGTCATGGGGAAAACATACAAAGAGTGATTTTTCTTCATAATAGTCTGATAAGTGACTCTTTTTTTGCGCATTAGGAACTATTGATAATGCTAGGAATGGCTGAAACCAGAACAGCAATTTAACTTTTTACTAGTTGTGTTGGGACAAAAGTCTAATTCACAGGCAGTAGGTTTCATTTTAGAAGATTAAGTTATGATTTCATTTTCTGTTGTTAAACTGAAATAACTAAATTGTGTGTGCAATAGTTTTTTTGTGTGCTTTTTTAAATTATAGATATTGACTAAAAATTGCTCATTGTTTTAAACTAAATATTGCAACATGCCCATGACATGGTTGAAAAATGAGAGAAAATACAGTCACTATGCAAAACAGGAACTCTGCCTTCCACAGAGGGGTGTGGTAGTGTAAGACAAAGTTGCCTAGTCATGTTGTTAAAGCAGATTGTGAGCTGCGTTTAAGCAATCAGACAAGAAACTGTGCAACCTACTGTAGCTATTAGCTAACCAAACACCTACTGTAGATCAACTGAGCAGAGTCCTTTTGATTGTAGCTTTTTTGCTTATTTTTCTTCAGTTACTAGGATACACATCCTAACAGTATGAATCACTACAGCACTATGAGTACAAGGATATGAACAGCTGCCTTACTACATGTACTTAAAGCCAGTGTTTTGTAAAGAAGATTACAATTTTCCAGTCAAACCCATGCAGCCGATCATTCTTCTAATCAGTTTTGTAATATATTTAGAATCTGATAAAATTGCTTAATTTGAGGGATGGATCCTACCCTTAAGTGAGCTCTTTATTAATGTAGTATATATATGTCATTTCAGTTTGTTGAATAAGAATAAATGTACCCTCTGTCTAACCCTAACCCTAAAGCCTAACCCGAATCTTTGTAGCAGCTGGTATATAAACTAGCCTTAATCAGGGTGCCAGACAACGGCAGGACACGCTGATTTAGGCCATAAAGTGCACCCACTAGGACCAGATACAGGGTGTAAAGCCTGAGCACCAATGTACTTTACCTGCCTTGTACTTTTCTCTGAGATTTATTTATGCACAACACAATTATTTACCTTTAAAAAAGTTTTTAAAATGTATTTTTTTTTAACATTTAATTAATGTTAAAAGCAACTCATCCAAAAGGGATAGGTGTAAAAATACAATATCCTTATCTTCTACTAGTCTAAATGCAATACATAAATGCAACATAATCAAAAAGCAAATAACTTGCGCAGTTGTGGCTGCTTTAGGTCTTGTCAATAGTTTGTAATGCTTAACTTTTACAATAATCAATCAATAAATCAGGCGAGATTATGACAACAAGATGTTTAATAAAATATACAGCAATGCATTTCAAAATTCTTGCCATATTCATTTCTCATCTGAAAACTGGGGCATTCTATATGTTTTACTATCTTTTTTTTTTTTATTCTTTAATAATTGTTATTTCCTTCTGAATTGCCATAGTGAGTTTTCTTTGCAAGAGGGGAACTCCAGTACATTAATATGCACTGAGATTTTTCAGATAAGGATGCCAGTGATCATGGTGCCTGATAGTGATGAAGTGCTACAGGTTGACTACTATATGCAAGTAAGAATTTCTCTATATTTTGTACACATGACAATAATGATCCTATGTAATAAGTGTGTAAGTTTAATATGTCACTGTGCTCTGTGCAAATATATTTTATAAATCTGTCTTTTTCTTCTCACATGCACAGTTGATACAGAGCCAGATTTAGCACACAGGAGCTGCTAGGCAAGCATTTTAAAACAAGACAAGCTAGGGACAACTGCAAAATGGGCAGTCAGACTGATGACCATTGTATACTATTACTGTGTGTCAAACTCAGCATGAAATTGAATCCTTTGTGACAGATGGCCGGGGCCCATGCCTGGCCGGGATGCCCCTTCACCACATCTGCCAGGGAGACAAGGTTGGGAAGCCCAGTATCTCCTTCTGGACGCTAGGTGGCAGCAACCCTGGGTTGCAGCGGTGCCTCAGACATCCTTCATGGCTTCATGGGGATTGGAGTTCTTTGAAGCTCTGTGGGGTTCCACAGGCGCCACCAGGGGGTGTCGCAACAGGAACGACTGGCCCCTTTTGGGCACTGGTTTTGCTGCACCTGGAAGTGCAGCTGGAGGCCAGCAGTCAACCACCTGGAGCACTTCTGGGTACCTGATAAAAGGGAGCCAGAAACCACCACTCGATGGCCAGAGTCGGGAGGAGGAGGACTAAGCTTGAGGAGGAGTGGTGGTAGAAGAAGAGAAGAGAAGAGTGTTTTGTGGTGTGGTTTCAGTGCTTGGGACTGTGTTGTGGCCTCCAGCTGAAGAAAAATAAAAGTTTTTTAATTTTACACATGCCTCCGTGTCTATCAGTGTCGGGTCAGGCGCTTATATATCGTCTTTTATTACACATTTTTGTCCTTGTTTGGAATGGCATGATTCACCTAAGTGGGGGCCTGCACATGAAGAAAGAGTATAAAGCCTTGGAACATTGCCCGGCACACCTTTGAAGCCGACCGACAGATGGAAGATAACGTCATCCGATCCTGAAAATCCTTCCAACGCAGCAACGAAAATGGCAGACTCTACATATCAGGTCCCCACTCCCAAACTGGGTTCTTGCCATTGGCTTCGTTCATCTGTTATTCAGCTTAAGCCGTCATTAAAGAAAGCTAAGTTATTTCTCCTATGTGATTTCTTACCGCCATATTACTAAGGGAGGGGCAACGCCTTTTAATATATCACGCCCCCTGCTGGATACACCCTATTACCTATCAAAATGTTTTTTGTTTGCTCATTTTGAAAATTAGTTATTTTAATATTACAACATGCACCAAAAGTGAAGGAAACTCAGACAGCAAAATGGTGTACTTATTTGTAACTGATCTTGCACAATGGAGGAGTAAATACAGAAGAACAGTAGAAAAGCAAATAACAGAAAATTATAAAAACAATAAAAAAACACCAGCTCTTTCACTGCGTCTTACTCATTTGCCCATCTGTCAATGTGCTTCCAAAGCACTTTTCATCTCAACTCTTCCTTCTCCCATATCCTCTGTTCTTACTACAAATGAGCTTTCACTCAAAATTCCCACTGATTCTACAATTAAAAAATCTTTGGCTCAAGATTTGAACCCAGAGCATTGGATATGTAAGGACCAGAACTAACCAATGTTCCACTCTACCTCTACACTTCTGGGCAACCCCTGGAATCAGTTCATGTTTGGCTACAGGATAGCTTTAAATATTAAAATATTAAAACTGAATAGCTTTAAAGATTCTATTTCTAATCTCTTGCAGAAGCTGGATGGTCCCTTCTGCCCCAGAAGTAAACCACATGTGGTCCTCTAGTAGACCGGAAATCTTCTGGCCTATTTCCATCACTAAAACAGTGCTTATCCCACCATCAAGAAGTCTATTTTGTTTTCCCGCTTTTAGGATCCAGAATTGCAACCTGCCAGCCCTTGTCTTGGGATCCATGGGATCCGTCTTTCTGATGCTTCTTAGGATGTTACTCTTACAATTTGTTCACATGTTGTGTGAATTTTTGAAGGTCCCAGTTTTGAGTGTCACCTGGTCACCTTTTTGCATCCACATAAATTCGTCGTTAATATTTTTGGAGGATTGCTGGTCATTTGTTCCTCAGTTTACACAACAAGCATGTAAAGATAATCTCTATTTTTTCATGAAAATAAAAAGCAAGTAAAACTTTCTAAGTGGCCCTGCGGTGGGCTGGCGCCCTGCCTGGGGTTTGTTTCCTGCCTTGAGCTCTGTGTTGGCTAGAACTGGCTCCAGCAGACCCCCGTGACCCTGTAGTTAGGATATAGTGGGTTGGATAATGGATGGATGGAACTTTCTAAGTGTGTATCAAATCACCCCAAATACAATTTGATCACAAAAAGCTACTTCTTGATGACTGTGTCATTTTTTTATTTAATATATTAAGAGTTCAACATTACATCAAAATTCAGGTAATTCAGGTAGAGTTATTTTCTCTGAATTTTCCTTCTCATAGCTCCCACTTTGAAGGGTGCTGAGTGAAATTTCCCTCAGGGAAATATATATTTTGGTTTTATCTTAAAAAGGAAATGATAGATTTTTCTTTTACAGTTAAATAAACAGGGAGACAGACAAAACAAACTGTGGTTGATGTACTGGCAGGGGTCATTAACAAGATTATAAAAATGAACAAAACTCAATACACAAAGATTAAAGTTGAAACTGAGGGGGCACACAAGAAATTCAAAGTCTAATAAATTGTTCCACACACTGCTAAAATTCAAAATGGTTTTTTTTCTTGTTTTGAATCCAGTTTTGGACCATAAGGAAGTGCACAATTCTGACCTTTATACCAACGCTACACGAATGTCACCTATTGCCACTACTGTTTACCACATGGTAGCAATGGGAGAAAGGAACAAACATAAA
Source organism: Polypterus senegalus (assembly GCF_016835505.1). Classification (NCBI taxonomy): domain Eukaryota; kingdom Metazoa; phylum Chordata; class Cladistia; order Polypteriformes; family Polypteridae; genus Polypterus; species Polypterus senegalus. The sequence continues at coordinate 49,776,339 of NC_053165.1, forward strand.
TTCATTCAACAATGAAGGCACCTTGGTGAAGTAAAATAGAGGCATGCCAAGATGTAATATAACTTTAAGTCCTGTGAATTCTTTGTACTTCAAAACTTCTGAGGTGAAGAACGAGTAAGAAAGTACACAAAATTAAAAACTGCACTGAATCATAACAGTTTTATGAAGACTGTATCATGCTCTATAAGGGAGATCAGAAAAGATGATGATTTATTAGAACCTCATACAGAAAAAATCTGAGTGCTTGTGATGCCAAACCTGCTACTTGCAAGCGCATATGTGCCCTGCATAAGCACAACAATTGACATGATACTGTTGAAGACGAGCAATTTCTAGTAAAGATAAAAAGAAAAAAGTTCACACAAAAAGCATGAAAAACATATTTAACCATGTATATAACTTGCCAGATTGGATATATTAATCTGCCTATTGTAAAACAAAATGAATACAGCCAGCTAAAAAAGCTGGGGTACCAGCAGGGTTGTCCCATGTAATAGGCAGTAAAGATGAAAAAAGAACACCAGAGGGTGTAAAACACTCTTGTAAGTTTCCAAACCTAACATTTTTTCCTCTGGCTTTGGTCTTCACCTCCATGGTACATGGAAGCGACTTCAGGGTGCCCATACTGTAGTGCATTTTGGTGTTGTTCAATTACATCTACTAAACCCTCATTATTAAGCCATGTATGTATTCATACAGATGGGGTGTTGTTCTTAAGCAGGTCGTGTACCAGATAATCACAGAAGCCTAACTCCGCAATTTTGCCTTTAGAAACAAGATCACTTCCCCTATAAGTGAAACACTTTGGGTGGAGCTGGCTTATAGAGATGAATCTCCAGTCACAGCATTTTTCAGCTTGACAATCTGATATAAGATCATATTTGGAGAGCATTTCCTTTTTCAAGACTGAAAAAATATCCGCATGAAGTTTAATACATCCATCCATTCATCCATTATCCAACCCTCTATATCCTAACTACACAGTCATGGGGGTCTGCTGGAGGCAATACCAGCCAACACAGGGCACAAGGCAGGAAACAAACCCTGACAAGGGCGCCATCCCACCGCAGGGTGCACACACACACGTACACCCACACACCAAGCACACACACTAAGGACAATTTAGGATGTCTTTGGACTGTGGGAGAAAACCCACACAGTCACGGGGAGAACATGCAAACTCCACACACACGTCAGCTTGAAATAGGGTTACCACTTTTAATACAAAAAAATAAGGGACGCATACTGCAGCGGGGGCCACATCCCTTGGGGGCCAAGCGCAATTTCATTCTCAAATACGGGACGATTTTAAAGGACGGGTGGCAACCCTAACTTGAAATGAACTGGCTCTGTGCAGGGGCAACCTGTTGTCCGAGGTTTTAAACGGGTTTATGTAGGGAGCCAATTCCTACTCTGGTCGGAAATCACGAAGAGTTTGCGTAAGAAATTTTGCGTATCTTACACACAAAAAAAAATGTAGTGGGCATGCGCCAGTCTGAGGCCGACTCTATTGGCGTGGTGTCTGCGTCAGAAGAGTGAAGTGAACAGGGAATAAATAGCTCGTCATTGCGTAGCTTGCTGCACGTGCAGGAGCGAAGTGATGGCTTGCAATCCCAGCCCAGGAATCACCTGTGCAAAGGGGATGCTAAAATAAAAACACATTTACCGGGAATTTTTGTTGTTGTTGGGTTTTGTTTTTCCTTTTTATTCTTTTACGATCAATGCATAAAAAGCACAATGACACACCAGGATGTTTCGGCCACCAGTGCGAATCGTTCAAGTATTTCAAACGGTGTTACACTCTAGTTGGAAGGATCTTCTTCATTTCAAGTGTAAGCTTATTGATCTGAAGAACTGTCTGCTAAGTGTATAGCACTGCACCTTCTAGGTGAAAATCAAAGCACTGGTTCAGTTGGAGGCTGCTCGCTACCAAGTGGCAGGATTACTTTGTATTCCAATAATATGACACATTGGAGACAGAAAGGATACAATGAATGGGTAGGTGACGCGAGCCAAGCAGCAAACAATAAGAAGAGGAAGGCGAAAGTGGTTGCTTTCATGTGTGATTGAATATGAGAAAGATGGAAGAGACACTTTTCCCACGGTGGTCTCAGAATGAAGTAAAGAGTGCGAAAGGAAGAGTACAAAGCGAGTTGGAAAGCATAAGTGTAGGGAAAAAGCAAGAAAGTGACAGCCTTGAAAATGAAACGAGAAACGAGAAATGAAACGTTAACGTGCAAAGAGTGAAAAGAGGAATTGGAAGGAAGCGTGTAAAGTAAAGAGAAAATGAAGGCATGAAATGAACAGTCCCCGTGACCCTGTAGTTAGGATATTGCGGGTTGGATAATGGATGGATGGATGGATGGAAATGAACAGTACAAGCGGAGAGCGTAGAATGAAGAAACTGGCACGAGGCGAAAGTAGCAGCAAAAGTGCGGAATGTGAGATAAAGAATCGGCTTTAAAAATGTCAAGGTGGAAATGAAGCCCGGGTAGAGAAGGCATGGGACGCGAAGCCGGCTGGTTAGAACTGAAAGCGGCAACAGTCGCTTACCAGCAGGACATCTTCGAGAGCGTGAACTTGACATTGGAGCGTGCATTTGAAATGGTGATTAAAAGATGACTGCTGCATTTAATCAAGACTGAAAAAAATATCCACATGAAGTGAAGTTTAAAACATGTCAGCCCCATTTTTCATCAGATATTACTGTCTTCTTTATTATTGGTAAACTGTCTTATAGCTCATCCTTAAGAAATCATGTTTAAATAGTAATTGGTAATTAGAGAATCTTGTGTAATTGAGCAAGCATATCTGAATCCTGTTATTCTGTTCAAGTGAGCTGTCTTCTCTTGGTTTGGCATTCCTAAAGTTCAGTGATGGGTTCAACAGTAGACAAGGCAAAACAGCTTTCTGAAGAAACACGCTTGTTGTTTTGTGAAACGAAGCCAATCCCATGTATCAGATTGCCAGCCCCCTGATGATTTCATACAATGGTGTTACCATAGACCAGGGGTGCCCAATGCATCGATCGCGATCGACCGGTAGATCGGAAAGGTAGTGTAGGTGGTTCGCGTTGCATTCAAAAAATTCTTTTTTTTTTAAATGTTAGTCTATCGTATATCCTCCCTATGGCATTTGCCACTTGTTTGACATACAGGGCGACAAGTTTGAGATCTCTTTTCTTCTAACACACTGGTCATCCCGCACGCACGATCAAACGCGCGAGCTACTCCAAAACTCCGGCTATCTAAGTGATCTAGTTAGCCTTCCAATTTATATCGAATAAAGAAGGGATTTTAAAAAAATGTTGTTTATGGGCTGTATGTGGAATTGGAAGAAACTTTTCTATGACTCTGTATGAGTTTTGTGACAGTGGCGTAGAAAGGTTTTGGGCAGCCACCCGTATAATTTGGTTTGTTGCCTGCAACAGTCGTTTTTAAATGAATACTGCACTGATGGGCACACAACCAAGTCCAAGACAGAACTGAGGGACTAGGGAAAAGGTGTTAACTCAGAAGCTCATGTTTCCAAGACTAGAGCACTGTTTCTCCAAAAATGGACTAACATTGACTAAAACCTACACTTCTAATGTAACAAAAGTGTTTTGCATCCAGATGATTCTAAAACCAGTCAGAAGAAGATAGCAAGGCATGTCGGTGTTACAAATGGGGAGGAAGAGATTAGAGTGGATAAACAGAGAAAGAGAAATTGAAGTGAACTGCTTTTAAAACACAGCAGTTCTTATCATCAGTCTAAATCATACTTCAAGGAAATTTTACAGACAATTATCACAAAATGCCTGATGTTACAAATAGACAAAAGAATACCAGCAAAGCCAGTTTTAGAAAACAAATGCTTTAACTCATTTAATTTCTCATCATTCCTGAACATCATTTTTGGCTTTCTTACAAACAGCTTACAGAGAAGAGGTCTACCTGCTGACTCAGAGGTACCAGGACAACAATCTCATACTCAGCGTCAGCAAAACCAAGGAACTGGTCATTGACCCGAGGAAGCAAAAGGCAGACCTCACTACTATCTACATGCTACTGAGACTGTGAACAACTTTAAATTTGTTAGAGGGACTATTACTGATGAACTAAAGTGGGTACAACACATTTCAGCTCTTTTCATGAAGGCCCGCCAACATCTCTCGTTAATCAGGTGTCTGAGGATGCCTTGCATTTACCCATAATTTCTCTTTAACACTATGGTCCGTCATCACTGGATGCATCACAGTGCTTTTTAGCTTGAGATTGAAAAGCCTTGCAAATGGCGATGAAGGTGACGCAGATTATTACTGGCATACAGCTGCCTTCTCTTTGGGATATGCACAACATTTACTGTCTTGGAAAGGCAAAAAAGTTTATTAAAGGCCCAGTCGCTTTTCTTTGATAGAGAACCATTGACACTCACACCAGTAGATTCAGGAATCGATTTTATCTACATATCATAAAATTACTAAACAGCCAATCATCTGTCCATCCATTTTCAAAACCTGCTTAACTTGAGGAGGGTAACGGGAAAGCTGGAGCCTATCCCAACACTCAACAGGCCCAAGACATACGCAGTACCTGGACAAGGTGCCAGCCCATTGCAGGTGGAACATTAGGGGCCAATTTATAACATCAGCAATCCACCCAACCTGCATATCACTGGACTGTGGGGGGGGGAAACCAGAGCACCTGGAAGAAACCTACTATATTTTATAAATTATATATATGTTACATGCTATACACTGTATAACGTGTGTGTGTGTGTTTGCTTGCATTGCATTATTGTCATACAAGTAGCAACTTCATTGTACTGAGTACACATGAAAATAATCTTGAACGCAAGGAAAGGTTTCTGCTTCAAACTGACAACTCAGTAATCCATTCCAGATTTCCACAAACCCCTTTGAGAATACGAGTATCCTGTCTTCATTCTTAAATGCGCTACCCTACTTATCAGCATGATGATTGTGTCAAAAACTACCACATTTTTAAATATTTAATGTTGATCTGCACTTTCATTTATTTAAAATGGGCCTGAAGTATCGTTTATGAGGTAAAGTAAATCGGGTAATAACCACCACTTACAAAGTAAATAGGCTGCAGATTTATTTTTGCTGTGTAATTCTACCTTTACATTAACTGCAGATCCACTAAGCTTTAATAAACCAAACTATGTCACATTTTATAAATTTAAAAGCATTATTTATTTTTGTAGAGTTCATCCTTCATATGCATTGCCGCACATCATCAGCTAATCCCGTACTTCTGAGATATAAAAACCTACATTCTATTAGGGATTTAATACATTGTAATACACAATTAACAACACAAGCCCAAAATTAATTTTTTTTTTTAAAAGAAGTGACAAAAAGGGTGGAAATAAATAAATTATCACCATGTTTCCTACTCCCATATACAGTAAATACAAGCAAGTATGTTTTTCTTTCCTTCATCTATGCCCATTATTGTTTATTTAATAACAAAATTTAATTTACAAAATGCAATGTTACACAAAGCTTCTAAACTCTCATGCAGTTCATTCAGAAGTGGACACAAACTCTACAGCTGGTCCAGGATTTGTTGCCCATTGGTTGTCATTGCATTGTTACCCTTTAGTGTAGAATTGATTTGTAGTTTTCTCTTATTAGGTAGTGCTGTGTCCAGCAGGAGCTGCTTGCTCTCTGAGATTGTGTTCTTTATGAAATGCAGGACAAACTGTATACTGTATATACTCCATTGGTAACCATGGCACAAATAATCAGACCCGAGAAGTATGGTACAAAATGATATATTGTGGACACTAGGTGGCACTGTTGCCCCTTAAACCCAACAGACAGACACGCAGGACACATGGTAAAAGCAACAAGATATTTAAAATTTTTTTTTCCTGTAACAGTGCCCTCAAGCACCACAGCCACAGTTAACAGGCAAATAATTAAGCACAATTCTCTCCAATAACTCCAGTTCTCTCCTCCACACCTCCCGACTCTGGCTCATTTGCTGGATTCACAGAAGTCCTTTATATATATAGTCCTTGACATGAATGTGCTTCTGTTCTTCCTCCCACGTGACTTACCAGCACATCCGGGTCTTGGAGGACTTGAGTTATCTACAGCCCAGCAGTACTTTGGAGCTTCTGCCCTTGTGACTTGGGAGTATTTCCCAGCTATGGATGAAATATAACTCCTCCGGTCCTCTTGCAGCGTCCCTTGGCACCACCCACGGTACCCAGCAGGGCTGTGGTATTACACTACATTGTCCCATAGTTCCCTACAGGAATATAGGGCACCCCTACAGTCCAGGGGAGCTGCTATCTAGCATTTTGGAAGAAGCAGTGTCCTTGAAAAGCTGCCTTCCCTCATCCTTCCATCACAAGGGTGTCCCAGGATGAGCTGCCGGCTGTCTCTTACAATATATATTTTCCATATATATATATATATATATATATATATTTTTTTTTTACAGTAATTGGAACTTGCTTTAAAATGCAGCTTTCATTTCCAATATACAAAGACGTATAATCACTTATACATACATACATATTCAAGACGAGGAGAAGCCATTGGAGAAGTACAATCATTGTCCAGTTCTTCAGTAGAGCATGCTGATAATTGTACATCTGGTTCAGCTAAGTGCAGGAGGCATTCTTCTTTCAGGCTTCTAGAAGGTCCCTCAGCATTATAAATACCCACACATTTTGCATGTTCACTGAGATTTTTATTAAACTTGCCAGGTATGGCTAACTACTATCTGAGTCTATGTTAGCTATGGACTGGACTTGTCTAAAATCTAAATAGCGTCTCTTTTTCTTATCTATGCAGAGTGCACCTGCTCTGTTCACTCATGGCCTCTGCCTAAAACTGACGGATCCAGTCTGCTTTTCACATCCAAGATCCCTGCCTGAAAGAACTGCCCTTACATCAACTCGCATGTATGCTACACAATTAGGCTCACAAATTACAATTATCAAGTAGTTATCTTTCAGGTCTGGTTACAGGTGGTGTCGGGTTGCTACTCATCTCTTGTTAGTCACTTTACTTTGGGATTTGCATTGGAACATGTCTAGAATTTATATTCTCCCAGGGCTGTTTCTGAGGTGGGGTAGGCTGGGGTGTTCAGGGTAGGCTGGCCCTGCTTAATGAAATGGCAAGTATCTATGTGTCAGTGCATCTGTGTATCTGTCCAGTTGCTATGTCTTTGTAGTTCCAACAGAATTCACAAACATTTGTAGTCATAAGCTACATTGTATTGGTCCTTCTAACAGATTAATTACAAACATTTGTAATAATAAAATGCTTTGCATTTGTCATAATAACAGATGGCACATCACAAACATAAACACTGCTCTTACGAATCCCATACCAAATCACATATAACAGAAACATATGCACTGCATGTCATTCCAAAAGATGATGCATCTATAGTAATGCATTTTATTACTACAGATATTTGTGATGCACTATCTGTCAGAATGTTAAATGTAATGCATTTTATTAAGATATGTATTACAAAGTACATTCCAACAGAAGATTCACCATAAATGCTAACACTGACATTACAACTGCATTTGATTTCAACCCTTCTTACATGGGTAGCACAGCTAGATAATTATACATTAGTGTTTACTTGATTAACTGATTTCTATAATAAACATTTGATCTCAAGAAAGATTTTTGGTTCATTTACTTTGTTCCCCATCTCTTACAAATCCAGTGCCAACTCTAGAATATTGATGTAACCATGAGAACTATTATTGTCACATGCAGAGAGTGCAGTGAAATGATCCGAGAAGAAAAAGTATAAAGAGGGTGACATACCACACTGCCATACAAAAATGTAGTGTTTTAGCTTGTTACCAAAGGTGTGACAATTTCATCAAGGATATGGTAAGTCGACTTTAAACACATCGCTGCTGCTGCCACTCCTCTCACTTTTTAAAGCTGCACAGGTGTTGTGGCTGGCCAAAAGTCCTCACAGGACTTACCCAACTGTGGCCACTGACCTACAAGATCTTCTTCTTCTTTCGGCTGCTCCTGTTAGGGCTCACCACAGCGGATCATCTTCTTCCATACCGTTCTGTCCTCTGTATCTTGTTCTGTTACACCCATCACCTGCATGTCCTTTCTCACCACATCCATAAACTTTCTCTTAGGCCTTCCTCTTTTTCTCTTGCCTGGCAGCTCTATCCTTAGCATCTTTCTCCCAATATACTCCTCTCCACATGTCCAAACTAACGCAATCTCGCCTTTCTGATTTTGTCTCCCAACTGTCCAACTGTAGACCTTCCCTTTCAATCTTGCTGATACCGGTCTGTCACAAATCACTCCTGACACTCTTCTCCACCCATTCCACCCTGCCTGCACTCTCTTTCTCACCTCTCTTCCACAATCCCCATTACTCTGTACTGTTGATCCGAATTATTTAAACTCATCCACCTTCGCCAACTCTACTCCTTGCATCCTCATCTTTCCACTGACCTCCTTCTCATTTACAAACATGTATTCTGTCTTGTTTCTACTGACCTTCATTCCTCTCCTCTCTAAAGCATATCTCCACCTCTCCAGGGTCTCCACAACCTGCTTCCTACTATCGCTACAGATGACAATGTCATCAGCAAACATCATAGTCCACAGGGACTCCTGTCTAATCTAATCCATCAATCTGTCCATCACCATTGCAAATAAGAAAGGGCTCAGAACCAATCCCTGATGTAATCCCACCTCCACCTTGAATGCATCCGTCACTCCTACTTCAGACTTCACCACTGTCACACTTCCCTCGTACATATCCTGTACAACTCTTACGTACTTCTCTGCCACTCCCGACTTCCTCATACAATACCACAACTCCTCTCGAGGCACCCTGTCATATGCTTTCTCCAGGTCCACAAAGACGCAATGCAACTCCTTCTGGCCTTCTCTATACTTCTCCACCAACATCCTCAGAGCAAACATTGCAAACATTCCAACCTCTCATACAACCCATCATACGCCTTTTCTTTAGCCTTCGCCACCTCTCTCTTCACCTTGTGCCTTATCTCCTTGTACTCTTGTCTACTTTCTGCATCTTTCTGACTTATCCCACTGTTCTCCATCCTCTTCCTCTGTATACTGTCCTGTGCTTCCCCATTCCACCACCAGGTTTCCTTTTCCACCTTCCCCTGTCCAGATGTCACACCAAGCACCCTTCTTGCTGTCACCCTTACTATATCTGCTGTAGTTTCCCAACTGTCTGGTAACTCTTCACTGCCACCCAGTGCCTGTCTCACCTACTCCCTAAACTCAACCTTGCAGTCTTCCTTTTTCAACTTCCAACATTTGATCCTTGGCTCTGCCCTCACTCCATTCCTCTTCTCGATCTCCAACATCATCCTACAGTCCCCCATCATATGCTGCTTAACTACACTTTCCCCTGTCACCACTTTACAAACTTCAATCTCCTTCAGATCAGCTCTTCTGCATAGGATGTAATCTACCTGTGTGCATCTTCCTCCACTCTTGTATGTAACCCTATGTTCCTCCCTCTTATTAAAATATGTTTTCACCACAGCCATGTCCATCATTTTGGCAAAATCCACTATCCTCTGACCTTCTTCATTCCTCTCCTCGACACCATACCTACCCATCACTTCCTATTCTCTCTTATCCTTTCACCAACATGTCCATTGAAATCCGCTCCAATCACCACTTTCTGTCCCTTGGGTACACTGTTCATCATTTCATCCAACTCACTCCAAAAATCTTCTCTCATCCATTGCACACCCAACTTGCGGTGCATATGCACTAACTACATTCATCATCACATCTCCAATTTCTAGCTTCCTAATCATTACTCTGCCTGACACTCTTTTCACTTCCAAAACACTCTCGACATATTGTTCTTTTAGAATAACCCCTACTCCATTTCTCCTCCTATCCACACCATGATAGAACAATTTGAATCCACCTCCGATCCACCTGCCGTTATTCCCCTTCCATTTAGTCTCTTGCATGCACAATATATCAACCTTACTTCTCTCCATCATATCTGCTAATTCTCTCCCCTTACCAGTCATACTGCCAACATTCACAGTTCCTAGCCTCAGTTCCACTCTCTTTACCTTCCTCCTCTCCTTCTGCCTCTGGCCAGGTGTCCCCCCTCTTCTTCTTCTTCGGCCAACAGTAGCCCAATTTCCACCAGCACCCTGTTGGCTAACAGTACTAGTGGTGGTCGTTGTTAACCAGAGGCTCGACTGATCCGGTGTGGAAATTTGTATTGTTGTCCACATATTGATTTGGCATTTATCTGGGCTTGGGACTGGCACAAAGAAACACACTGGTTTATGCATCCCCTGTAGCTGGGTTGGCCACTGACCTACAAGGTACTTTTGTCTTTTCTGCTGACCGGATTGTTGCATGTGGAGAGAAAATGCATTTGTATTTCCTCTCCTGTTAAACGTGGCTATCGCTGATGGAAATGCTCCACTGCTGAATCCAGAGGGTAACAAAATAGCTTTTGTAATTAAGTTATGAGAAAAATGCCTACAGTGATTAATTCTGTATTTTAAAAATTACTTTTTATTTTCAGAAATATTATTTTAAAACTAATATTTAAACCAAGTGTGCTGCTCTTGTCATCAAAAATATCTGCAATGACAAATTCTACCTTTTTTGTAATTACTGGTTATTATTTATCCCTAAATAATGCCAGCTTTTTTGTTATGATTAGAAAATTAGATATACTAGTAAAAAATAACTTTTATTTAATAAACACGCACACAGTCAGTTTTTGAATTAGCTTCTTAACTTTGTATCATGTTGTAAAAAACTCTGTGACACTAGCGGTAAAAATGATGTTGTGAATAAACGTAGGTTCAAAAACAAGCACTACTGTCAAGACTGCAGCAAAAGTACAAGAAGGGAAATATCATGGCTTGTGTACACAGGGCCCTCACATATTCTCAAAGTTCAATGGGGGACCTTGGAATAATAACAGTTGAGGACCACTGATCTAGGAGTAATAAACTTATTCCCAAAATGTCTGTGCTTTTAATACACACAGTATGGTCAGACAAAGTGGTTACTGTTTGATGTTTTAATGGTCTGCTCTTGTCTGACCCATCATACATGCAAAATAGAATTTCACTGTACACATGACAGTAATAACCCTATAAGTCTATACCAGTTTATAGGGGACATTCAAATAAGAATCTTATTGCTGTGTGTACACATGAACCACCTAAATTTGAAATTAAAAAAGAAAAGCTATTTGTGGAGATTTGCCTCACTATGACTGATGACCCACGTTATGTTTTATTTTAAACAATTGCCTAACGTAAATGGTCAGCACTACGACACAACTCGGACAATTTGGGTAGCTTTGTTTTGTCTAAATTGTCCAAGATGGAATTCCGAGTTTGTCAAACATTGACGTGGTATTGACAACTCAGATTTACGGTCTATCCAAAAGAACACGAATGCAGCAGAAGCTGGCCCAACAGGAATATATTCCGCAAACACGCTTACCAGCAAGCACCACATACTGTATTTACTGCAAAAAAAGACCTAGGCGAATTTCACCAATCAACATTAATTTCAAATTTTTATTTTACTGAAGCATTAAACTAAAGACTCCACAAATGGTGAGAAGATGGGTGGCTTATATGGGGTGACTTGGAGGCCATTGTTTTCAAGACAACAAGTGGGGAAAAAAAAGATTTTTAATTGATTTACAGGGATTCACATACTAATGACATACTTAAATTGACTATATAGGTAATAATTCACAATAGTAACTTTTTATTTCATTTTTCCTACATGTAGGATTGCTAGACACCGTTACAATTTTTATGAAGAGAAGAAGGTTGAAATGTAATTATATATAAAAAATATTACTAAATGATATTACTACTACACAAGATAACTCATGCATATACTAACTGTAATAATTAAACCTGAGTGGAAATGTACCAAAAAAAATCCTGACTTACTTTATTAACTGTAGTCATGCATTCTGCGGTCACATTTATATAGTATATGAAAGTGGGTGATTTGTATTACAATTTTTATAAAAATGTCAACATTTCCACAGAGCCTGTTAAAATGTGTGGTCTGAAGAGTAAGGGCTCCAATATACTTCTCCATAACGGAAAATCATACACTTATAAAAAAAAAAAAAATAGAAAAAGAAATGTAAAAAAAAAATGTAAAAATGACAAGCATACAGTTTTGTTTTTTTTTTTTAAAGACATGACATTCTGACTTGCATAATTCACAAACTAAATCCTTTACAATATGGTACAGCAGCACGTATCTGGGTAGTCCGCTGCATTGACTTTCTTCTCTTGCCCAAAGACCGTAAAACTGTAATTATTCCCATGCCAGGTGTAGTTTGCTTTTGTGATGGGGATCAGTTCAATGGTGTGTTTCTATAAAGACCAAGTTAAAAGAAATGTCATAAATGAAAAAATCAGGAGAGTAAATTGCACACATTTCTCAGAGAGACAGAATTTTCATTTCAGATGACTGAATTCTAAACTTTGGCTGGATTTATTTCTGACGTTCTATTAGGCAATAGGCAACTTATTCACTACAAGAAGTGCACTCAGTGGTGCGTCATTATTTTAGGAAATTAGACATCTATATTTAACAAATTTAGGCAGGTAAATTACAAAAAGGTGTGAAAAGTAAGTGAAAAATAATTTATAAAGCAATTGTACTGGCCAAAACCACAAAGCACTGTACACTTTTATACACAATTAAAAACATACACAAAGATAAACAGTGATTTAATCCAAAAAAAAGGCGGACAGTAAAAATACACCAGATTGACAAAACAGAACAATATGACTTAACAGGAATGCTACTCAAAGGGCTGTCTAAATAAGTAAGTCTTAAGCTGACTTCTGAACGTCTCAATAGAATGAGCCTGATGCAGAGCCACTGGAAAATTATTCATTCCCTAGCCTCGGCGCAACAGACTAAAAAGCAAGACCACCACGCGCCTTCAGTCTGGTGCGTGTTACAAAAAGCCCTAACAAATTGACCAGCATTGTGAGGACACACAAGGTTACTAATAAGAACATAAGACAAACGACAGGACACCATTCAGTCCATTGTCATACCCATTTGTTTAGCCGATAGCTAAGATGTCCCAATATCTCATCCAGATTTTTCTTAAAGTTGTCAAAGTTTCTGCTTCAACTACATATCTCGGTAGTTTGTTCCATAGTCCCACAACTCTTTGTGTAAAGAAGTGATTCCTGGCTTCTGTTTTAAATGCACTTCTCCTAATGTACTGGGAGGCCTGGCCATGGAGGGCTGTATAAGTGAGAGTCAAGATTTTAAATTGAGTTATAAATTCTACTGGCAGCCAATGAAGGGATAATAAAAATCTGCGCAATATGAGACCTCCTGCTGGAACTCTACCTAAGGCCTGGCAGCTGATGGAGCTATGCAAATTTACTTAAAACATGTAAACAAGGAATTACAATATAGTCTAGGTGACATAAAAGCATGGACTGGCATTTCTATCTCCATCTTAGTAACCATAGTTTCTAGACCAAAAAGATTTCTCAGATGGATGAAACAACAACTATGAGACCTGAAATGTGCATCAATGGTGAAGGATTAATCAAAAATGACATCCAGGTCATGAAGACATGTTTTAGTAGAAGTGGAATCTTCACAATCCAGGGTGCAAGTCAGGAAAGGCAGAGATCAAGACATCAGTTTTCTGTTGTCTTAGTTGTAAATAATTGGCAGACAATCAGACAGTTTTGCTAGCTGGTAGAACCGTAGAGGCTTACAAGAGCATTAAAACAGAATATCAACAGCATAAAAGTGATAGGACATCTCATTAAATGAACTAATAAAATGTGTAACAAAAATAAAAGGGGTCCAAGGATAGATCCTTGAGGCACACCACCTGAAAATGAGATACTGGTAGAAGTGCACTCACCCACACTGATGGAAAAACTCCCATCAGCTTGGTATGACAAAGACCAGGCCAAGGCTGAACCTGAAATAACCACAAGTTTTTGTAATCACTTCAGGAGGACCTCATGGTGAACAGTGTGAAAGGCTGCACTGAGATCTAACAAAATGAATACTAAACACTCTCCAGTATCAGCAGCCATAAGCAGATTATGAGACACTTTAAAGAGCATCATCTCAGTGGTGTAGCATTTTTAGAAACCTGACTGATAAGGGCCTGGCACCTTTCCGATTTTCTAGAAACCCACTAATGACAGTTAAGATTTTGAGTTATAAGCCATGTGAGCATTATTTGAGTGATTAAGAGTGTCTTCTCTTTAGTGTTGGTTGAAGTCCATATGAAACCCTGGAGCCCTGGCCTTTTCCCTCTGGGTTTTTGGAACATATGTCCATTGTGTTACCGAAACAGCACCTCTCAGTGTCCATTGTGCACTGCTGATGGGATTCCAGAGCATGCTCTGCCTGAGTTACATAATCACCACCCCTCAATGTACACAGTGTGTGCCCCTTAACTTTCATAAACCGTGTCCCAGGTGGCAACCTATGGACTGACTGGCTGTCCTCATAAGATATTTGAAGACTATAGAAAATGGATGCCTATGGCATCAAGGTCTTAATTTACTATTGGGATGTCTTGGTCAAACAGAACAGCTTATCTGCTATCATACAGTACACCTTTTATAATTCAGATACTTAATTTACTTCATATTAATATTTAAATATATTCAAAGTTAAAAGGCAGGCTGTATATGTAACAAAAGAATAAGTAGGCAAGAACTGATTAAACAGAGAACAGCATAAAACCAAAAACAAAGATAGACAAGGATATCAATTTTAATAGTTTAATGTAGATAAGGACATTCTTTAATTTGAACTGAAGAGTTGCGCAGACTAATTAGACTAATGTTCCAGAGGGCTGCACTAAGTTCATGCAGATAATGAGTAAAGCCATCCACTCACTTTTAAACCTTATTCAGGGCTGCAAAAAGCCAAAATTCATTAATGCTGCAACGATGGAGTAATAATCCATCTCAGGGCACAAACAGACACTTTCAGACAGGAGTAATTTAGAGTAACCAGTTACCCTAATGATACAATATGGGGGAAATGCTTTAAGTAGAAAAAACTGATTCATCATATTTCACTCAGGATTGTAAAAAAAAAAAAAAAATCGATTTTCATATCAGTAATAAAATAATTTTAAAAAACGTTTCAGTAGTTTATTCTTTGATATAAAATAAAGCCATTTACACTATGAGACAGCCACCAAGACATTCCTAATTAAACTGTTTTTTAAATTCGCAGGATACTGAGAAATTTATGCATTTATTATTAGCTACTGCAATGCATTGTTCACTGGCTGCTCAAACCATTCTATATGCAGCTTTCACGTAATTCAAAATGCTGCAGCAAGAATCATTCAAATCACTAGAATGTATGACAATAACTCTCCAGGTTCTTAAGTCTTTAAGGCTTCCAGTTCAAAAATGTTCACCTTTTCTCATATGAAGCCTTAACACTAGAATTACCAGAGCCTACGAAAAAACTCGTAATTCCGTCCCACCTTAAATTGCTTCTTAAATCCCTTCACACCTCTCCGCCAGCGTTGTTTGTCCTCTAAATGTGCTGATAGAGAAGCTAGGAGCAGCCAGCTATTCCATCCCCCCCACCAATTTAGAACGTGCACGAACTTCTCCCAGCCCATGCCTTGATTGAGTATCTGGGAGTGAAGTGGAGTTTTAGAGTGGAAATAATAGATTGTTATTTGGAACACACGCATTTCATGTCTGTTCCGTTTCTACAGTAATCTGTGTCAACACATTGTTAAAACAGAAACGTTTTTATATTCTAGTAGTAGATGACAAAATGTAGGCATAAACTATATAATGTATGAAGCCTGAAGTCCAAATAACAAAGAAACATTTTCACAAAAGGTTTCAAATATAACACAATTGCACGTTTATTCAAAAATATAACTACAGAAACAAAAAGCCGCCTTAATATGTGACATTGACAGCCGTTTATTATAACTGTCTCTGTGGTGCAATAGAATCAGTTTTTGCCTTGGAATCAAAAGGTCGCGAGTTCGATCCTGCACCAGTACGTTTTGAGAAGTAAACTGCTCTTAGTCTTACTATTTTAGAATAAAAGCATACATTTGATTTCAGTCTGTAACAGCCGGTGCAATTTATGATCCTTGTAAAGGTTAGCTTTTTTTTTTTTTTTTTTTTTTTAATTCACTTTTCATTCCTCAGTCGCGTTCAGAATCAATCCATACAACCCCATCTGACACGGCTGTTTTCACTAAAGACGTGCTATAGCTCTGCAGTGTACCACGATGCATACTAACGCGACCCTCACCCCGCAACCACCCGGGTTCTGACACACAAACGCTGGCGAAGCTGCCTTCTTCGTATCTCACCGTCACTTGATTTTCTTTTTATTCAGTTTTATTGAGTGTTCCTGCAAGTCCACGCATGTTGCTGTATGCTGTTTCTTTTGTACTCCAGGACATGCAGAGGAAAGAATGGTAAAGAGCAGTAACTTCGGCGCTATCATCAGACACTCCCCATCTGCCCGTGTCGCTCAAACACAGGAACATACAGTATATTGGTGTAAAAGTATAACAAAAGTGCACTTTTATTCAAGTGCACTTTTTCCATCGCCTTTTCCTGTAAGAAGCAATGTACACACTTCTCTCTATGCTGTGGTTTCTATTACACACCTGAAAGAAAGAGACAATATATGTGAAAATATCATCACACTAATGCAATATTATTTGAAAACGAACAGCGTCAGATCGGGTGTGAATTTATGCAGGAACTGGAAATTCTCTGATGCGGGACCTTCCCCCAGGGAAGAAAGTACAGTGTCAGGTGCTCATTCAGTGTAATAGGAACCATAGCACAGAGAGTTGTGTGCACTGCAACAAGTACACGTGACGTAAATGTAGGAAGGACGGTCCTTGGGTGTGTGGGAACTGTTACTATTTGAATGTGATGATTTTATATAGCACGAAATGAAAATCAGCACTTCTTAGCATTGCACCATGCAAGCTGTCGTATCAATCGCCTACTGTAACTTGCTTTCTTTTTTCTTCGGTTATACAGGTAGTCTTGAATAAAAGTGCACTTGTTTTGTTTGCGAAATTAAGTGTCTGCGTGCACTTTTCGTGGCATTACACTTGTATTTTTTGAGCATGCCTGTTTGAGCAGTATAAAAAGTATTGAAAAGTATAAAAAACAACGGGCAGATGGGGAGTGTCTGATGATTGCATATAGCGCCGAAGTTACTGCTCTTTACCATTCTCTCCTCTGCATGTTCTGGGGTACAAAAGAAACAGCATACAGCAACATGCGGGCAGGAACACTCAATAAAACTGAATAAAAAGAAAATCAAGAGACGGTGAGATACGAAGAAGGCAGCTTCGCCAGCGTTTGTGTGTCAGAACCCGGGTTGCTGCGGGGGGGAGCGTTAGTATGCATCGTGGTACACTGCAGAGCTATAGCACGTCTTTAGTGAAAACAGCCGTGTCAGATGGGGTTGTATGGATTGATTCTGAACGCGACTTAGCGAATGAAAAGTGAATAAAAAAAAGCTAACCTTTACAAGGATCATAAATTGCACCGGCTGTTACAGACTGAAATCAAATGAATGCTTTTATTCTAAAATAGTAAGACTAAAAGCAGTTTACTTCTCAAAACGGACTGGTGCAGGATCGAACTCACGACCTTTTAATTCCAAGGCGAAAACTGATTCTATTGCACCACGGAGACAGTTATAATAAACGGCTGTCAATGTCGCATATTAAGGCGGCTTTTTGTTTCTGTAGTTATATTTTTGAATAAACGTGCAATTGTGTTATATTTGAAACCTTTTGTGAAAATGTTTCTTTGTTATTTGGACTTCAGGCTTCATACATTATATAGTTTATGCCTACATTTTGTCATCTACTACTAGAATATAAAAAAACGTTTCTGTTTTAACAATGTGTTGACACAGATTACTGTAGAAACGGAACAGACATGAAATGCGTGTGTTCCAAATAACGATCTATTATTTCCACTCTAAAACTCCACTTCACTCCCAGATACTCAATCAAGGCATGAGTTGAGAGAAGTTCATGCACGTTCTAAATTGGTGGGGGGATGGAATAGCCGGCTGCTCCTAGCTTCTCTTTATCAGCACATTTAGAGGACAAAGGACGCTGGCGGAGAGGTGTGAAGGGATTTAAGAAGCAATTTAAGGTGGGACGGAATTACGAGTTTTTTCGTAGGCTCTGGTAATTCTAGTGTTAACTGGCCAAGGCCCTACTTAGTTATCATTACAACCAGAGATTGCATTAAGCTCTCAAGATTTCAAGGATTAGAAAAAGAACAGTGGGAGGTCAAGCTTTTAGTTATAGGGCCCCGAAGCTGGAGAACAATGTCCCTGCTGATATAAGTTGTGCACCTTCAGTCTCAGCTTTGAAATCCAGGTTGAAGACTCATTTCTTCAGTTTAGTATACCCTGACAAGAGCTGCCGATTAGCTGTGCATACTGCATCTCTGTTTGTTAGTCATTTGTAAAAAAATATAAATACAATAATTATGTTTTTAATTATCCTCTGTTCTGTATTTTTTCTCAATACCCTATAGCACTTGGTGCCACTGATCTACTGTCAAGTTGTTTTTTTGCCCATGAAAAGAAATCAGAGTGACTGGGTGCTTTTAAATCATCGGATATAAGGATTCTGCCATCAGATTACACAGCCCACGGCAGATTTTAGTATATAATGACCAGAAGGGGCTGGGTGACAATTGGCTGAAGTCTCCAAGACCATGACTGCCCACTTTGGTTTGTTATAACTGACCATGGAACCCCCAGAGGTTTAGTTTCTTCAGGGATGGCAATGACTGGAGATTTTCTTTTCCTCTCCTCTGGTGTCAACTTGTCATGGTTTAACAATTAATAACAGAAAGATATTACTGTGTTCCATTTATGACAAGTTTCCAATCATTTTGCTTTCCTACGAGTTTAAAAACATTTAAGCCTTTATGTGAACTCACTAAGTAATTAGTATTTTGTAAAGCCTGCATTTGCACCTACCAGCAAATCTGTCAAAGCAAGACCATTATCCAATGCAAATGATGTAAATATCTAAGATTAATTTTTGTAGTTCTCCTTCTCCATGCCGAAACAAACAAGCATACTATACCTGTTGAATAATACGAGATGTCTGTCCATATTGGCTTTGGTGTTCCCTCACCAATTTCTCAGAAGCCTGAGCGATAGCCGGGTCCGGAAAATTTACAACAGGATATACCTGTGAAGCAGTATCAGAAAGTGACATGGATATTCAGCAGGAGCCAAAACTGTCCACATCATCACTCAAAAAGCAAATTATTAGAGAATTATATAAGAGCTGAAAGCTTTTCTTACCATAACCTGTTGATCAGAAAATAGTTCCTTTCCAGTTACAGCCTTAAGTTTATCCGTATCAATTCCAGAATCCTGACTGCCCACAAAGTCACTCACATTATTTTTCCTGGTAAATACAATTGGAAATTGACAATTAAACCACTCAAGGTTTCATGTATGTAACAGGCAGAAGAAGCACATTATCACATCAAGCATGGTTCTTTTTATCTGAAGCTCTTTTTTTGATATTCTTCACACATTTCACAAACTCATAAATTACTGTAGTCAAACATTTCAATCCTTTTCAGAATCTGATTGATCTTTAATGCCCTGAACAACTGGCACCCACTCCAGCAGAATGCAAATAAGGCATTAAGAAAACAAACAAATTATTCTTCATATTTTCAAAATGTAATGAAAAATATTTAGAATATTCTAAATATTTTAAGAAGTTTCCATTTTCACGGATAAATTATCAATATACAAAATGTCCTTAATTAGGAAACAAATAAAATTAAATTTAAAGAATAGCATTACAGTATCTTAATGTTTGGCATACCATTTCATGACTGCACGATCCTGGGTACACATTCTGTACTGAGTTCTACCAGTGCTAATTTTTTGTCTGCTTGGATTTTATTTTTCTATTTTTTAAATGGTTAACAAAATTCTTAAGTTTATTGGTGACTCCAAAGTAACCTCATGTGATTGTGTGTCGATATGACTACAGGTGTGCCCTGTAATGAGCTGGTGCCTTGTCCAGGGCAGACCCCAATGTTGTGCCCAATGCTTTTAGGATAGGTTTCACTTGCCATAACCATGAAATAATTTAAAAGGAGCCTAACAAAATCAAAGGATGGGTAAACAGAATTTATTGAAAACAATTTTTTATTAATTTTTAATACAAGTCAAATGTTATAAATTACCCTATGTGACGGGTTCCCACAGCCACTACCCAGCCAGGATGCCAGCTGAATGGAAGGACTGGGAGAGAGAGCATCCACAAGGCATTACCTTTCCCGGTACCCTAGAAGGCAGCCATCCTAGGCGGCTGTGGCACAAGGGGCACACTGGGAGTTGGAGTTTGGTATAGCCACGTAGGGTTCCGTAAGGGCCACCAGGGGGAGCTGCAGAGACCTACATTGGACGTCCGCCACACTAGACAGTGATGCCAAATAACACTGATAAGCCACCTGGAGCACTCCCAGGAGCTGCTTAAAAGGAGCCAGCTCACTCCACTTGGGGAGCCAATTGCCAGGAGGAGTGGAGGTGGATGGAAAAGAAAAGAGAAAATTAGAAACGTGTATTTTGTGCCGTGAACTGTACTTTGGAACTGCTGTGAACGTGGGAAACGAGGGAAGAGAGTTTCCCACGAGGAAAAAATAAAAGCATGTGTGTTGAACTTGTGTCCTGCATCTGTCTGTGTCAGGTTTGGGAGGCACGAGTGCCCTCTGGTGGCCACACTTATTTATTGAAAAGCTTTGCTATAGAGGTATGCGATTCAGACACTTTTTCCAATTTTCAAGTTTAGGCTAAAAACATTTTTGTAGTCAAACCTATAGTTAAATATTCAGCATCGACCATAAAATCAACATTTTCTTATCTTTTAATTTACCATTGTATTGTTTATTGTTTGTTCACAGTTTGATATTAAGTTTATCTTTTCCGAAATGCTGTTTTTGGTTTGTACCGAACATGTCTACTGTTAATATGGCCAAACAACTATCATTGATTCATCTGTCCTGGGCACATTGTTCCGGAAGGCCTTAAATGTTCAACAGCAAGCTGCAGTCTTGTTCTTTTTGGGCAGCAAAGAATTTTTTTCCCCTGGCATACCTTGTAACACATCAAATATGTCCAATGGCGTTCTGATTGCAGATGTATACACTTTGACAACCACAGCTGTAAGAGTTAATGTTGGGATTCCTGGAGACTTCTTTGAGTATCACACTGTCAGCTCTTGGGCTGAATTTGCTAGGCCAGCCAGTCCTGGACAAATAAGTAGTTGTGTGAAATCTACCCCACTTGCAGAGGATTTTCCTTACAGGGGATTAATTGATTTTGTACAGTTTCGAGATCTTTTTAAATGCCCTGCCAGACTCACAGGCATCTACAACATCTTGGCTTGATAACACCACACACGCTAAAAGCAAAGAGAACATCAGACCCAAGATATTTCTGTTTTAAATAAGTTGGGTTCCACCTGCATACACCCTTGGGAAGTTCTAATCATTGACACCTCATCTGGAACACCAGATTTCAGTTTTATGGTTTAGATGGTTTTGGTGAATAAATGTAAGGGTGTAGTTTCTTTTTTCATGTGAAATGTGCAGTTCTGTAAATTTGGATTATGAGAACGAACACACCATGTCAACTGTATGTGCCATTTGTTCAAGCACAACACCTTTATCTATATGCACTGTTTGCATGAAGATATAATGTTAGCCTGTTTTAAATATGTTGAACAAGTCAACAACATCTGCGGGGTGTACTTATATTTTCATGTGACTGTAAATTTAACAAAAGACATATTAGTCATAATCAAAGCTGACCATGCGAGTTGATAGGAGAGAAGACCCTAGAAAGAAATTACACATTCAGCAAGGCAGTTAAGTGCATCTTCAAGAAGGAATGGGCGCATTTTAAACTTCATTTCAAAATTGTTACAATCAGACTCTTCTTTAAATTTCCTTCTGGGTTGATTTTGACATTTTGTGTTTTGGAGTCCATTTGGGGGATTTGAGGATGTACAATTTGTATATGTTGCTTGTATTCACATTAAAATTAATTTTATACAGGTAAAATTATTTTCATTTCTTAATGTGGGCTCTTTTTCTTTTCAATGGTGGGCTGCTATTTTGTGGTCCTCTTATTTACATATTGCCACATGCAGACAACTGGAAATGCACACCAAGTGATGTCACCATTGTGATGGTGTAGAGATCAGCATTGTGCACATCCTGGTTGTCGTGTGTTTTGTCTATTATTGTGGGTATGACTTCCTAGTTTTTGATGATCTTTTTATCTCCCAGTCCCTTTTCATTTATTTCACCATTTTTCTCTTAGTCAGAACAGAAATAAATATATCTACTTTTTAACAGAGACACAATATAACTCGACAAGTTATCTGAAACAGAGGGGAGTCTACTAGGCAGTTAAGTTCCATTTGTTGAAACTAGAGGGCAAGTGAAATAATGGCAGTCACAGACAGAAGATGTTCAGTATGCATGTTGAGAGAAGCACTTGTGATGTTCAATTAGAACTAAAATTATTTACAGCTAAGATTGAAGTTATTTCTGTTTTAGATTTGTTTTAGCTTTACAATACCACACACTGCAATAACCAAGATAAACCAATTAGCAAAACTAATACTGGATTTTAAAACCACTTTACCATTCAACATTAAGTCTAATGAAGGACAGAACTTGTCCTTTGCCAACACATGCTTCACATTCTTTAAATCCAGTGGCAGAACAGGATGAACAGCTGCAGAAGGAAACAAAATAAGAAGTTAAATGCAAATGTATCCATGACACTCCAAAAATGAGCCATACTCAACTAGGTTTACTACATCTGATTTAATGCTCATGTCTTCTGATGGACTTTTTTCCTACCTCATTCCAGACACCAGCCACAGGTCAAGTATATGTGGCCCCACAGAAATATGGTGGGCTTATAAAAATGAGAAAGTGTGCTGTAAAATATAATGTATCAAATTTTTAGGCAGTGCCAAATCTCAAGGGAAACACAAAGTCAATTTCATACCCAAGGTATTAACACTTCTTGGCTGGATTCCATGCGAGGATTCAAAAACTCTGGGGTATTAACATGCAAGTTGTTACGATCAGTGTATACAAATTGAATTCCTGATCATTGTCTGCCTGGTTAAAGAAAACAATTTCTGTTATAGGTGTTTGAGTTTTTAGTTAATGGTTAGATTTTGAAAGCAGATTGATTTCATTTTCGGTATTGCCCTAGACTTGTATCAGACTACATTAAACTACATTCAAAAAGTGTATTGTCCCAAATAGAATCAATATAGACCTTTTATCCAGTCACTTGGATGACAAAACATATGTTGCATATTCAGGGGAATTCTGGGAACAATACCCTAGAGAAACACATAAATTCTGTGCCTTAGAATGGTGGCACCCAGAAAAAACAAAGAGAGTATTGTGGCATAACTGTCAGTATTTACAACTTCTTCAATATATCGTGAACACAAAAATTAATGTTAAACAGATGCATATTTTGCAAATATTAATTGAGGATAACTCAAAAAAGAATTATTACAAAAACACTGATCATAGCATGGTCAGTAAGGGTCTTTTAATTTTTTTTCCCACGCTGTTTTCCTGCTATTCTGTTTCTATTGTATATTTTGAAATTTTGTTAATGTAAAACCTGAACACTTGGACTTAAAACTGTAGGACTTTATAAGCATGCAATTATAAAGTGGTAAAGGATTAAAATAATTACAGGCATATGTCCTTTGTTATAGCAATAAATACATTTATGTAGCTCTTGATGTATAACTATGGAAATAATCTGTTAGGATGTGTCATTTTTAACAATTTATATATGTATTAAATGAGTTTCGCTCATTCTGTTAATAAATGCTCTTTATTGGAAAATTGATTTTGGCAGAATATTGTACGGACACTGTTCTGTCAGGTCCTGCAACACTTTGTTAGACAAAAGCTTGGTCTCACTGAATGTCATTGATTCCAGCCTATATATCTATTTATCTAAAGAATTTGAATAATACCTCATTTAGAAGAATTCTGAACTACTGGCATGATTTTTACATAATAAGACTTACTTCATGGCGCCTAAGCCACTGCATTTCATGCACTGCTCATCGGTGTCGGATTTACCACTTCCATTACAAAGGCTGCAGCTCTCCTAGAGTTTAAATGAGGATAAAAAACATTCAGTATAACACACAATTTACATTTTTAAAACATTCTCTTCATATCTATACATCTTTGTAATGAATTTCTTTAAAGTAACTGTTTAGACGTTTCTCTGCTAAGGGTTATATATATATATAAATTTATTCAGTGGATCCACTGAAGAGGGACAAATGAATTCTGCATTAAATTTGAAGGTTCTACAGTTTAGATCTCCCGACAGGGTTGGATCTTCACATAAGCCAAGTAGGCACCAGCATGGGGCACCAAAACCCCTTCTTAAGCTCCCCCTGCATTTGCAGTGATGCAGACCAATCTCCCCTTCCCTGTCATCTATTTCATATGCGATAGGGAGGGTGCCTATCCCTCCCTTCGATTTTGCATGCAGTTGAGAGGGCACTGATCTTCAAGATTGACCTCCCCGCCTCATTTGTTGATTTCTGTTACAAATTTGACCGTGTGGATCTAAAAATGTGAATCTCTTTTAGATGTCTTTCTTGGGCACTTGCTACCACCACTGCCTAGGAATGCAATGTATAGTTGAGCTGGCCCATTTCTTGATAAAACAGACAGCTAAAATGCAATGATACATTTTACTGACTGCTAAAGAGATATTATATATGTTTTTATAAATAAATTAAAAAGTACACAAACTGTGCAACCTGTCTAAAAGAGGTTGAAATCTAATAAGCGGATTTCCTTCTGTCTGTTGGTATGTATATTTCCAGTGAGTTTATTACCAACGAACCGCAATATGGAGTATACAACTTCTCCAAAAGACAACTCTCCACCACAGAACAAAATATTCTCGCTAGAGGAATGAAATTCAACTACAAAGACGCATACGACATGATCTTCCTAGGTTCCCTGGAACACATCTTATTAACCGAAAAAATACCGACAGACAACGCATGAGAAATAAGGTGCACAATTGCCAGCCAGTTACATACAAGACACCCGACCACACATATTTCGACAAAAGAGCAGAAAGCTCTACTATTGCTACAGAATGATAACAGCATCGTTATCACACCAGCCAACAAAGAAGGCGCAACTGTCATATTAGACAAGGAACAATATACCACAGCAATGGAAGAAATGCTTTCTGACACCAGCACTTATCAACAGCTGCATAGTGACCCAACTAAGATCATGCTTAACAAAATAAACACCACTCTGATCAAACTCCGGAATAACAACCACCTAGACACACAGAATTATTATAAAATGAAATCCAGCAATGCTAACTGCCCTGAATTTTATGGACTCCCAAAAATACATAAAACACCTCTAAAATTCAGACCAATGGTCATCTTAATAGGTGGACCAATTTACAACTTATCAAAAGACTTTTTCAGGTGCTGAACATTTAACTTATGACTTGGAACATTCTGTGAACAGCGCCGAGTTGGCGTTGCAACGCCTCAAAGATGTATCAATCGCCGAGGACGAGGTCATGGTCTCGTCAGATGTCATATCACTATATACTATAATTCCGATCCATCTGGCTACAGAAACACTACTAATTAGACTGAATAATGACCCCACTATAAAGACAAGAACAAAGCTGTTCACTAAAGACATAATGCACCTAATATCACTTTACCAGAAAACTCACTTTCATTTCAACGGAAAATACTACATTCAAAAAGAAGGCATGCCAATGGGATTGCCGTTACCAGGACTTCTGGCAGAAATGGCAAAGCAGCGATTCAAAAAGGTGGCTCTAATTCAGTTCACACCCAGAATTTGGATACACTACATAGACGACACATTCGTCATACTAAAAAACAACCAGCTGAATGAGCTCTACAACCACATCAACACAATATACCCTGCAATCCAATTCACCATGGAAAAAGAAACAAACTGACGCATCAATTTCCTGGACATCTCTATTGAAAGAAGTAACGACACCACCCTGATTACAATTGTCCATCGTAAGGAATGCTGTTCAGACAAGATATTACACTTCGCCAGCAATCACTCAGCATCTCATAAACGGAGCTGTATTAAGTTTTTATCCAGAAGAATTCATACCCATTGTAATAGGAAGGAGACAAAAACGAATGAAAGATGCTACGTGTATCTTTTCCGTCTTTTTACTTCAAACGACTACTCAAAGACATTCATTAAACAATACCTACATAGGAGACACCAGAGAACCCAGCAAACAGTCAACTACAATCTGATCCTACTTCCCACCTTATACACACTTCCTTATCATCATGGATTGTCAAAAGGAGCAGCACATATCCTATCCAAATCAGGCATCAGAATAGCACACAAACCTACAAACAATCTGGGCACTATCCTTTATAATGCCAAAAACAAGAAATCGGCTGCAATTGTTGTCCAGCGGTATACATAGGACAAACGTCAAAAAGAATCGCAACACGTATACAGGAGCATCAAAACGCCGTCAGAAGAAAGGACTCACGATCACTGATTTATATGCACAAAAATTCAACCGGACATACATTTAACTGGGACAATGTACAAGTAAGATTTAAGGCCGGTACTAAAAGTGCCAGAGAGCTGGCTGAATCGTTGGCTATCAAACGAAAACGCCATTAACAGACATTTGGACATGAACCCAGCATATGCAAACTTAAGAAGAAGAACATCCTCATAATAAATAAAACTCTAAGACCAACACCCTCCTAACTCTGCCTCATTAAAGCCCCCCCCCTTAATTTTGCTATATATTGCCTTTGATTCTTGTATGTCTAATCATTATCCTCTGATGACGGCTCCTGGCAGGACCTGAAAGCTCAGGAATAAATACTACTTTATGATATGTGATTCATTTTCTCCCTTTGTGGATCTCCATTTATATATATATTCTTCGGTTCACGACCAGAGTTTTATATATGTATATATGTATATATATGTGTGTATATATATATATATGTGTATATATATATATATATATATATATATATATATATATATATATATATACCTTTCTACCTTATGTGTCCAGCCTTATGTGTCCAGCCCTCCCTCTCTCGCTCGCTCACTCCCTCTCTCTTTCATGTGCGTGTGTCTCTCTTTCGGGAGCCAGGAGCGCCTGTGTGTGTCTCTCTCTAGCACACTCCTGTGTGTGCCTCTCTCTAGCTCGCCCTGTGTGTGTGTGTGTGCGCGCGCCTCTCTCTCGTGTGTGTCTCTCTCTCTCTCTCCCGGGCCTGTGTGTCTGTGTGTCACACTCTCTCTCTCTTGCTCGTTGCACAGGAAATACACAGGGAGAGACTGAACATGTACAAACCTGAAAGGGAAACTGGCTTGTTCGTATACCGAGTGTGTGGTCATGAACCAAGGCAAAAATTTGGCGAACTTTTTGGTCGTAAACTGATTTGTACGTGTACGGAGACATTCGTGAACCGAGGTTCCACTCTATACATATATATATATATATATATATATATACACATACATATATATATATACATACATATATATATACATATATATATATACATATATATATATACATATATACATATATACATACATATATACATACATATATACATATATATATATACACATATATATACACATATATATATATATATATATATTATAGGTGTGGTTACTGCTACTGCTACGGTGTAATATATATATATATTTTTGTTTCCCGCCTTGCGACCTATGTTGGCTGGGATTGGCTCCAGCAGACTCCCGTGACCCTGTAGTTAGGATATAGCGGGTTGGATAATGGAGGGATGGACACCTGGCAGGTTTTCGAAAGCTTAGGAATAAAATATTTTAAGATATGTGACTCATTTTCTCTCGTTGTGGGTCTCTAGCTTCAAATATGTAAATCGTATCACAGGCCTTCTCTTCCATATTATATTATAAATATTTTAAAAAATCTAGATGAATACAAAAAATATTCCTTCATAAATTTACACATAAAAAACAAGCAATTTGTTTAACGTTTATTTAAAATGTACAATATTCACTACACTGGTAATTTACAAGTGAAAGATTGTAGGAGGCTTACACAAATTGTGTGTTAATATTTTTTATACACAGTCAGCAATGATCTGAGATACATACTGATCTTAAAAAATCAAGTTGCAAAAACATGTTGGGTATTTAAAAGAAAAACAAAAATCTTCAATTTAGGCTGGCACAGTGCTGCATCAGGTAGAATTGCCGCCTTGCAGTGCTAGATCTTGGCTTGACTCCTGTGGATAATATTATTTGTGTGGTTTTTGGATATTCTCACCATGATTATGTATATTTCCCACAGAGCACTGATATTTTCCCATAGTCTATGTACTTAGGATGATCAGCACCTACACATTTTCTTGTTAAGACTGAATGAATTTGTTTGTTTGTGCATTGTACTGGACTGTGCTATGGCATTGACCACTGAATCACATTGCTGACAGGACAGAGTCTGCAGACATGGACCGGATTAAACAACGTCTTAGAGATGCAGATGGTAAACATATTAGAGAACCTGCCATAAACTGAAAACATCCTTCCAAAGTCACAGGTTTATTCTTATCCAAATAACTTGTAAAATTCCCAGATGAAAATGTAATAGTTTACAGTAAAAGAGTTTTAATAAGATATACAACTGACCTTTGTTCTTCCGTCACACTTTTTGCAAGGACCTTTTCCTAAGCCTGAGCATTTCTGGCAGGGCTAAAACACAAAAACACATAAAATGGACAAAATAAGCTGAGCATAATTATTCAACTTACACTTACTTTCATACACATTTATTACACATGGCTGATGTTAAACAATGTAGGGAGGGCAAGTGATAGAACATTAGGGAGGGAGTAGCACAAAATCATGATGTTAGTACAGAATCATCATCCTCAAAAATAGCTCCTCTATTAGATGCCTTCCTGGAAAGCTGCAGAGGGTGTGTGCACACAAAAACTAGCAAGTGAGTGGTGGCAGGAGGAGAACAATCAGACACTTAAATAGCAGAATTTACAAGAGCAGCTACTGGTCACTGGCCACTTTAAGTCTTGGGAGGGATCATGGCTTAGATTGGCTCACAGAGTTGGGGCAAGTGAGTGCGGACTTTGACAACTCTGACTCAAGTGAGTGGTTTGAGGCAGAGCCAGCAGCATAAATGCAAGCAGGATATATAGCACATAAAAAAAACAAACACGTGGAATGAGCTATGAAAGAGTGAAGCAGAGGTGTTGCAGGGCAGCCGATAAAGTAGATGGCCTTCAGTAAAACTCACTCAGCTTTTTACAATGTATTAGGCTAGAAAACCAATGGAGATAAAATTTCACAAAAGAAAAGAAAAAAAAAAGTGGTGAAACAGTATAACTGTCAAAAGACAATCTTAAAGTATATCTTAACTTCAGGTACTTGAAATCAAATGCAGAAATGCAAATGAACATTCATAAATTTCCATTTTTTTTGTTCAATGGGCAAACTTCTAAATCATATTGTGCATAAGCAATTCACATGATTCATGTAAAAGCCACATTTTATTTGTTTTATGTGGCACCAGCCAAATTTCGCGATGTGGACAAATAAAGCTCTATTTAGTTCTAATAAAACTTATTATCTATAATACATAAATAAATGTGTAACTTTCTCCTGCCTGTTCTTTTACTGTATCAAATTTCCTGGGGTTATAGAATGTAAAAGGGAAGGGGAAGTGCTGAACTACAGTACCACACAGAGTGGTAAGATTATGGAATTTATGACATTTTGTTAAGGTCTATGCAGTAAAAAAGAGGAGAACAGGGTCACTGTAGGACCCTAATATAACAAAATGAAAATGAATGAATGTTATAAAAGAAAAATGTTATAAAAGAAGCTGTAGATGTTTCAGGGTTTTAATTTCTGTAAACTGATATTTCAGCTGCCAGACAGATTCAAGGACTGGTCATTTAACTCTGAGGCTGTTGCTCTAATTCCTTTCACTGCTTAACATGGCACTACAGTAAAACCTCGATTATCCATCAGGGGTCGGGACCTGAGGACGTGACAGATAAGTGAAAAGATGAATAACAGAACAGCTACTTTAAAAATGATAGATTAGTTTACAGAATAGTCATATTTATTTACAACAACAAAAAATATTAATAAGTGGGTTGGCACCCTGCCCAGGATTGGTTCCTGCCTTGTGCCCTGTGTTGGCTGGGATTGGCTCCAGCAGACCCCCGTGACCTTGTACTTGGATTCAGCGGGTTAGAAAATGGATGGATGGATGGATGGAAAATATTAATAAAATAATGTAGTATCAATAAAATGTATTAATTTAAATAATATTGTAATGACCAGCGTAATAAGCAAATACAACTCGGAGGTAATGGAGTTTGCTACATTTTACTTGAAGTCATCATTCTGTAACAAACGGTGCCCTGTCTTATACTTCGTTATCTGGGTTACAGAGCACATCTCCAAAACAATAAAAGAAAGCTTTCCCTACTAATAATTATCTCCTGCCACTCACGTTCTGTCTTTTACTGTACTGTAAACACTCTTATTGTCTCCTGAATCCCTATTCAAAACATCCTTCCGCCACACCTTCCTTTTTCTTCTAACTTCTCCCGTCACTCAACTCCTAAGGGACATGTCCGCCCCTCACAGAACACAAGCCCTTCACCCAGACACAAGCTGCCTGCATGTCACAATATATTAACAAAACATAATATAACAGAATTTAAAAAGACAATTACAATGCGGAAAACATTAACATTAATACGGAATAACAATACCGTCAGTGGTTTCCATTTTCGACACGTTTTTCAATTTTGTCTGCATCATGCTTTATATCATTCACTGTTGTTCTTCCTACTCCGTAAATTAAAACAATATTTGAAGCACTTTTGCCGTTTCGTGTTTAATAATTTCAATTTTTTGTGACAATTCCAACACCACATGCATATGTTTAATCGGCCATAACAGTGTATAGTAGTTTAATTATAACAAAAGAGAAAAGCTATGAAACTATGAAAGCTAAAGGTACGCAACTGACACTGATATCAAAATGCGGCATGACATGTGATGCTGAGGAAAAACACTATGTGCTAGCAGAAGGGAGAGTTGTTCCAATGTTCAGAGCTTGCAGCGTATCGTGTGGCAGTAGTAATCAGCTGGCATGCTCAATGTTTTGTTGGTTTTTTTTTGCACTGACGGTTAATCGAGTGACGGATAATCAAGGTTTTACTGTACTTCAGTTATAACAAAATGATATATAGATTGCCTGTTTACATCACAAAATCAGGCAAAAATTCATCTCTGAAGCTCCAAAGTACCATATCTAGTTATAGTTGTTGCTTTTCTGCTTATATATAGTGGTTAAATATTTCCCATCTGTGACAAAAAGGGACTGAACATTTCATCTTCCATTTGTAACTTAACTTAATTGCAGACAGAAGTCAAAGTCTACTCTTCTAGAGCAAAAAAAATGTAATATCGATGCCTTGATCTCTAACACACCACTTTAAAGCCACTACATTATAAGATTAGACTTCTATAATGACCTTTTACCTAACTAAAATGACCATGGTTTCATTCTCAAATGACAAATAAGAGAATGAGAATTACCTTTAATGAAGAGGTATATGGGATTTTAATGGACTGTTTTTCAGCTTTAAAGAATTTTTTGACATCAACAGGAACATTCCATGGTGCAGGAGGAGGCTGAATGTTCGCATCCACTTGTTGACCTAAAATGTACATCAGATAAGTTGACAAACACACACATTAACACGCACAAGATCTTTACTGATCCAGCTTTATTACGCGCCTTCACCCACCTATGATCTTAGAGGTTTTACTGGGAACAATCACTGCAAGACAATACTACATTTTGGAAACAGTGACAGTTCAAAACTGGTAGAGTATTGATAGCCTTGCAGCACAAAAAGCTACCAAGTTTACAGACGATGACAAGCAGAGGAAATGTAAAACAAGCAGAAAGTCCAAAGTCAGTGATACACAAATATAAACTGAAGAATTGCAGTCAGGAAATCAAA
The DNA here is from genome assembly GCF_016835505.1 of Polypterus senegalus. Classification (NCBI taxonomy): domain Eukaryota; kingdom Metazoa; phylum Chordata; class Cladistia; order Polypteriformes; family Polypteridae; genus Polypterus; species Polypterus senegalus. The sequence continues at coordinate 49,808,597 of NC_053165.1, forward strand.
AGTAAAACTCAAGCACAGTAAAGTCTAAATTGCAAAACTAATACACACACAAAGGTTGTTTTTTCATTTGAATATCTGCAAATTTGGATACTGATGTACCTGGCACACTGAACTCTTAAAGCGATGCACTGATGACATCAGTCACGTCACTTCATCATGATATGATATGAAATTCTTGACGACTACACAAATTGCCATGTCTCGGCAAAAATAAAATGCTGATGTAACAGAGGTTATACAACTTTCCAATTACAGCCAACCAGTATTACTTATTTATATAGAATTTGTTTGTTATTTTAAATTGTGAGGGCTAAAAGACCAGGAGTGCCAAGTTGAATTTTAATAGGAAACAGGGCTATTGCAGAGCTGGGAGGTAAATGGTATTTTCCCCAAAGGGAAAAGGGGCACACGCATCTGGGCGTGCACTCAGTTCTATAATGGCTACTGTGAGGTGAGGTTTTTTTTTTGTTTTGGCTTTTTATAATGTTTCAGTTAATAACCATTGTGGTATTTCAGCCTCAGTACACTGACAGACAGACACCAAATGTCCAAAACAGACATGTTTAATTATAGTTTTCAATATTGTACAGCACCACACAATGCTCAAACCAGCCAAAGTCTCTCTTCTTCTCTTTCTGCCGCCTTCACTCCACTCTTCCACACACAAGCTCCGTCCTCTTCCTCCCAACTCCGGCTCGACTAATGGAGTGAGGCGATCCCTTTTATAATGCCCCAGATGTGCTCCAGCTGCTTTGCGATGAGTGCTGCAATCAAGGGCTCCACAATACTCCGGGCAACCCCTGGCTGGGGCCACAGACCCCAACAGGGTTGAGCTTCTAAGCTCTGCTCCTGTGGCCCCCGATGCGGACCAGGGTGGCTACCCTCTCATGGCCCAAAGAGATATTGTCCCTCTCCTGGTCCTTCCATTTAAAGATTAAAATAAAAAGATTATTTTTTTTTTACTTTGTATTACAGGGCATGCAGGTGATGAGACCCTCTAAACATTTTGTGTTACAGGTATCTGTTATATTTAATGTTTCTAAAAAAGTAGAAGAGTTCTGTAATGGCTGCTGTGAGCGATATAAAGAATTACAGAGTTGCTGGATGAACCCTTTATTGTGGCCTCTGTCTGCACATAAACAACAAAGCAGAGGGCAACCAGAGGCGAAAGTTACACAGACAGCAGTGCCTCATAATTCCTAATAACTGAAAATAAAATCTGTTATGAAAATAAATGCAACATTCTTACTTAGAAACATTTTTCAGAACATGGGGAGGGTTACGTCAGGAAGGGCATCTGGTGTAAAATGTTGCCAAATCAATATGAGGACAACAATTTTTTAGATGACTCGCTGTGGCAACCCCTAATGGGAGCAGCCGAAAGAAGAAGAAGAAGAAGATGAAGATTTACATTAGAAGGAATTTAGTAGTGATAAAAAGTGTTAAGACAGCTTACACCCAAAATATTAATGTTATGAGAAATAATTGCTTTTAAAATCATCAAACTGATGTCCCCATATACTAGGTAAAGTCTACAGGGAACATAAAGTCAGTGATAATATTATTAAAAACCCTTTTGTTTCAAACATGTCTTTCACATTCTAAGAAAGCTCTTTAAGCCTTAACTTGCCAAAGATCAACATTAATATTATTATTTCCTGTCTTCTTAATGGGTAGGAAAAAAATCTCGAGCTCACCTTTATAAGGTTCCTCTGCCCATTCAGGTTCTCTGGATTCAGTAAACGTTTCTAGGCGATACTGCAGAATTGCACAGAAAAATGAAATGAATAAATGTATGCTCATACACTAAGCATAATCTGATTTGTACAGAATATGCATAGCAAATTGTAATTAATATATCTTTGTAAATGGAGTCTCAGTTTCAGTGGTTAAAAATTAATTTTCTACTACTTGGTTTATATTTTTTAATTTAGGAGGCAATGATAATCTTACTGTGCAACGTCCAGTGCTGGCAGGTTATGTAGAAATGACAAATATTGTATGGCTGGTTTCACACTACAAATCTACTTCTTAATTTTCATATTAAAAACATCAGTGAAAAATATGACAGATTTGTGCTGCAGGTCACAGTGTCATGGAATGAATCCAAGGCATGGTCACTGCTTACGTGAAGGATGTGTCGGTTTTTCTCCAGTTAATTCATTCTTTCCACATTTGAAAAAAGTGTTGGTCAGGTTATTTAGCAACTCTAATCTCATCTGTGAAACAAATGTGGTGTGTGTGAGTGTGTCCTAATTAAGAGCACAGGAAGGTCATGAACAAGACCAGAGCCTTCAACCCATCTAGCTTATTTGCTTAGCTATGATGTCGATGACGGATGGGTACCCCACCCAGAGGGTACCCTTACCTTCTAGTTCACCAAGAAATGAAGGCAACTAAAGGGCAAAACAAGGGGTAGTCTTAAAAACAGACCAAGGTCAAAACCAAGAATTAAGCAAACCCAGAAAGTTTAAAGAAAAAACTCCATGTACACTTGTAGTAGAGAGATCCAAAGTCAATAGTTCTTTGAGTCTAAAAGCTCTTTTTTCAAAATATTTACCCTCATTTGTAAAAAAAAATTAAATAAGAAACCTTAGCAAATGCCAATACATCGAGGAGATCTTATTCTATAGCAAAAAATATGATGTTCCATGCAGCTCGAGTGAGAATGAAATGACCAGCAAAGAGAAAAAGAACCACAGGGAGACATGGAGCAAAAATATCATCATGCTGATGTCACCATTGAGACAATACAAAAATACAAACAAGCTAAAAAATAATTGAAATGAAAAAAACAAAATGCACTAACACTTTTATTACTAGTGCAAAAGTATGAATTAGCTGTAGAAAAACAGAGGAGAATGTGCAAAATTCACAGTCAGTGCCGAATTCAGGATCTAAAACCTGCACTCTGGAGGTGCAAGACAGCACTTATCAGATCAGACGGTAACATATAGGAAAGACAATAGGGCATAGAATTTCAGAAAATCATATGTACTTTAAAAGCAGAACAGGACTGAAAAGAACAAAAAAAATAAATTTTTCCTATTGTAACATTTGTACTGAAACATTTTTGGGTCAAAAAAGGTATGTGGCAAAACTACACATCCAAATAACTCAAAATGGTTTTCATTCAGGTAAAGAAAGACATAAACAGATATGCTCTTACCCTGTAAGTGTTGTGGGCTACAAGATTTGTGATCTCTGACTGTTCAACTGGATCTTTGCCATAACAGCACTTTGAAGAAACGTAATCATGAAGGGCTTTTTTGGCCTCATCTTGTGACAATGATGGAATTCTATGAAACAAAGTAACATTCACATTCGTTTTTTCATTCAGTATTTTGAATAATCCAGTGACAACTTTTATTTTATGTATTCTGTCCAGATCTTGGATGAACCAATAAAAGCATACTTTGTATGTTATATACATACTGTACATAATGTGATGTTAGTCTGGGTAATGGTACCCTTATTGACCAACAGAGGGTGCTACCCTCACAGCAGGAGGTCAGTGAAAACACTGCAGGTCATAATAAGCGCCCTATTACAGTTTTTGAGGTTTCCCAGACTGCTAGCGGGTGACTGTAGGCGGTAAAGGAATCCCCAAGATTACCGTTGATGGTAATTCTGGATCTCGAAGACACTAAGAAGATCAAGATTGTGTTGTGAGAAAGAAAAGTTTAAGAAACACTAGCTTAGAGCATTTTCTTCCAAGGGATTGATTTTCTTAGCAGCTAGACTAGATTCTTGCCCAGCTACCCAATAATAATATATAGAGTTGTTATTTATATATAGAGTTTCCCCAAGCTTTATATCTATTGGAATGTATTTTTTAATTCATGCAGTAATGATGATGTCTCACAAACACAAGCACTGCTTTTACAAATCCCTTACCAAATGGTACATAACAGAGATATAGGAAATGGACAGACACTTGTCCTTTTATTAAAGAGAATTCATTCATGTACACACACACACACAAACATGGGGATTTCCTCGGAGTACTTGAGAGGAGACATATCAGGCTTTAGGTGATTCCATATTAGTCCAGTGGGAGTGCAAGTGTAGATGTGGGTGTGTCAGTGGGTCCTGTGATGGACTGGGGGCCAATCCAGGGCAGTTTCCTGCCTTGTATCCCATGGTAATGAGACAGATGCAATCCCCTGTGACCCTGTATTGTATTAAGCGGTACAGAGGATGATCTGTTATATTTTGCACATGCTAAATTAATCTGGCTTTCTCAGCCTCTCCTTCAAGGTCATATTAATTATTCCTGCTCATTTTTCACCTTCTCCAAAGCTGCTGTACATTTCACAAGATGAAGAAACAGAGATGGCATCACCATTGCATGAGCTACTTCTTAAGGACATTACACAGCCTGGAAATAACGATCTCTGACATTTCCGTTATTTGATATGCGCCACATCGCTCTGTCTCCCTTTTAAATAGATTTACTGCATTATCTGCATGATGTCATCTCTGTAACTGCTATCCATCCCTGTGGGAATCAATTTTAAGTGCTCGGCCTCTCCTATTTAACCCGCACTGCATGTTTAATCTGACATCTGAATGGCCCCTTGGCTTCAGAGGGCTTTCTTTAGATTGAACCCACTTATATTGAAAGCATTGATCTTACTTCCACTCAATGTTAGCTGGTGAGGGTCCACTCGGATAGCCAGTATTGGGTGGAGGTAAAAATCCTCCTGTGATGAAAGAAAGAAAAAAAAGATTACATTTACATACTTAAAACTATCTGGATCTAATCAAAGCAGCAGCAAAATCAAAGCAACATTTACTATTTGTTTTGTTAAAAGATTGTTTCGCACAAGGTCTGAATAGCATGCAGGATTCCTCCCAAAATGGGTTCAACAACAGAGCAACAGGTAGTGTGCACCAGAAAGACACACTTCTGAAACAATTGATCATGGTCTTCAGGGACTTGTGCAAAATGTAAAAACAAGTCCGTTAGGCTTTGAAGAGGCACATCATCTCCGATTAGAGTGGGAGAATCCACACCTCCATCATCTATAAGCAGATGTGTGATGAAAATGGAGAAAGATCTGTAATGTATGCCATTTTATTTTCTTCACTCATAGGGGATGGACAACTACCTTGACAGTATGCAAAAAAGGCACAACATAGCTTTCAAAAGCTGGCAAACTACCCAAGAGCAATAGACACTCCTTTCTTTGGAATAAGCTCTACGAAGTTTGTAAAGAAAATAGGCAACATCTCCTAATTAGCTATGTTCATGTGTCCTTTTTTTTTTTTTTTAAGTGATGATTACACGCCCTTAGGATTTCAGCAGAAATTACATCTGTTTATCTATCTGTGGGAAATGATTCAGGCCAAGTCGTTCCAGTTACAACGCTATTATGCCATTTATACTCTTGTTAATTTATTTGGCGCTATGTTCATACTCCAGAATTATGACACCATGTTCGTACTAGCACTCAAAAGCCCAAACATCCACATGAACTAAAGTGATGTTCTTTTTAATTCTCCCAGATTTGTTTCCAATCTTTATGGCGCAGGAAAAGTAGTCACTGTGCCACCACGTTCAAAGTAAATGAGGAATAAAATTAAGCAACAAGTTCTTTTGGAGGCATAAATGGCCCTGTCATATTACACATCTTATTTGGCAGCAGTCTTCATTTACATCATTTTAGTGAGTCAAAGGCATCTGCGGTGCACTCCTGTAGCCAGCAGTTATGTAGTCGGACATTCCCAGCAACTCAGTCAATGACTCATCCTAATGTTTAACAGCTGACCAGTAAGAACTGTTCAGGGTGTATTCAGATATATCTACAGTATGTGCTACTGTACTACAGTGTAAAATGTATACATTTGGACTTTCTATAAAGTTTACAAATTAAGCATGCATAATTAGAAACTTCTGGTTTCAGCTACTCAGTAGTTTCAATCAAAGAAATACTGACAGACCCGACAAATCCAAACTCATTGAGAATGTAAAATAAGGAAAAAAAAATATAAACAAAAAACACTGCAGAAGGTGCATTTAAACTGCTGTGGTGTAAATGCTGCATGCGTGGTAAACAGTAGGACTTTTAGGACCTTCAGAACTAGACATGATGTTGTTTTGGAAGACTTGAGTGAATTGGACTAGCAAGCTGTGCTGAAATGAAGGGTCTGTTCCCATCTAAATTGCTCTAATGTCTGTTGTCAACTTTCAGTAAACTTACCACTTCCTGTTGGGCCCATCCCTTCATATCCAGGAAAGCTACCAAGTATTGGAACAGGTGCTGCCACTGCTGCTGTATACTGTGGGAAACCAGCTGGAGGTACCACTATGTAAAATAAAAACAAGATTTATTCCTCTTGTGTTATTTCCGATACAGTAAATATTCCAATCTAAAGTTTTGTATAAATCTGTTATACTAGCAGTTTAGTATTCCAAAGTGTGTCCTTTAGCTAGGTGTTTCACAGGATTGTAAAGGTCCACCTTGTTTTGCGATTTGCTGTGTGCCATAGTCTATATAGAGTAGCTTTCACTGGTGGGCTGTTGAGCTGGAGATCAGTTGCCTGAGCTTAGTACTTGTCTTACATGGTGCTATGTGATATAAATCATTGGTTTACTTTTGCATTGTGCTTCGTCTTCAAAATAATGGCATACCATTCGGATTTGCACATGGCTGGCAGCTTATTTTGCAAGTATTGCACAACATGGTTTTCTATCGAGTCCATTTTTGTTACTTTCTCTGCTTCAACCAGAGACACGACGATGCAAACTATCCATTTTTCTGAACTCGCCAAACCCCTTATAGGGTCATCCATCACAGAGTCATTGGGCTGATAGCCTAATACAGGCACATTTGCACACTCATAATTGAATGCTGAAGCTATTTGTATTATTGAATATCTAGCCGATCACTTTACCCTATGAAATTTACAAGATCAGGGTTCATTACAATAATGTTTTATTACATGAGTCATACATGCATATCTGAGGAATGTAACACCAACCTGCATCGTTTCCCATTCCTTCCACAGTGCTGAGAAGATGCCCACTGAAGGCAACCAACACTGCTCCCTCCGGTCAGACCTCTACAAACAACGGACAACCCTGGAAAGAGGCATCTATTCATGCACTAAGCCAGATGGAGCTCCTATTCATTCTGACCCAAGCAAGACAGCCAATAAGCCCAGGCTTGACAGGTTATGTCTTGTTATTTATCTTTGTTCACTTTTTGCACCAATATGCACCAGCTTTTCTTTAAGGACTCGCCTAATTAAGCAGGAAAAACAGTATGACCCAGTCGACACCTCAACATTTCTTTTTTCAGACTTGGTCATTCCTTCATGCAGCCACTTATATATGTTTTTAACAACAGCAGCGCAGCCAGGAATTAATGCCTTTCTTGAAAATCACACTGTAAGACATTAGTAACGACTAAACTATGAACCGTTGTGTTTAAAGTCCAGTTCCTTATCTGCAAAACCAAACAGTCTTGTACCGATCAGGACACCCATAACAAAGATGAGGTAAGGATCACCTATGAGACTGATTTATGCACATCTTGCAAGGGTAAAGTTTATTCAGCTTCTGGAGCCCAGTAGATTGATCTGGTTTGGGGACATGTTCAGAACTTTAATTTAAGAACTAATCATTACCCATGTTGCTCTCCTGGCTATGAGAGGCACCCATATAAAAAACAGCTGACCAGTAAGAACTCGAGGGCAGGATTAAGTGTGTCTCTGTGCTTTAGTAGGCCTGCTGTACAAGTATGACAGTGTATTTCTAAAGTTCTAAAGTTTCCTACAAACTTTATTAGACTCTTTGGTTTTCAGTTGTTCAGTGGTTTGAAAGATACACAGACTAAGTAACAAAATGAAAGAATGAAAACCAAAAATGGCATTGCAAAAATAACATTTCAACTTTTGTAGTGTAAACACATGCATGAGTGTGTGCATTCTCAATGAAGCTTTCAGTAACTTACCACCTCCTATTTGGTTTGCCCCTTCATATCCAGGAAACGTGCCAGGCATTGCAGCTGGGAAACCTGTTGGATGCATAGCTTCACAAAATAAAAGCAAGAGTTAGTGATGCAAAAGTTTATCATCATGCATTATTTCCTATACAGGCATTTTTTCTAATCTAAGTTTTCATATCCATTTTACCAACTTTTAATCTCTGAACTCGCTGTGTCCATTACAGGGTCGCCTATCATGGAGTCACTAGGTTGCTAGTCCAATGTAGGGCATATTCACATAATCTTAATTTGAATATTAAATTTAGAAGTATTATTGTATGTTCAGCATATGCCTTTACTTAATGAAATTATACAAGATCAGGATACATTTCTATAACTTAAAACACACACACATGCACACGCACACACACTCACACAGTGTATATAGAAAATGCATAAGCTTTTGGTTTTATATACAGAGTCACCTGTAGTTTACATATAAATATACAATCATGGGAAAAAGCAATTACACCCCATCAAAACTGTTGACTTTTCCTAAACATATTTGAACAGGCAAGCATTAGATCTCATACAAACAGTGCCTACAGATAAAGGTGATATACTTGAACAAACAACACATAAAAATGACATGGTGCGTTCATTCACATGTTCTTAATTAACAAGAATGCAGACATGTTACATGGAAAAAGTAATAACACCCCCTTCCATTTATCACCACTTCCAATTCATAAAATCAGAATCCGAATTAGATGCCAGTGATTGGAACCTCCTTAGGGAGTATGCAGGTGGGCCCTGTCTTTTTTAATCCAGGGGTAGGCAATGTGGTGGCTCTGTGGCTAAAGATCTGCACTGGCATCTCAAAGGTTGCCGGTTCGAATCTCCATCACTGTCAAAAGAGATGCTACTATGCTGGGCCCTTGAGCAAGACCCTTAACTTTCAATTGCTCCAGGGGCGATGTACAATGGCTGACCTTGCGCTCCTCTCCAAGGAGTATGCGAAAAGATGCATTTTACTGCGTGTTGTCCTGTATAACTATGTATGTGACAAATCAATAAAGGATTAATTAAAATTATGTCAGTCCTGGAGGGTTACATTGGCTGCAGGGGTTTCATTCCAACCGAAGTGCTTATTTAGAAACCAATCCTTCCCAATGTCAGACCTTATTTAATTTAAACTTGTTATTCTGCAATATTAGGTTCTTATATCATGGATTTTTTTCCTTTCCAAGGATATCATTTAAATGATTGGACTCCAAAAACGGATAACTTTCAGTCTCACATTTTTCTCTTAAGTGTTTTATTAAACCAGAGAGTGCATGATGAATCCGCACAGATGTAAATGGAAACAAGTTAGATGGAGAACTGCTGGCTCCTTTGTCATTTGCATCGTATTCCTAATAAGGAGCCATTAAAAACAATTACCTATCCCTGATTTAACCTATAGATATTGAGGGGCTGGTCTCTTTGCTATTGATGTGTGTAGTTTCATCATATCAAGATCAAAAGAGCTCTCTAAAGCCCACAGAAAGAAGCTTCATGTTTGGTATGGGTGTTCTGATCAGTACAGGGCTGTTTGATTTTGCAGGATAAGGAACTGGACTTTAAACCCAAAGGTTCATAGTTTAGTCGTTACTGATATGTTATAATGTGATTTTGAAGAAAGAGATTTAAAAAGATCGCCCAGTTATTATTCATTCCACTGTAAGGAAAGTCTAAAAGTGGCACAGATTTCAAACAACTAATTTGTCCAGGACTGTCTGGCCCAGCAAATTCAGTCCAAGAAATTACTGTTTGATACAAAAAGAAGTCTCCAAGAATCCCAAAATTTCATGGCAGGATTTAAGGGTAACATTTGCAAAAACTGGCATCAGGACATGTATCTACAATCAGAAAGAGACTGTATAAACGTGACCTGTATGTGAGGTGTTTCAAGACAACATTTTGCCATTTGACCAGACCTTCTGGAACAATTTGTTCCGGACAGATTAATCAGTTTGGTTCAAACCAAGGACAGCATTTCAGCCAAAGAACCTCATACCACCTATGACGCAAGGCGTTGAAAATGTTCTGGTTTGGTGTTGCTTTGCTGCCTCAAGGCCTGGGCAGCTTGCAGCCAAAATCAACTATGACTTCTATTTCATAAAGTGTGCTTGGGAGAATGTGAAGCCATCTAGACACATTAAATGTGTCCAAAAGCTGAAACTAAACCAAAAATGCACCCTTTCACAGGGTAATGGTCTGAAGCACACTAGCAAAATCAATAAGGAATGGCTAAAAAACAAGACGTGGAAGGTTATGGACTGGATTTGAATCCCATTGAAACATTATGGTGGGATTTGAAACAGAACAAGTGAAGTAATTTTCACAGAGTCAATGACAGAGACTGGTGAGCAGTTATGCAAAATGCCTACAAGAAATCATTGCTAAAGGGGACAATACCAGCTTCTGAGGGTGCACTTACTTTTACCCCAGTAGACCATTAAAAATATATCGATGTTTTTGTTGACTAAATGATTAAAAAGGCCAATTTTTCTTGTGTTTTAATTTAAGCACGTTATCTTTATCTGTAGTCACTGTTTGTGTGACGATCTACTGTTTGCCTGTTCAAATATGTGGAAAAAGTCAACAATTTCCAAGGGTTGTACTTAATTCATCACATAATTATACAAACATACACTACCGGTCAAAAGTTTTAGAAAACCTCGCTTTTTTCAGCTTTTACGGAAATGCATGGTTTATGAAATCAAGGCATAGAACAAATAAGCAATGACAAATAAATAAGTCAAGAAAACACTAAGTGTACAAAATTTTTTTCAAATTTTTGATTCATCAAAGTAGCAAGCTTTTGCTGATAACAACCGAACTGTGGTAACCCTTTTGATTCAGAATGCAAGTCACCAACTCCGCCTCCAGCAAAAGAACCCCAGACCATCAAACTTCCTCCTCCATGTTTGGCAGTTGGCGTCACACAATGAAGGACCATCCCTTCACCAACTCTATGGCATACAAACACCATGTGCAATGAACCGAAGATTTCAGACTTTAAGTCATTTGATCCCCTAAAACTTTCTTCCAGGCTGCAGTTGTCCAGGCAAACCTCACTTTCTTATTTTGCAATTTAAGGAACATCTTTCTTACTGCCACTCGCCCTGTCAAACCTGCAGCACAAAGTCTCCTCTTCACAGTAGAAACTGACACTTGCTTTTGTCAACTACTGTAAAACTGTGCTTGAAGCTGTTGTGTTATGAGTTGCCTATCACACAAGCTGGTGACCCTCAGAAACTTGTCTTCTGATCGAGTTGTGACTTTGGCTCTGCCAGATCTCTTCCTATCAGGGCTTCTTCCAGTTTCCAATCACCTATGGATTGTGTACGACACTCTACTCACTAACACTTGGATTATTTTTGCAATTTCTCTCAATGAAAGTCCTACACTTCTAAGGGTAAGAATGTTCTGTCTCATTTCATTTGTTAGTTGCCGTTTTCTTGCCATTATCACTGGAATTGATGTATTACGGTGTAATATTGTCCAGAGGGTAGTAACACAGTTTGTACCAACTCTGCTTTAAGACAGACAGGGTTTTTTTTTTTAAGTAATCAACAGAAGTTGGGACACTTGTGCAAATTGTTTGCTTCAACTTGCAAGGCTTGATTTACTTTAATTGCTGCAGAACATCTGTAGGTTGTAACCTATTTGTAATTCCCTGAAGAAGGCAAATTTGTAATATTCTGAAATGTCTATTTTTTCTGTTTTTGGTAACCCAAACTTTAAATTTAAACCTTTGGCTGTTCACTGCTTACCTTTTCACCATTTTGGTCATGCATTGCATTTCAATTAATTAAATCTGGAAAAACTGAGGTGTTCTAAAACGTTTGACCAGTAATGTATATACAGTATTTTTTAACAAAACAACACAGAAAGAGATGAACGACCTGCTCAGTATCAAACCGTAAGACAGCAGTAATGACTTAAGCCTTATGGTTTAAACATTCAAGCTCAATTCCCCATCCGTAACACCAAACTGCCTTGCACTGATTAGGGTGCCCCTGCCAACCACGTGGCAAGGATAAAGCCAATTTCTGAACAGCTTGGAATTCTGAAGTTTAATCAGCTTCAGCAGAATGCAATGTGGTAGAAAAAAAATGTGAAATCCTGATGGCAGTTGAACTGTAATTTGCTGCCATGATTTTTTCAAATTTATTAGTAAATATTTAGCAGGCATGTTTATGGAAGGAGACTTACAAGATGAAGATATGTTACATCTTTACTTTTTTTTTAAAAAAAAAACAACAAGAGCAGAGGCAGGTTATACAACTTGCTCAATGAGTCACAGGTGGGCAATAAACCCCCAGCTTTGAGGTTTAGAGTCCATTGCCATTACTAAAGCCCCATACTGCCTATGAAATGCTACTTTTATTTCAAATAATACATCTTCTTCCTCATCACAGGCAGGCAGAGTGTATGCCAGTAATAACATGCACATGGAAGTAACCACCTTCCTGCCTCTTTGTTTATTGGTTCATACGCCCACCATAACACCCCCTCTAGGCATTTCTGTACAGATTCCAGGAATTCCTGTGCCTCTACACACTGCAATTTGACCTTTCTCACTCTGGATGGGACATCAGCCCATTGCAGTCAATCTTAAATCTTATGGAAATGCCACTAACTCATAATATGAAGCTTCCCTCATTTAGCTTTTAAGAATAATGCCTCATTCAGATGACTTTATATCCGGAGTAACTGAAGATGTATCTGGAGTAAGTCTGGGCTGTTACTAAAGCATGAATTCAACAGGCAACACATACAAAATGGAAAGGATATCCCTTTACTTATCAGGCTCCATTACTCCCGCACCCACCCTGCGTCAAACAGTTTTTAATCCCTCAAGCAGTCAAATTGTTTGTTTAGCTGAAGGAAGTTTGATCTTTTCTTCTGGTTCTTTTCAGGCTTTTTAAAGCATATTTGAACGAAGGGCTATTTGTGATTATGGAGAACAAGCGGAGAATGATGGAGCCAAACCCATCACAGGAAGCTTAGTGTGAGCTGCAATGAAAACTAAAAGACTGTCCTGCACTGGAGTCCTGAAACAAGGTAATATTGATGCATGAAACCAAAAAAGGAGAAAAAAATAACCTACTGCATTCAATTCAGGACTCTGAAGCCTGTCTGAGGTATAAGGTGTAGAAGGTAGGAACCAACCCTTTGGTGGGGTGCTAGATAGATAGATAGATAGATAGATAGATAGATAGATAGATAGATAGATAGATAGATAGATAGATAGATAGATAGATAGATAGATAGATAGATAGATAGATAGATAGATAGATAGATAGATAGATAGATAGATAGATAGATAGATTTTGATCTTGACACACTTTTGCTAAATAATTAATTGGCTGGAAGCTCTCAGCGTCAGTGTGTCAGACAGATGTGCAGAATTGTTCATAATGGCATTCAGTTTTGTTTTATGTCTGTCCTCCACTACTACCTCTAGGTGGGTCCAGAGTCTGTCCCATAATGGAGCCTGCCCTTTTAATTAGCTTTATGTTTTGGTGGGCCTTTCATTGAATGATGTCACCACCACAGAATAGAAGATTGCACAGGCCATCACAGAGTTATAGAGATTCTGAGTCTAGGATGTTCACAATTGTTGAGAAAGCTTGATTTTAGTGTGGTGCCTGAAGAAACTTATGTACAATGACAACTTCACAAAAAATGACCTCTTTTCCAAATAAGTTGCTTATGTTTGTCTCATTACAAGCTCCAAATCTATTGCTTTTGGTCAAATATCTCCATGTCCTTCAATATAACCTTACTATGCCCAATGAAATCTACCATAGAAATTCTTTAATGTAATTGAGATGGTATCAGGCTGTTACGTTTAGTCACACAAACACACACTCTTCAAAGAAATTTAAAAATGATGATAGTCGGCAGCTTGTTTGCCAAATGAGGGAACGTGCAGGATGATGCAAAAGAAAGAAATTAACACACACATACCAATAAATCTGTAAATATCAGCATGCACAAAGACATTAGGCCAGCCTGTACCACTCTGTCTGTCCATATATCTTGTTTGCTACATTTGATGCAATGTGTTTAGTTTTAAATTGAAAATTATTCATGTTGTTCATTCGATTGTTGGTTCATTTTACTCAAATAATAAGAGAAAAATATTGCTCTATAGTTTAAATTTGTAAAACATCCATACAGAGGAGTCCAAATGGAAGACTGGGTTGTAAGCTACAGTATGCTCTGAGATCTTCCAGGTAAGAAAGTCAGACATTCCAGGGTACTGTAGTTCTACTCACTAATCATAGCACTGGAGACTGGCAACATTTTGCAGTTGATTAGAACATGTAAGACTTTGACTGTACTGGGTACACGTGACAATAATGACCTAATAGAGGTAGCCTTTATTTTGTGACTCACTGACAGTGCAAATCCAAAAATCCCTGTTGCCTATTGTGTAACTTCAATGAGGAAGTTAGCAAAGATTTGTGGTCTTTGTAGAGGTTTCATTTGTTAAAATTATTTCTGAAATATGCCTGTATTTGTAAAGAAAATATTTTAAAAGCAACAACTGGATGATAACATGGGTGTAAAAAAAACAAAACTGAAAAGTCACTCTAATCCTTTGCTCCTCCATTGACATTTATTAATATACATGTTCCTAAAGAACTCTATTTATAAATAATGTAAAAATTAAAATTAAGAAAATAATAATTAAACAATACAGATTACAAAGAGGTAGCATTTGAATCGATGATAATAATATACTGTACATTCATTTAGTAATAGGTGGTCAGCACAGTGGTGCAGTAGTTAGCCATTTTTCTCCACCTATATGTAGAATGGAGGAAGAGCTTGGTAGTATAAGGTGGAGGACTTATGTTAACTTACTTTGTTAAAGTCTTGGGATCATGGGACTGGAGACTTAAATCTATACTAATAAAAGGCAAAGCCCTCCCTCCCTCCTTCCCTCACTCCCTCACTCCCTCATCACTAATTCTCCAACTTCCCGTGTGGGTGGAAGGCTGAAATTTGGCAGGTTCATTCCTTACAGCTTCCTTACAAAAGTTGGGCAGGTTTTATATCGAAATTCTACGCGTAATGGTCATAACTGGAAGCAGTTTTTCTCCATTTACTGTAATGGAGATGAGCTTCAACGCCGTGGGGGCGGAGTTTCGTGTGACATCATCACGCCTCCCACGTAATCACGCAGTACATAGAAAACCAGGAAGACCTAAAAAGCGCTGAAGAAAACATGCATTATATAATTGAGAAGGCAGCGAAACAATAAGAAGCGAGCGAGTGACATATACAACCATATTCATGACTTCTGCTACTTCAGAAACAAAGCACGATGTAAACCTACACTTTAAATTAAGTTCATAGACAGGCTGCCGCTGGCGTTTGTAATTTAGTGCCTGCCCATATAAGGCCGTCCGTCCGCGGCAATCCAATAGCAAACTCCACTAAATATTCACGGGTTAAGGACTGTGCTTATGCAGAGGAAGATGAGATGGTCAGGGTGGTGTTTGGTACAAACTCAGCAAACTGAGAGAAAGTTTTAAGTGCCAGGACTAAGGTAACATTAAATACAGCCATGGACATAGCACGAGATGGCACCAGCACAGCTGGGAAACTTCGATGCATGTACACCGAGCGGCTCACGTGAACTGGCGCGTGCACAGATAAAAGCAACAGTTCCAAAGAGCTGAACAAAAACCGAATTACACAATTGAAAAGGCAGCAAAAAATATGAAGCGTCTCATACATACAAGCATATTCATAAATCCAAAACAAAGCACACGTTGGAAAAAGTCAATGTCCGCTAAAGGAAGACAGTGTAAAAAACCGTGCATGCAGTGTGTCAGGTCTCAGATAAAGAAGAAGACGAGCTGTTTATTGATGCAGTAAGAAACGAATCGATGAATGAAACCTGTCATCTTTACAACGATTGACAAACACGGAATGTAACTTGAACACAACACATCCTACAAATACGAACCTGATTGAAAGAAATAATGATAATCAAATCCTTGATGACAGCAACACTCAGTAACACTCACAAAACAAATACTGTATATTGACAGTCATGTTACGTTATTTTTAAAATGTTCCCTTTTCTTTTCATAGCTTTTTAACACACTACTTCTCCGCTCGACGCGGGTATATATATATATATATATATATATATGTATATATATATACCCGATCTACATACTCGAATAATGGATACTTTATTCGCCATCAATGATTGTTTTGGTAAAGCCATACTCAGTGTATTCATTAGATGAGCGGTAAAAAGTAAGAGCGAGGAAGGATGACTTATTGAGGCATGCAGGCTGTAGTGCGTCAACTCTATCTGAATTGCGCGATCACATTTGAAAAATATATCTTTTCAAGTTCTATTTAGTCCATATGTGTCAAACTCAAGGGCGGGCCACATCCGCCCGGTGTGTAATTATATCCGCCCCGAGATCATTTTATATACTGTATTATTGTTATTAAAGCCGGGTATATGAAGCGCTGGTAACACAATAAACTACAGATCCCATAATGCAGCGCTTCAGCTGCCTTGCCGAACACTTACCGAGTTAATCAAGTTATTGCGAAGCTAGCTCACACGATGCTGAAGAGAAAAGTTGATTCTGAAAATAGAGCCTTTAAAAACCGATGGGAGGCTGAGTATATGTTTACTAAACCCGTGTGTCTCATTTGTGGAGCTAATGTGGCTGTAATTACAGAATTTAATCTAAGACGGCACTATGAGACAAAACATCAGGTTAACCTGAATGCAATGCAGAAGATACAGAAAGCAGCATAATTAAATAAGAATCTGACACTTCAGCGGACGTTTTAACCCGTGCACAATCACAAAGTGATTTCAAGTGAAGCTGCTTTTATGGGAGACACAAATGCACCAGTGCACCTTGCCTCACTTTCCCTGTTGCCAAGTAATGTTAAACCAAGTCGTCACTACGGTGTTCCCAAATCGCACTTTGCTGATAAACTGGCGCACTGAGTTTGCACGGCGCTTTGGTGACTTGAAGAACAAAAAGTCCGTCTACATGCGGCTCGAACCTTATGCATGTTTGGTAGCACATATCTGTGTGAGAAGCTCTTCTCAGTGATAAAGACTAACAAAACAGCACACAGGAGTCGCCTCACTGATGAGCACCTGCAATCCATCCTGAGAATCTCCACAACACAGAACCTCACACCAAACATAAACGAACCTGTGGCCAAAAAGATGCCAGGCGTCCAGCTCTAAAATGACATATGAGCAAAGACAACTGAATGATTTGATTTGTTATTGCTGAAAGGAACACTTTATTTATATTTCTAGGTTTTGTTATGCAGCATGTTCATATTTGAATTTGTATCATTTTGACAGGATATATTTTTATGGAGAGCAAAATCTTTTGGGATATTTAAAATCTAAGTTTATTTTTATATAAAATTACATAAGAGTAAAGAAATGAATGTTTGTTCTTTTAACGTTTACTTTATTTCTAACTTGTATAATTTAGACAGGATAAATTTTTATGGAGAGCAAAATATTATAAGTTGTTTAAGGTTTGAGTTGATTTATTCACGAATAATATTCCTGTCTGTTTTTACCATTCCTACCAAAGATATTTCTGTCGACTAAATAAAAATTCCTTCTATTTAAAATTTAAATAGAACTTGAACAAATCGATAGTTCATAATATCCACGCAGACTTGCACGTAAGAGCGGGAGTTATCCGTTTTAACAAGCAGCGTATTGCACTGATACGAAATAGCTGTGTGTGTATATATGTAGATATGTATGTATATGTATATATATGTTTATATATGTGTGTGTGTATGTATGTATATATATATGTATTTGTGTGTGTATGTATGTATGTGTGTATGTATTTATGTGTGTGTGTATATGTATGTGTATATATGTAGATATATATATATGTATATATATGTGTATATGTATAGATATGTATATATATATATATATGTTTATGTATGTGTGTGTAAATATATATATATATATATATATATATATGACAACAACACTCATCACTCACAACAGTGACAAAACAATTACATTGACAATCATGTTACGTTATTTTCAAAATGTTTCCTTTTCTTTTCATTGCTTCTTTAACACACTACTTCTCCGCTGCGAAGCGCGGGTATTTTGCTAGTCTAACTATGTATAGTAGTAGTAGTAGTGAAATAGGACCATGAAGAGGGCACTGCCTGGCTCCCTAGTCCTGACTTCACGCTTCCCCCTCCCCTCGGGGCACAGCCTCTGTCTCAGTGAACTAGGATTCTTAACGCGATGAGAGAAGTCGTATAATCAACTGGAATATTCAAGCAAATTCTAGAAAAAAACCCATTTAAATCCATTAAGTAGTTCTCTTGTTTGCTAGCTAAGTGGAGGTAAGGTATGCAGCGAGGATGGCGCATGAGTGAGGAGGCCCTGCTCCCGTCCCCTCAGCCCGCTGCGTGTCTCTCCGGTTCACGCAAATAAATCAGTATCGCAAGTGAACTATGATACATAGCGCAATGAGAGAAGTTGCAAAATCAAACGGAATGTTCAAGTAAATCATTGAAAATAACTCAAACTAAATCCATTATGTAGTTCTTTCGTAAAAAGCGGACAAACATACAGACAAACAGATGTTGGATTATATTGTGTATATATATATATATATATATATATATATATATATATATATATATATATATATATATATATATATATATATATATATATATAATATATATAATATAAAATGGTATATTTATATATATATAAAATGGTAACCGTAATGAAAGAAGGACATATGAAAGGATAAATCAAGAATGTATGGAATAAAAATTCAAAGGGAACCATGAAAACATTAATTACTAACAAACAAGGATGATAGGGAGATTCAAAGAAATTCGAAAGAAATGAGTAATCCACAGAAGCAACATAGAGTCATGTGTTGACAAGAATTCCACGAGTAAACGAGAGTAAGAAGAATAAACCTATCCCTTCCAGAAGCTCTAACATGATTTATTACACCTACAGAGAATAAAGGGACCAAAGTTTTATGTTTTCCCAAATGATATTTTTTTATCTGGTCACTGTAGCCAAGATGATTTTCTTCCTAGGGATCAAGGAGAAATTGTCAATGGTCACAATAGGCAGGTGGTCAATTTATACAAACATTTTGTCATATAAAACACCCTGTTTCAGAAGGGAGCAAGGAAAAGTGGTTACCTTACACGGGTGGTCACATTAACAGGTTCTAATGCGTGTGTATATATATATATATATATATATATATATATATATATATATATATATATATATATATATATATATATATATATATATATATATATATATATATATATATATATATATATTCTGTATATATTGTGTAATGCTAAGGGTTATGTTTGTCACACCTTTCTCTTAATCGAGAACTCATGCCATGACATGCATGGCATGGCCCATAAACTGGATGTGTGAGCTACCTCATCAACATAATAACACTTCAGGTGCTTCTCATGGCAACGGTGTAACAGCCACATACATGGCTGACAGGAGAATTACATCATAACTAGTGTCTATCAAGCACACTGCACAGGTCACCTTTCTTCAAGGACTGGTAGTCAGTGTTTCTAGTATCAAAATATTGCATTGCATTTTGGGCAATGCTTTGATTTTGTTAACAAGAAAAGGTAGTCTAGTAACATCTCCAAACCCAGAAAAAACAAAGAGGACAAATATTATTTATTGTTAATAAATACCAAGGGAAAACTAACAAAAGACAGCAGGTTAAAAATAACACTACAAAACCAAAAATATAATCCTACATCCTCTCTACAATTACCTAAAAGTGGCCCCTGAATGTAATTTTGGGTGGCTGGCACACTTGCCTACCTCAGAATACTCCACACAGTTACCCTGTTTACCTCCACTACAGCCACTACCTCATGACTCAAGTGGCATGGAGTGTCATCTAATCTAAGATTACAACTGAACACTTTCAGGAATCTCATCTGGAGTTAAGAGTCCTTGGAAGCATTGGATCCATCTTCCCAGAGTTCCCCATGGCATAATCCCAGTCCCAATTCCCCCATCCATTATTATTGGACCAGTCAGTCCTCCATAATGGGCAGCATGTGTTCCCCCTCATGTGTTCACTAAAGGAAAGCTGGCTATCCCTCAAGGTCAAGGAGATCTGGTTAATACAGACTTCATTTACAAACATTAGCTTTCATAGCAATAACTTCCTAGTTATGTCAAATATTTATGCATGTAATAACAGTCCCTTTTGGACCCCTCATGATAATTTTTCAATTTATAATCACTAATCACGGTGCTGGAGAGTGGCGACGTGAGGCATGTTTATGAGCACATGCAAGTAAGAAGTTCACTCTACTGTTTATATGTACCTCACTGATATCCCTTTTCTAAGTAGCTTATCCACTTCAGGCTCACAGTAAGAATTTTTCTGTATACATGTGACAAAAATGACCCTATACAATATTTAAAAAAAGTTAGGAAATCATAAGTTACATTTAGGTTATTTTGAAATATTCACCTGCTTCCTTGCAAACACACAGATGAAAATTACCACAAAGAAGATGCTGCAAATCAGCATTTGGTGTCACTTTCACCCATATCTGCACATGTTAACAGAATTAAGAGAGTGTTACCGACCTCAGGTCTAGGGGAACCTGGGCCAGGTACATGCCACTGTTGCTACAGGGTGTAGCCACAGCGATATGATAAAGCATAAAAGAAACAGGCAGCAGTCCCGGGTCTCAGACCATAATTCTCTGTTCTCTATTTTATTCTCCTTTTACCAGAAATATACTGTATATATATGCTTCAGTTTCTGCATAGATCAACATGTCAATCAGTTAAACAATGGTGCAAGCCAAATTTCCTCCTCTAGAAGAATGATATAAACACATTTACTTTGGCAGCAAAGGTATTGTGGCCAGAGGAAGCAGACAGTTCTGTTATCACCACATTGTGTGTATAGTGTGGATGAGATACTTAATCAAAGCAGGTAATACATAACCATCAACAATAACCTGGAGAAGAATTTTCTGCCTTTTCTTTAAAATGCTAGTTTATAGCCCATTACACTAAGCAACAGACAGAAATGTCATTTTCTTTAGACTACTGAATTTTAGCCCATTACAAGAGCAAACTATACAGAATAAATATCCATCAATTTCCCAAAGCAGTTTATTCAAAGGAATAAGACATTATCTAAGCAGTGCTGGGCATAATGAAAGAGCCGTCGTTAGATAGGATGCAGGACACGCCACGCACACACCAACGTTCACATGGGTCAGCACTATTAAATTAAACAATTTTGTCTTTGGTTTCTGTAAGGGCACTGAATTAGCAGGAGAAAATTCCACACAGACACTGGGAGAATTGTCAAACTCCACCCAGACAGTGGCCAATCTGGAAAAAAAATGTGGTTCCAGACACTTGTAATGCAATAACCATTGCTATCCACTAAGCCACTGTGCTGCTTTTAGTGCTTTCACCTATTTCCTAATTTGAAGTGCTGGCTTTTATGGATCTTTTGACTTTTGAACTACACCGCTAGTATTTAGGAAAGGAAAAAAAAAGGAAAAAAAACACCCACGCAATGTCCTGAAGTAAGGCTTTGATCTTTCATTCTCATGCAATTTGGTAGTTCCTTAGAATTCCATCGTGGGAGTACTGTTTTTAATTACACAAGCCTGGTCAGCTCCTCTTTTACGCTATCACAGCTTTAATCAAGCTTGTGCTCCAAGTCTGTAACATTATCTGGACCATCATAGAGACACATACACCAATTAGGGCCAGAATCAACAACATGGTGCAGCAGCCTCCAATAGCAACAATATGCTAGAATGAGGGATTGGCCCCTTTAAACAACTCCCTTCCTCTCTCAGCCATCTAGTAGGATTTGATCCTGGACCCACCTGGTCCCTTGCAACTAAACAGAGGGCTATTTGGACTATGCTGGACCAAGTGCTGCAGCTGCCGTCACCGCCACTATCGCCCTCCTAGCTGGGCTACTTTCATCTACATACCAAACATGTGAAATCTGAGATGTTACCAGTGGAGGCCCAAAATAGGCAGCATTCCAGCTACAACTCATTAGGCTGAGCAGCACACTAAATAACTTACTGGGAAAATGAGGCAGTACAATATAGACACTGATGATTATAAATGATTACTATTATAAATTCACATGAAAGGAAATAACATAGAGCCACTGGGAATCGAAACCCACATTAATTAAAATATTTTATGTCAAAAAAAACAAAAAAAATTGAGCCACTACAACACAAAAGCAAAGCTTAACGTGTAAGTAACTCTGCAGAAAAATATTAAAAAAAGTGATTTTTTTTCAATATGTAAGCAAATTGAATCTATAAGTTACATTCTAAAATTAAAGCAAGAGCAACTGTGGTAAATAAGTATTACAATGCCTTACAAGGACTATTGAAATCCAAGTTTTTTGTCCAGAAGATTAAAGTCATGATGAAGCCAGCATTTCTGTACGAGGCTGAATGGTGGACATTAACAAAATGTGAAGGAAATATGCTGTGCACCTGGGAAAGAAAGGTCCAGAGGAAGATGTCTGGGCCAGTGAATGGAAAATGGGAGAATAAAGACTAATGCTGAAGTCATGTAGCGATCTACTTGTATAATAAAAAATCCAAAGGTTTGTGTCTGTGTCTGTGTGTGTGTGTGTGTGTGTGTGTGTGTGTGTGTGTGTTTGTGGAGGATCCTGTGAGCAATCTTATTGGCCGGTTTGGCTTAAATGACATAATTGAAAGAGGAGGCACATGTGTCTAACACTCAATGAGAAGTAATGGCTTAGGAGGCACACTGAGAGTCACCTTCAAAGACGGGAAGTATAAAAGCGGACAAAAGGCAAGCACAATGCCTGTAACATCTTGCCTGAGTTGCTTCGAAAGCTTGTATATTGTAATCTTTTTAGTTAGCCAATAAAAGGTGCAATTTTGCTTGACTTCTCACTACAAGCTAACATGGTACAAAACCCTAGTACTACAGTGTGGACAGATAAATCGATCAACAAGAACGGCTGACACATAATGTCAGGAAAATGCTCTCCTGGACTAGAACAAAGCACACTGAGATGTGGAAAAGAATTAAAATTGTATACCCACCTTACATTGATATTCATGTCCACAACTGGAGTACCTTGGGATTACTTAACAGCAGCGTAACGTACCGCACAAGTGAATTGACCTGCTTGGTAAGGATAGAAGTATGCAGAAGTATAAGGCGTAATCTCTTTCTGTTAATGTATTCAAAAACTTTAACTTTTAATCTCTACTAGTATGTGTTTCTCAGTGAACTTTGCACTGTTAAGATCAACAAATAAGTGGTTATTGAGCTGGGCTCATGACCAATGAATGAGCAGGCCTTCAATTCAAATGTTTGGGAGCATCTGAGCGCTTTCCATTTTAGTTCACAAGAGTGTTTTCCGGGAAATAACTTATTTAACCATTTTTAGAAAAAATTCATGTTTGATAGATTTTAAGCATATGGCAGAATGACTTCACATGCGGATTAAGAAACACGAGTAATGTGAGATTTTATTATGGACATTTTAATATCATTTGCTGTTGTTTAATGCTGGTTACCATAGACTTCAAAGTCTTTTTTTTATCTTCGTTCTGTATGAAATATTGTATATATATTAAGCCAATTTAAGGATGGTGAATAGGTTAATAGATAAAACTGTCCAGTTCACTATTAATAACAATATAGCCAAGGCTATATTATGCTACTGTTCAATTAAATGTAATGTAAAAGCTGATTCTAAACATAGGAGACATAAAACCATCAGTGATAATGGGCACTGGCCAAACCTTTCAGTTAATGACACTTTAACAATCGACAGCATTCTTTTGCCAAGAGTAAACCTTTCATGATTGGCTTACTATGGTGCCAAGGGATATTTCTTACATGACATTTGTGAAAAAAAATAACACTGAATGAAATCTAATTCACAAGAACATTTTTCTGCACCCATCGTTTTCCTTTCATTCCTTCATTCAGCTGTAAACATATCAGAGAGGAAAGGAAGGCAAGTCAAACTTTTCATTTTCATGTCTGATTTATCATCTGGTAGAGACACAGACAGAGGCGCTACAACTGGAAATTGTACACTGTAATCATTATTTGTATAAGGTTTGCTAGCTGTAGTATGTTTTTGCACCAACAAACACAACCTAAATGCTGTTTAAAGAAAGGAAGGAAGGGCAGCATAGTGGCACAAAAGTTAGAGTTGCTGCCTCACAAATAGTGGACTAGGTTTAAATTTTTCCTTTTATTGCTTTTGCATGTTCTCCCTGTATTGGCGACATTTAACCTCAATTTTGCCCATATCCCCTGCAAATTCATTTAATTAGATGGATGGGTATGGGGAGATGTACTGTATGAATTTGTAAAGTACTTTAAACTATTCTGAAACAAACTTAAATTAGGAATATTAAATGTGATTTTGTAACAGGTTGATTACACGAAGTACATTCTTGGTGGAAGACTATCTAGGAATAGCTGGGGTTGCTTCCGGAGGAAGTGTTGAAGAGGCCAACAGGGGGCATTTAACCTGTGGTATGTGTGTGGATCTCAATGCCCCAATGCAGTGATGGGGAGACTGTGCTGTAAAAATGGTCTCCATCCTTTGGAAGAGACATAAAACCGAGGTCCTGACTGTCTATGGCCATTAACATTACCATACCTGAAGCCTACAAAAAAACTCATAATCCTGGGCCACCTTAAATTCCTTCACACCTCCCCATCAGCGACTTTTGTTTAGTAAATATGTCGATCAGCACAAGCAGCAAGAAAACTGCTGTCCCATTCCCCCTACCGACAGAGGTCAACTCAGGCATAAAGTTCTCTCAGCTTAAGTCTTGTTTATCTCGGTGTGAGGTGCCTGGAGTTGTATATGGTAAATAATATATCGTTATTTGGAACACATGCATTTCATGTGTGTTCTGTGTCTACAATGATCTATGTACGTGTAGAATGGCAGGAAATGCGAGAAATGCAAGAAATGTTGAACACATACCTAAAACATGTTTTAGTACTAACAACAACATTTTGACATGAAGTGTGTAATGTGTGAAGACTGAAGTCCAAATATCAAATATCAAATAAACACTTTCAAGATTACACATATAACAAAACAACTGCGCTTTTATTCAAGAACATAACCGAAGAAAAAGAAATTAGGTTAGGCTACAGCATTGACACAACCGCTTTGGTAGTACAGTGGTAAGAGCTGCTGACACATAATCAAGAAGTTGTAAATTCAATCCTGACCACTTCCCCAAATTAATGTTTTGAGTAGTGAGCCGTTTTTACTGTTACTATTATAAATACAATAAAAACATACATTTTTATTGATTTTATTGATATTATACGAAGTTGTTATCTGTCTGTTATGCCTTCATTGTTGTCACTCTTTGATTTAATATTGTTCTTTATCAGTATGCTGTTGCTGGAGTATGTGAATTTCCCCTTGAGATTAATAGAGTATCTATCTATCTATCAATCTATCTATCTTTAATTTGAGTCCGTAACAGCCAGTGTAAATTTATGGTACATGTAAAGGTTAGCATTTTTTTTCATTCAGTTTTACTCTCTCAGTCATTTTCATGCTCCCCCTCATCTGGCACTGCCATTTTCAAATAAAGATGTGCTATAACAGAGATGAACTCAGATAAGGATGAGCAAGGCATGCCATGCTCACCAAGGTACCATGCAAAGGTCTGTTTATGATTATGTTTTGTGATGATTTTTATATAAAAAAACATTTATATGTTACTTATATAAAAGCCAAATTGAATGTTATTTACCTGTTTACCTTGATTTATTTACTTATCTTCCTACAGTGTAAAGTCACATGTGTTTAATCGACACAGGCATGCTGTTGTGGTACAAGAAAAATCCATATCATAACAAAAATAAAAAACGGTTTTCGGTATGAACTGGTATACCTCCCAGCACTAATGAGAATGCAGTCAGACTTCTTTTTTTGGGCACATACACTGGTGGTGTTTGAAGTGACTCCATACTCTCTATGTAAAAGAGCTCAGACTAGTGGGAACAGTGTTATATAATAATAATAATAATTCTTTACATTTATATGGCGCGTTTCTCACTACTCAAAGCACTCAGCAATTGCAGGTTAAGGGTCTTGCTCAAGGGCCCAACAGAGCAGAGTCCCTTTTGGCATTTACGGGATTCGAACCGGCAACCTTCCGATTGCCAGTGCAGATCCCTAGCCTCTGTGCCTCCACTCTGCCCATATGAATGTAATATCTTCTTATTTTAATATGACCTAACAAACACCACATTGATATTTGCACATTTATAAATCTTAAAGACACATGCATGATCTGAACATCAAAAATTATATGTTAAGCTGGCTGGCATAACAGAAGTTAAATAAAAAGCTTCATGTGATTGAAGGAATTTACAAATCCCTAAGTAAGGTTCAACACCTAACATGAAGGCTGACATATTTGGTTCAAATCAGAATTATGACACTACACTACAATTTTCAGTCTCTTTCTATTTGATAATACCTTGATTAAAAAAGTGATAAAAATGAAAATTCTAGTATATGAACTAATGAACATGCCTTTATCAGTTGCTTTCACCTTGCACATGAAGATTATAGAAGCCTGGTCAGCTTACCACATGGAAATCCCTCAAGCATGCCTTTTATTTTATCGGTCATGGGTGTCTTTTGTGATTTTGCCTTGCACCTGATGTGCTAACACCTAGTTTGGAAAATAGACAGATGGGTGGCCTTTAAAGTGTGGTATGTCAAGCCACTATTTAAAGACATATTGTTTCCCAAAATATGGATCATTGTAGGTTGTGGTGTCAAATTTACATCTTGAAGGGCAACAATAGCTGCAGGTTTTCATTCCTGCCACTTTCTTAATTCAGAAACAATTATGGCTGCTAATGGGGAAATGTTCTTTTTAGTTTAAGTTTAATTGACTTGATGTTTAAAAGTCTAGACCCTTAATTGCTTTTTTTTGGCATTTACAGTCAGTCAAACAATAACAAGTTTCTAAGAAAGCCAATAGAGGTCTATTCTAGAGAGGGATGTTCGTGTGAAATCTGGCTAATGTAACTTAGTATCCACAGAAATTGAGTTAATTTCATCCCAGACAAACCATGGCTTTTGCCAAATTTGTGCTTCTGGTGCAGATTAAGCAACAATTGTGGGAGGTCAATGACATGGATAATTCAATTCACTCATCATTCCTACTGAAATGGGCTCAGGTTTTGGTATGTTCCAGAAAGAAATCAAGCACAATTACTAAGGCAACCAATGCCCTGAAACTAAACAAAATGTAGATTTAAAACAAAGAATTTACATTTTGAGAATGCAATAATTAATGAGCAAAAAAATCTAACCATAGGATGAAATATCATATATACTTTCAGAAAAGCTGCACTATTTAAGAAAACAGAAAGCAGATAAAATACCGAAAAAATCATACCCTTTCCCAAACAAGCAGTTGACGCAGACACACAATCCCTTGGCCAAATATTGTGCGTATAAAGGGCACAGAAAGATCAGACCCCAAACAGACATTTTCACATGTCCTGTGCCTGTATGACCTTTACAGTTTTAAATTTAGGCCTTATTATATCCCAGCAACATTCTTAAACATATCATGCAATGGTATGCACTGCGATCACCAAAGTGTCCCCAACTTTGTAAAGGCATCTGTACACATTGGTTGCCTTCCTGGGACACAAAATAACCGCCATCAAGTACAAATTCCACAGAACTACGCGTAGGGCAATCTAATTTAAACAACTGAGACTGTGTCTTATAGATATTAGACTCGCTGGTAGAACAAGCTGCCCAAATCCATCCTTTCTGAGGAGTCCCTCTGAAGACTCTCCTCTTTTCCAAAGTACTAGATCTACTGTATATGCTATTAAAGCAGTTTCAGTTCAGCATTCTGCAATTTAATAAGTCAACAATAATCAGTTCTGCATTGTATTGTAGTTCATTTGGCCAATTATACTGTTGCGTACAGCACATTTGACTGTTAGCGTAGTTCCCCTTTTCCCCCCTCTTGCTTTTACTCATTTATGTACCTTCCTTTGGGACACTTGTAGCCATACTCATCCTAACAGATGGCTACTCAATTATTCTTCCCCCCATGTAAGTCTCTTTGTTATTCATGTAGTAGCAGATGACAGCCATTTGTGAGCAGATATTCATCTTGTATTATTACAACTATATGACCATTAAATCTTTTACCATAAGTGCAGGTACAGACAGAAGGCAAAGTATTCCCATACAAATATCCATACATCCTTTCCTTTATTGTTAAGAGTTGCCACCATTGGAATTACAAAAGTTGAGCCTAAATACCCAGGAAATGGGAACACTTCCCAGGCGCTCTGTGAGTCAACCTTGTTTGAACTGGCAAGTTACCATGCTAAGAATGGCCATTGTTCAAAGTCTTGTGTTGCAGATTTGGTCCCTTTTGGCATGTAACCACAGGACAATAAATGGCTTAATCCAAGCGGAATAATGCTGGACATCTCTCACAGTACTACTTTAATGACTAGAACAACTCAACGCATGCTGAACACTCTTACACTTTTTTGATTTCATGAATACGGCAGAAACAAAATGTAGTGCTTAATTGAAAGCAAATGATGTTATAAAGCAAAGCAAGAACTTCAGGGTATATTTTGCACGCTACAGTGATTCACTCAGTTTACATGAATGTCATCAATTAACTATTCTATTCTTTAGCTATTTCAGTGGTACTCCACCACAGCATCTCCCTTTCTTTGGCAGCAGCCACTGTTTGCAGAGGATATTCCGATAATCTTCTCATTCTGTTACCACCACCTGTTCCTCTGCTGAGGTAAAGGTTGTTTCCTTGTTTTCCTTAGGCTATCTCCACACTACTTTGTTTTCTCCTATAAAGGGCATTTTTAAATGAAAATCAATCTCTATGCGCATTAGAATTTTTAATCATTGATGAAAGTATCACCCTCCACGATATCATGACCAAAAACACAGTATGATGTAGGTGTTTGCCTACACTGGGCATGCATGCATCGGTGGAAAACATCCTTGAAAGGATGGTAATGTCACTGGCCACAGGGTTTATTGTAATCTGAAAACTGTAGTGTACAGACTGTTATATTATTTGCCGTTTGTGCATATATGCAGCATTCATACAGTAGCAAATGTAATTTAGATGTGTACAGGTAAGCAACAACACAAGCACCACTGAAGGTAACTCCTCAAGATCTGCTATGTTGGAATATGGTTTTCTTCCATGAAGGGTAACCAACCAGAAAATAAGCTGTTGTTATAAACATGATCCAATCAGGGAAGGGTTACATAATATGTTCAAACAAATCTGAGCACAATTAAAGGCTGCATTTTTAAAAGTCTGTGTCTTCATCCATTCACATTACAAAACTGAGCTAGTGTTTTCAGCAGCATATGGCTCTGTTGAGCTTTTTCAGAAGTGTCTGTTTCCTGGGGTTAAAATGCAGAGGTAGCACAGATGAAAGACAAAATTGGAGACTAATGTCTGCTTTTTTTATATGTAAATGTAGCAATATGGTCATAGCCTCTGACTTGTAGTCCATGGTTGATCGACTGTTCAGTGCCACTGGTGTGAAATGGTGCTAGAGCAAGATGGGATTCTCTTTGAGATTCAGGATTTTCTAATCTTTCTTTCTGTAAAAAAGATGTTTAGATAGATAGATCTTTATGGTCATTGTCACTTTTACAAAGAAACAACGAAATTGAAGACAAAGGAACAATGAAATTGAAGACAAATGTAACTTTACCCATTTACAGCTTTGCATCATTGAACAATATTTCCTCCAATAGCACATTTTCATGCAAAACATGAAACTCAATGTGCTTTAAATTTAAAGAAAAAAAATTACAAAGAATAAACAAACTATGTTCCAATGAAATATTTGAAAAGAAATACAGTAATCAAGCATCTGAAAAAGATCAAGCTGAGGATACGTTCAACAAAATTTTTCGGTGGTTGAATGAGAGCACTAGCAAGCTACAGAACTTGGAAACTAATAGCAAGAACTGACTTCTAATTGGTTGAAGAGAAAATGGTGGCCCTCCACAAACTGAGTTTAAAACTCCCAGGTTAGCAAGTCATCTGACGATTACATCTGCATCTCCTTATTATTTTGCTGCTGGTTAAGTAAAAACCAATGGTATGAAGAGGTCCATACAACACTTCTATGTAAATTTCACTTTATTGATAATGCAAGGAATCTTTCAAAGGAATATTTTAGAACACAATACAACCAATGGCACTGTACAATAATACAGAATAAAGTACAATAACCTATATAATAATAATGATGTACTCAAAAGCTGAAAAAAATGAACAGGAAATTGCATCAAGTGAACAACTTCAACAATATTTAATTTGACACTAAACACACTGTTGAAATGAAATGAAGTGAACAGTGGTT
The DNA here is from genome assembly GCF_016835505.1 of Polypterus senegalus. Lineage (NCBI taxonomy): Eukaryota > Metazoa > Chordata > Cladistia > Polypteriformes > Polypteridae > Polypterus > Polypterus senegalus. Next base: position 49,839,125 of record NC_053165.1, read on the forward strand.
TCCGTAACATACGCGTACTGCATACTAAAGTTGGGTTTCCTATAACTTTAACATGTAATGAAAATAATTTTTTTGTGATGTTTACTATTTTATAATTGTGTCTTTCATTTTTCTATTCTTTAATATGTAAAGCAGTTTGAGCTACTGTTTGTATGAAAATGTGCTATATAAATAAATGTTGTTGTTGTTGTTACTATCAGTATTTTCAATATATAATTTTACAGTAGGCGGCACGGTGGCGCAGTGGGTAGCACTGCTGCCTCACAGTTAGGAGACCCGGGTTTGATTCCTGGGTCCTCCCTGCATGGAGTTTGTATGTTCTCCCCGTGTCTGTGTGGGTTTCCTCTGGGTGCTCCGGTTTCCTCCCACAGTCCAAAGACATGCACGTTAGGTGCATTGGCGATTCTAAATTGTCCTGTGTGTGCATGCCCTGCGGTGGGATGGCACCCTGCCTTGCACCCTGTGTTGACTGGGATTGGCTCCAGCAGACCCCCCCCCATGACCCTGTAGTTAGGATATAGCGGGTTGGATAATGGATGGATGGATGAATTTTACAATAAATGTTAAAAAGCATTTTAATACTTGCATATTTATAAAAATTAAGTGGACCATTTCATAAATGATGCACACATTTGTAGCAATGCAAAGTGGGCAAGGCAATCCTAGTGCAAATGTCATGACTTGTAGTTAAAGGCTTCAGAAATCAAATTGTGTGTTAGTTACATTATATAGTTATATTTTTCCTTTTTGGATAAAAACATTCATGATGTTTGATTTGCATTTATGTATATTGATGTACCTAATCCTAGAGGCCCCGTTAAAAACTTTCACATGGGCCCCATTTTTTCTAGTTACGCCCCTGATCTTTACTTAGGAATATCGCAAGTATATGTGTGCACATGCTCACACTTGGGTGTGCCTTCATGTACACTACCGGTCAAACGTTTTAGAACACCCTAGTTTATCCACAAATCTAATCAGAAGAAATGCAATAAAAGACTTAAATCGGTGAAACTGTATGCTCTGCAATGGACTATTACCCTGTCCGGGGTTTGTTCCAGCCTTGAATAATGCTTGCATTGGGGCGCTCAAGCCAACTCCCCACCCAAAGCCTCCCTATTGACCCTGGGTCTGGATTAAGTGGGTTAGAAAGTGAGAAGACTTGATATCTTGGATTTAAAGTTTTTTGTCAATAACAGAATTTTGTGCTCAGTGTATTTAAATCATTACTTACTAACAGCCTCACTAGTAAGTACAGCCTTTCAGCATTCATGGACGTCTTCCTAATAATTTTCGTTTTGACACTGAGACAAACTACAAAAGAAAGTTGAGTATTTAAAGTGATAGCAAAATTACAAACATTTGAAATTTCTTACAAATGTAAACTTAACTACTCTTAAGTTCTCCCGAATTGCAGAGCTTCTCACCCTATATCATGGAGTGCCAGCACAGCCACCCTGTGAAGAAACCTAATTTCTGGCAACAATGACAACATTTTAATGGATTTTAAGTGTGTCCCGAACTTCTCAAAATGACATAATTTATTTGATAAGCACGATGCAGAAGAACAAAAGACCAGGCAGCACTGAAAAAAGTAGAACATTGATGTTGTTCATTCAATTAAATTTTCTCTTTCAAGCAACTTAAGATGAGTCATTTAGTGTTGTAGCTTGAAATATTTGGTTTCAGATCTCAATCAAAGTAAAAGAAAAATTGTTTGTACCAAAGTAAGTTATGGTGGGGGGAATAAACGTAAAAATCCTATTTCAGTTAACCTAATATTTTAGGTTGTTCGTGTGCTGTGTTTGAGGGGCCGTTTGTATATTCTTCTGGCTGAACTTTCCAGTGAGATGGCTTTCCAACTACCATAAAAGAAGAACACTTTCCCAAGTGGAGTGGATGTGGCAATACAGGTCTGGTCATTTCAGCAGCAGACTTTTAGAACGGAGGATTTCTGGTAAGTAACCCAGTTTCTCAACTGTTAATTTTAAGTATAAGAACTCTTAATAAAACATACTTTCAAGAAAGCTGTAGAAACATTTAATACTTTTTTGTTGTATATTTAAGATTTACACTGCAAAATGCTTGTGCATTTGCACTAGATTTTTAAAAGAATGTAAAAAGTACAGCATTAGAATGTGTTATGTTCATAATATTTCTAATAGCATAAAAACAAGTTACGACCAATAAACCGTTTTAAATTGTAACAACTTAAAAAATAGATTTACTTCAGTATAAAACAAGTGAATTGCACCCAATCACTCTGATTTGCCTCTACTTAAAAATTGTGGGTCCAAGAAGATAAAAAGAATTATATTGGTTCAGATTGAAAATATTAAGTGTGACTCATTACCTTAATTATTTTAAGTTGAATGGAGGTTATATTTTTTTCAGTGAGGGGCGTTTCTTTGATTCGATGCTATGAGTCCCCTTGTCTGTGTCTTGTTTCTCCCCGTGGTGTATTCTAAATTGTACTTAACTTCTTTGCCGAGCGTCCAGCGTGTTGTTATACACAGTTTGAAGAGTGATGACGTAAAAAAAAAAAAACTTCTGGAGGGCGAGTGCTTGCCTTAGAGTAGGGGTGCCCACACTTTTTAGGCTTATATGGGTAGTAACGAGTTTATACTTTTTTTTTTTAAAAAAAAATTGTACTTCTAAGAGTGGTTTTACTGCACCATACTTTTTACTTTTGCTTGAGTAAATTTGTGAAGAAGAAACGCTACTCTTACTCCACTACATTGGGCAACATTCGAATCGTTATTTTTTTTCCATTAGATAAAGTCTGACAGACAATTTTCAATCTGCTCTGTGTAGCGTATTCTGTCAAGTTGCACACACGCCTTCCATTGCGTCTCCAGCTCTGACGCGAGGTTTTGGATGTTGCACAAATCAAGGCTCTGCAGCTTTGAGGACAGATGTTGCATTTTTCGTTTGAAAGCATTAACTGAGTGAATCACATTGACCATGGTTTTCTCTTTTCCTTGCAGCTGTAAATTAAGCTCATTCAACATGTTGGTCAGATCGGAAAAATAATGGCAAGTCTAGCGGCCATTGATCGTTATTAAGTTGTATTCTGCATGTTTAATGACAAGGAGAAACTGCTTTTTCTCCGGCCAGGGGTCTTGAAATCTCAGCAGGAATTTCTCCCTAGACATCTGCCTCAACGAAGGCATCTTTTATGATCTCTCCATCTTGAAAGGTTATGCTTAATGACCGTGTGACTCACCCGGAACGACGCTTCGGTGTGTCTGCCTTTGCTTTTGAATTCAGCCGAGTGAAAAATGACGGCTGTCCGATTAACTGCGATTTTAGTTCCATCTTCTTTCTCAGATCGCTTTTCGGAAGGAAATCAGTTTCGTAGTTTTTATGAACAGTTTGAAAGTGCCTTTCCACATTTTCCCTTTTTTGGAATAGCAATGACAGATCGACAGATCAGACAAACGCACTTCGATTGTGACATTGTGAGAGAATAAAATCCTCTTCCAATTCCACACCCATCTCATAACTAACATTTTTTTAAATCACTTCTTTAGTCGATATTAATTGGGAAGCTAACTAGATCACTTAGATAGGCGGAGTTTTGCAGTAGATCGGGCGGGCGGGATGACCAGTGTGTTACAAGAAAAGAGATCTCAGACTGGCCGCCCTGTATGTCAATCAAATGGCAAATGCCATATGGGAGGATATATGATTGACTAACATTTAAAAAATAATAATTTTTGAATGCAACGAAATCTACCTACACTACCTTTCCGATCTACCGGTCGGTAGCGATCGATGTATTAGGCACCCCTGCCTTAGAGCTTTGTCGCCTTTTTCTTCATCCCCCTTGGCGTCTCGAGTTCGCTGATATTTCGGAAAAAAATGTAGATCCCAAACGACCGAAAAGATTAGGGGCTTTGCACAATATAGCTGGGATTTAAACCTCTGAAGGCTTCACCCTACGCCGTGGTGACCAGATCAAGTAGGTATAAAACGCTGACTGAAATAAAAAAAACCTGCTGCCACCTGGGGGCCCCAGAACTGAAACTGCGATGGGCGGACCAAGAGCGTGTAGTGTGAAGAAAGCCCCTCACACAGAGGAGAATGGCTGCGAAAACAACCTATAAAACCACGCCCACTACGAATAAGACTCATTAAATAATGAGCCAGGAGTCGGGAGTTTTATATCCGAACTCTTTGGGGTCCGTATACCGGGGGTTGATAAGATGGACATTTAAAAACAATCGGTAATTTCGGCTGCTCTGATCACTCATCTAAGGCTTAAGATTTTCTGTAATACAATGCATTGACGTACGTCCTTGCAGTCATTTACATTTTAAAATGGACACTATTTAAAAGTACTTTTGTGATTTTTACTTCAGATTGTTGGCGAGCCTTTGATTTAAATTTTGAACATTTTGAAATAAGGTCTATTACGTCTAAAACAAACTTTATCTAACAAATATGCGACTTTGATGGGTATGAAAAAAACTTCAAGCACTGTCACCAAATGCACTGTTTGATTGCGATTATACATTTTTGGTTAAATCGAACATTGAAGTCACTTTGCCTCGATAAATAACGGTAAACGTAGTCAATATTAAGGAATTAATTAACTTTTCGCAACGCCTGCTAAGGCATGGCCGTCCTTTTCGTAATATATTATAGGAAACAAACACATTAAAAGAACCATACCGTATCCTGGGTTCATCGGTGAAGCCATGATCTCTGAAAAGCAAACCAGTTTCGGAAGCTTCAAGTCTTCTTCTAAAGGCTGCCGTCTCCCGACTCTTCATCTGCTGGCTGGCGGCTGGCTGTTTTCTGTAGTTCGCTCCCCCTCCTTTCTAGTTTGCCACGCCCATCTGCCCGTTCTTGTTGATCGATTTATCTGTCCACACTGTAGTACTAGGGTTTTGTACCGTGTTAGCCATTATGAATGTAGTGAAAAGTCAAGCAAAAGACACCTTTTATTGGCTAACTAAAAAGATTACAATATGCAAGCTTTCGAGGCAACTCAGGCCCCTTCACATGCGGTTCTTTACTCAGAGCGCAACATACAAAAGAAGGAGGTTTGCGAATAGTTCCACCTCTGAAAGGTTTTCAGTTGCCACTCCCGTACACTGATCATTTACAGTTTTGTAAAGTCGTTCTTGGTAAGGGGAAGGGTACTGAAATATATGAACACGTGGCCCATCGCCTCAAGTGTCACTTTGATGTGGGCAGTATTTAAATAGAATCAGCGCTATCTGAGGCAAAGTCCATTTTTGCCGTCCACTCACCCCATATACCCTTAAGTATGAGACAGTACAATTAATAATAATAAATAATAATACATTTTCTTTGTTCCCACTCTCAAAGCTCTTACATAAAATTCAGAAAGACCAACAGGATGTATACAATACTAGGTACAAGCAATATGTGCATAACATACTAAATAATGATAAATACAGGCTATGCAAAGCATTGAAACAGAATAATCAACGATGAACCAGAATAAAATACAAAAATACGAATGCTGCAAGAAAACCCAGAACAAATAACATAATTTGTGGTACAAATGCAAATCTTCCTGGGCATCTGGACAGAGACTCAAAGTGGACAGAAATTGGAAAGTGGACCTCTTATATCACTGAAAGATGCTGAGAAATTAATTCACGCTTTTGTTTTCAGTTGACTAGATTACTGTAACGCACTCCTCTCAGGACTACCCAAAAAAGACATAAATCATTTGAAACGAGTGCAGAATGCAGCTGCTAGAATCCTAACTAGGAAAAGAAAATCCGAACACATCTCTCCAGTTTTGATGTCACTACACTGGTTACCTGTGTCATTCAGGATTGACTTTAAAATTCTGCTTATGGTTTATAAAGCCTTAAATAATCTCGCCCCATCTTATATATTGGAATGTCTAACACCTTATATCCCATATCGTAACCTCAGATCCTCAAATGAGTGTCTCCTTAGAATTCCAAAAGCTAAACTTAAAAGAAGTGGTGAGGCGGCCTTCTGCTGTTATGCACCCAAAATCTGGAATAGACCGCCTATAGGAATTCGCCAGGCTGATACAGTAGAGCAATTTAAAACACTGCTGAAAACACATTACTTTAACATGGCCTTTTCATAACTTCACTTTAACTTAATTTGGATACTCTGCAGGTTCAATTCATCATAATAACTATTCATAGTGGCTCTAAAAACCTTACTAACCCCTACTCTCTCTCTCTATAGATTGAGAAAAGCAGCACACCCAGGATAGAGCCTTGTGGAACACTATATTGGATATCATTTGTCTTTGAAGTATAATTATCACAACTAACAAAGAATTTTCTACCTGCCAGGTAGGATTCAAATCAATTTAAGACACTGCCAGAGAGGCCCACCCATTGACTAAGGCAATTTCTAAGAATATTGTGATCAATGGTATCAAATGCTGCACTCAGATCTAAGAGGATGAGAACAGATAAATGGCCTCTGTCTGCATTTACCCGCAAGTCATTTACTACTTTAACGAGTGCAGTTTCTATACTGTGATTTGTTCTGAAGCCTGACTAAAATTTATCAAGAAAGCACACAAAATATGCACTAAACAATAAAAATTATAAATTCTTCACTGATTATGTTTAAAATATTGACATAATACATTTTTTATTTACTTTTGTGATTGCAGTCTATCAATTCCTCCTTCCACTGGCTAGTTTCCAGTCTGTTGCAGTGGTGGAGAAGAGATGCTGATGATTTAGAAAGCCCCCTGAACTAAGGTGCCATCTTTATTCTCTTGTTTGGTAAGGCTGTCCTAGCTAAGGATACCAGAGCTTGACGATTGTATTTAAAAATAATAATAATATGGAATGAATGGTCAACTAAAATATTAATAACACACCACATCTTTATTTTTGCAAGTTATCCTGCAATCTGTACCCTGGGGTCTTTTTACAGCGTGCCAACCTCTTTTCCTGGAAGTGTGCGTTGAAAATCAGTGCAACTGCAAAATTTAGCAAAGGTCTTCCATTAAAAGATCTGCAGACCCATCCCAACTCGTCCCATTACACATGCGTAAGTGACAGGCTCTGTTTCTTGATGTACTCAATTAATATGAGATCAAAGGCTATAATGGCTGTCTAGCTCTGAGAAACGGACTTCTTGCATTGTTTTCTAGCTTGTATTTAGGCTACCCTGTTTTTCTGACACCCATTGCATGTCCAGCCTACCTGGGGGTCGTCTCTCTTTGAATTGTCCTTCCTAAGATTTTTTCCTGCAAGGTTTTTTGGGAATTTTCTTACAGATTCGAGACTGGGAGGCTGACAATAAAACAGGGCCTGTTAAAGCCCATTGAGGTATTCTTTGTGTGATTTTGGGCTATAAAAAATATATATATATATATTGTTGTTGAATGTGAAATGAAATTTGGCTGTTTCACTCATCCTGCACAATTCTCCCCCTTGTTATTTACAAATTCTCTCCTGCCCTTTTAACTAAACTCATGCATTGCAAGAGTTAATTATGCATTGTATTTATACATCTGGATAATTACTTATATATTACCTTTAGATATACCTTTAAATACTGTGTGAAATATCTTTATTTTAAAGGTTTCAAGTGCCCAATAACACAGTACATACAGCAAACATCCAGGAATTGAAATGATGCATGCAGATTTCGAGGCTACTGTATATATCCACTCATGACACTGGCATTCAACTTCCTGACTTTCTCATATTGTAACAACAACAACAATATTTATTTCTATAGTACATTTTCATACAAATGATATAGCTCAAAGTGATTTACAGGAGAAAAAAGACAAAGTATAAAAATAAAATTAGCCAATAGTAATTCACATATAATAATAGTAAGGTCCGATGGCCAGTGAGGACAGAAAAAACAAACAAAAAAAAAAAATCCAGAAAAAAACAAACAAACAAAATCCGCAGGGGTTCCAAGGCCACGAGGCCACCCAGCCCCCTCTATGCATTCTACCTAACATAAATGACCTCAATCAGTCAGGCTTTTCAGGCTTCACGTGAAAGAATTTGATGATGATGGTCATGAGGACCTCTGGCCTTCAATCCATCAATGTAGGGACTGCACGGTGCTTTGATCAGGCGGTGGTGATACAGACCACCACCATAGAAAACCAGAAAAAGAACAGCAGAGAAAGTAGGGGTTAGTATGGATTGCGGAGCCACCATGAATGATAATGATAATTCAATGCATATACAGAATATCAGGATTACACTAAAATGAAGCTATGAGAAAGCCATGTTAAAGTAATGTGTTTTTAGCAGTTTTTTAAAGTGCTCCACTGTATTAAACCTGATGAATTTCTATCAGTAAGCTATTCCAAATTTTAGGTGCGTAACAGCAGAAGGCTGCCTCTCTACTTCTTTTAAGTTTAGCTCTTGGAATTCTAAGCAGACACTCATTTGAAGATCTAAGGTTACAGTTTGGAGTGTAAGGTGTAAGACATTCTGAGATATAGGATGGAGTGAGATTATTTAAGGCTCTGTCAGCCATAAGCAGCATTTTAAAGTCAGTTCTAAATGGCACAGGTAACCAATGTAGTGACTTCAGAACTGGAGAGATGTGCTCGGATTTTCTTTTCCTAGTTACGATTCTAGCAGCTGCATTCTGCACTCGTTGCAGTCGATTTATGTCATTGTTGGGTGGTCCTGAGAGGAGTGCGTTACAGTAATCTAGTTGACTGAAAACAAAAGCGTGAACTAATTTCTCAGGATCTTGCAATGTTGTAAGAGGTCTAAATTTTGCTATATTTCTTAATTGAAGAAATGCTGTCCTAGTAATCTGATTAATATGTGATTTAAAATTCAGGTCAGAGTCAATAGTTATCCCTAAATTCTTTACCTCTGTCTTGACTTTTAATCGTAATGGATTATGTTAATTTCTAATACCCTCATTATATCTATTTTTGTCAATCACTAAAATATTTATAGTGATTATATAATTCTGTAAACTGTTATTACTTTCTAGGCTGTTATTAAGGTTAAGGGTGGCAAAGTGTTAGTACATGTTCTACCCGTGTCTGCATCGGTTTCCTCCTGCCTGGAACTCATATGACTGGAATTTCAGCCATTTTGAAATTAGTTCGACTTCTTCTGTGTAGTTTGTGCTTTCAAGTACTCTGATTATGTAGAGTCACCAGCCTGATGCCCCAACTCTTTGACATTGTCTTGTCTCCTCTTTACAACATGTAGACAAACAAACATAAAAAGCAACATTTTCCTTGTTTTAAATATTGTGTACTATATTTGTGAACTTTTTCATAATTTTGAATTTTTAAAAGTATTAATGAAAGTAAGACTTGCTTCATATGGTAAATTTATATACAAACAATTTATCTTATGTAACATTAGATGTAATGTAAATAAGTAGCAGTACAGCTGAGACTCTAAGAAATACAATTATGTTTTATGGCTTGGCTGGCTCCCCAAAGCCTAAATGCTAAAGTTCACAAATGTTTAAGGTGTCATCCATATGTTCAATATATGTTAAACATTTGCAACATAGGTACTTAGCTAAAAAGGGCAGGGCAGAGTTTGAAGGTACCAAGACAGAGATGTGTGAAGGGTGAGTGAAACAGCTGAGCTTCGTATTTAACCTGAATAAACACGTTTTTCAGGGTCAAATAGAAGCAGTGAAGAATTTATACATTTGTATTGTTTTTATGCATATTTGGGGGTTTTATTTGAGTGGAGTGACAGCAAAATTGTTCTTTATCCCAGAGAGTATTGTTTGACCTTTTGTTGAAACTTGTTTCATTTCTGTTTTTCATACTCGATGTGCCTACTGATCCACACCTCTGCCACAGTTTTAGTAGTAATGTGTGGGTGTGGAGTTTTTTAGTCATGTGCTGGCAGGCTATAAGCACTATGGCCAATGTGTTAATCACCCCCTGCTCTGTACTTGCAGTGGACTGCTTCATCTTGTTGTTCAGTTATAACACCATTAAAAATATAATTCCAACAGGAAATTACAAATTATTTTTTCAAATTGTCCAGCGGTTGTTTCTTACCAGTGCCACTAGGACAGCACCAAATGGAACTGGATAAGGGGTTAGAAAATGGGAAGGATCAATGGCTCAAAATAAGCTGGCATTGTTTCTGAGAGAAGTCTATTTGGTTCATCCAGATCATTTCCTTCCTAAAAGACAAGATGCTGATGAAGGGGCACCACTGAGAACAAGAGGTACAAAAATTGATCATTTATGTTATGCTCTTCTGTCTGCTTATTAGTAATTTGGATTAAGTGTGCTTCAGGAACTAGATCTATAGATGCTCTGTAGGTACATTTTTAGAAAGAAGATGCCAAATAAAGGAAATAAAAATGGGCTTACAACAAGACAAACGTGTTTTTGTTAGAAGGAAAAGCACTCTAAACTGGGTTCCAGTTAAGACAAAGGTTAATTAACAGTCTGCTGAATTTTTATTTTTCCTCTCCTTTTATGCTGTCAACTTGATTTATGAATCTGATGATTATTTAATTTTTATATATTGTTTAAAGTATTAGAATGAGATTGCACGCAGTTTGTGTGAGAATCTTGCAACTGCCGATCCTAATGTGATGTGGGAGACTTTCTGTGACAAGACCCTGAAGGTTGTTGAGGGTTGTTTTGGTGTTACCGGTGTTCCCAGAAGGAGGTGTTTCATCTCGCAGGGCACCCTGGATATCATCGACAGGAGTCGCAGTGCATGGTTCAATGGCTACTCTGGTCTGTATCAGGAACTGAGAAGGACGGCACACCATCTGTGGTCTAGCGACCCACGTCCTGCTTACAGAGGAATCGAAGCATTACACACATCAGAATCTGTTCCTCGGAGAGTCGCAGTCAGGGCGGCTGATGGAACTGTCCTTACAGATGACACTGCAGTTGTGACCCGCTGGGCTTGCTACTTTGAGCAGTTGTTCAAAGCTGATCCTCCGACTAGGACGTTGGATATCTCTGGGTCCACGGTTCTTGAGGCTGATCCTCCGATTAGCTGTGAGACACCCAATCTCACTGAGATTGCACAGGTGGTGAACCAGCTGAGGGGGGGAAAGGCTGCACGGATCTGTGGTATCCGGGGTGAACTTCTCCAGGCTGGTGGTAAGGATGTCCTCCTGGCATTGCAGCAATTTTTGCTTCCATTTGGGGGACTAGCATCATCCGAACTGACTGGAAAAAGGGACTTGTCGTCCCTATCTGGAAAGGAAAGGGTGATTGCCTGGATTGCAGCAACTACAGGGGGATAACACTGCTCTCGGTGCCAGGTAAGGTCCTTGTTAGGGTCATCCTCAATAGGATCCGTGATCACTTGCTCAACAACCAGCGACCGGAACAATCTGGTTTTACGCCCAAGAAGTCTACCATCGACCGCATCCTGGCACTGAGGGTTCTTATGACAATTTTCATAAAGTGTTCAACTCAGTTGATCGAGCTGCCCTGTGGGACATCCTGAAAGTTTGCGTGATCCCCTTGAGGTTTCTAGATATCATGTCTGCCTGGTGGGTTGCCAACTGGGATTCTGAGTTGTTTCGTCGTGTGGCGAGTGCAGCAATGCACTGTACCAGTGCATGCTCCCTAAACTGACTTGACTTGTTTAAAGTATATACACTGCTCAGCCACAACATTAAAAGCATCTAGCTAATATTGTGTAGGTCACCCCTCGTGCCACCAAAACGTCTCTGTCCTGTTGAGGCATGGACTCCACAAGACCTATGAAGGTGTACTAAGGTATCTGGCACCAATATGTTAGAAACAGATACTTTATGCCCTGTAAGTTAAGAGGTGGGGACTCCATGAGTTGGACTTGTTTTATCAGCACATCCCACAAATGCTTGATTGGATTGAGATCTGAGGAATGTGCAGGCCAGGTCAACACCTTGATCTCATGCCATGTTCCTCAAACATTGCTCCATGGTCCAGTTCTAATGCTCATGTGCCCATCCTGGGTGCTTTTGGTGATGGACAGGGGTCATAAGCACTCTGACTGGTCTGCGACTACTCAGCCTTGTGTGTAGCAAGATACAAAGCAATGTGTGTTGTAACATCTTTCTCTCATGACCAGCTTTACATTTTTCAGCACTTTGTGCTACAGTAGCTCTTCTGTATGTTTGAACCAGACAGATTAGCTTCAGTGAGCCTTGGATGCCTAAGACCCTTTCTCTGGTTTATTGGTTCTTTAAAGCCTAACTTGGACGAATAGGAAAGATACAAAGGTGTGAAATTTAGAAGAAAAATAAAACTAACTGACTGACATTTAGTTAAAGGAACACTTTACTCAAAGGTGATCATTTTTTATGTTATGTATGTTATTTACAATTAATCTTATTCTTACAAGGCAAACAGGGATCATAAAATTTTTGAGAGAATGAATTAGATGAAGACCCATCTTGAAACAGCAAACAATACCAAACCATCCTTGAAAAGAAGTCTTAAATTACTTGTGTTGCATAATCCAAATGATATGTGTTCAGTTGTATGCTCACAATGTCCCAAATGCATATTTTTAAAAAAATATTCTTAAATTAACCATTTTTAGAAAAAAGCTTATACATGACAGAGAAGTGTGTTCAAATGGAATCGAGTTTTTGAATTAAAGACTCACCACTCACCCCAATCAATAGTGGGTGAGGAGTATTTAATAATACTACAGCAAAAACTGCATTCTCATCCGCCCCCAGCAATATTTTGGTAGAAGAAGCAACATTAGGGGTGGTTTCCCAGCAGCAGCATCAGGTGAACCCATCCTCCCCTAGCTCATTATAAAGATCATAAGGAAGAAAACATGGAAAACTAACATATACATTGTTTACAACAATACAGAAATACTGAATAATTAATAAATAACACAAATTAAAACATAAAACACAAATAGAAAGGATGAAATAACACAATATTTATCCAACTATTTCCTTAACCTGCTTATCTGGAGCATGTTGGCGGGGAAGCTGGAATCCATCCTAGAAAGCATTGTGAGTGAGGCAGGAATAATCCCTAGACAGGGTTCCAGTCCATATACAAAATAATATTTACAAGACAAAAAAAAATGAATTAAAAAGAAACCCACTTGAGCTAGGGATGTGGCTCTGACTGAACTACACTACATATATATGTACAGTATATTATCACACAGATATGCTTGGGAGACAGTTTATGGACTACCTACTAACTCTTTCTCCTCTTTCACTGCAAAACAACCAACGAAACCTTCTCATAAAACCACTTTCGGTCCTCAGAAGCCAGCTTACGTCACGTCCTCTTCCAGTCATCAAGACCACCTCCACCTGATACCATTTCTAGTTCCCAGAATTCCATGTTCCCATTACATCACTTCTGCTCCCTCATCTATATACGTCATCCATTTTGCTCCAATTCAGTTCTGTTTTGAGCTCACGTCTATAAAGACCTTTTTACAAACCAGCTTTCTTCAAGTATATGGGGTGGATCCCCAAACCTTTTTCTTTGTTTGGTGAGTTCTTTTACGATATATACTGTATATTACAATATAGTTTTAAACATATTGTAACTGCTATACTGTAACTACTTTTCTATATACCTTAAAGTATATATTTCAGGTTTTTTGTCATGTTTGTGTATTACAGCATATTTAAAAAATTGGCATGGAAAATGTCATCCACTTAATATTTCATAGGTGTTTCATATGTATTGAGAAGTATTCTAGACCAAATAAAAATGTAATACAGGAGAAATTAGAAACCTTTAATTAAATGACTACAAGTAAGTAGTAACTTTGCAGATTGTATTCTGGCAAAGATACCTACCTGGACTACATTTAGTGAGTTACAGGGAATTGGAATAAATTTGTAATCAGAGGGAAAATAATAATTAGCTTTCTCCAGATGATAAAATAAGACAAGAATGAATGGCCCAGGGGTAAGGACACACCTTATTGTTATATTTATTTATTTGGTATCTGGTACATTATATTAATCCAAGAGGGGAAGTTGTCTTTTCGCATGACCACCAGGGCTCCTCCCAATGCTGAGATTCAAATATCACATTCTTGTCTATTATTATTGATGTTGTTTTATGTTACCAATGTTGATTATATAGTCTCTATATATTAATGGGTATTTTGCCATATTCCTTTTGTTTTGTGGGTGGTCCCCCAAGAGGAGGGGGCATCTGCCCATCACCGCAAGGGACTGCACTCTGCACTGTGGGGAGTTCCCCTGTGTTTACTGTTTTTTGATTATTTATTATTTTACTGGATTCAGCGGGTTAGAAAATGGATGGATGGATGGATCTTCCGACCTAATGCTCTGTTTTTGACTTCCTGTTCTGAATTTATGATTGGGACTTGTTTCCCTTGGATTGCCTCTGCCTTTTAAAGGCATCATTGGCTGGGTCTTTTATGCTTTTTGGAGCTTCATTGTTTAACAGAACATTTTTTGGAAACGAATCTATTTATTACATAAATATTCCTTGTTTTTTTCCGTTATTGTAGCTTGCTGGGGCTTAACAGTCTTTTCCCCCTCTAGTGGACATTTGAGTAATATTTGGGACTTAGCTTGGCAACTCCTTTGCTCATAATAATTATATTACATGTGTTATACACAAATTGTTTGCTGTAATATATTAAGGGAAATATATTTTATTTTAATTCAAATTTAATCCTAAAAATATATATTTGAACCAAACATATTTTGCATTATACTATTTATTTCCCTATTTCTGCACAAATACTGTATATGTTTATTATTTATAAATTTACCAATCTGTTATTTGTCCTATGATGTCTGTATCTTTGTTTTTTTACATTTCAGCTGCTGTATGCATCTACATTTCTCCTTGGCAGTATTAAAATTTATCTACCATAACTATTCTGCACAAAATGTCCACATACCTTTCAGTTATATTGTAATGGATTTCATGTTCATAAGGCTCCTTTGTTCCAGCATGTCTCTCTTTGCTGCTTCTTTACTTCATTTTTCCCAATGTGTTTAGTTTTAAATGAAATGTTCTTGAAGTTGTTGATTTCATTTACTGTTCATTTTACCTGACATTTATTTGTGTACATCATAGATATTATATACATTAATGTACTTAATTGCTTATTATTGTATTATATTGTAAAGTCTTCCGTTGAGTGATTTGCTGTGATATCACTAAATTAAAGTGAAATTTACTTGGAAGTACTGTATGGATGATTTCATACTGATTTTTTAAATAAATTTTCAAGACAAAATAAACATATTAGAAATCAGTTTGTAAATGAATGGGATTAAATGCGTTTGTAAAATGACCTTTCATCCATTTATCCTACTGGAACTATTTAGTCCTCCTACTGAGTTCTTACATCACTTCTTCAGCGCTATTTCCTTTATAATTATCAGTGTAAGTGAAGATTTCCTCAGGTTACATTTTTGTCATACTTCTGGAGTTAGTCAATATAAAAAACGTTACATGAAAAAAGAAAAACCTGGCATAAAGAGAAAGAAAATGACAGTAATGGATTTCCAATGAAGTTCAATATTTTAAAAACTATGCAACATGGATTGATTCTCTGGAACTCATCAGATTGTGAAATCTGATTCAGTTCACTGACTGTTTCCTTAGAAGCACTTGAGTTTCCCATGAATAGTTCTCAGTACTAATGATTGTGTAACTACGTCCAACCTATATTGTACAACAGGAATTCTTGCCTTTATTAAAACTGCATGCCAAGGTTCAAGTGTGTGGCAGAAAATGAGGAAACACAAATCAGAGCAGTTCATTGTACAAAGAGGCCAAGGAGCCTAGAGGAGTTCGGCTAGACTGCTGTATTTTTGGGAAGTTGCTTCCTTAAAATGTCTGTAAGGTGTATGACAGTCGGTTGGTGTGGTGGCAGATGGATTGTAGACATGATCAGCTGGCACAGGACAAAAAGGGTAAAGCCCATCAGAGCGTCAACACAAAGAATGAAAGTGTGACATATAATGTTGTATGAATTTAAAAACATGGCACATGTGTTGTGCGCTATGGTAGGGCAATACACATGGGTACCAGAATTACAGATAAGAAACACCTGAGGTGGCAACAGCACTTTGTCACTAGATGGTACCCAGTCCTAGAAGAAAATTAAAGGACAGTGCTGGCTATCAAAAAAGAAAGCAGTTAGGTTTCTAGGGCTTCTTTGGTCATAACTGTCATACAGCCTTTTGAAAAACTAAGGAAGTAAGTAAGTAAAGTAAAAATGTTTTATGAAGTGCCTATCACAGACAAAAGTCACAAAGCACTGAATAATAAAACACAGAATAAAATGAAATATTAAAATAAAATACAGAGAAATGACATTGCATAGATGACAGTGCTACGCAAAATTCCAGTCCGAACAAAATGCATCCTGAGTTGATACCCAAACAGTTTAACAGATTCTGCTGATCCTCAAAGTCAGCGGAAGACTGTTCCATAACCTTGGAATATACAGGCTCCAGAGACCACCAGGAAACAACATGGCAACGATCTGATCCGCTCTCAGCTATCCCAGAAAACAAAACCAGATGAAATTCAAATCCAAATCTCACCAACAAAACCAGAGGCAGACAAACCGGAGCGTGCCAGTGGTGAGCAGGTAATTCCAATACAAGTGGTGGGACAGACGCTTTCTGTTCACCCACGTCATACCCCATCAGTTCTTCAGCAGCGAGTCAGATGTCAAAGAGTGCAGGGCAATCACAACAAAGCGAAGAACTCGATCCGTTCACAAATGAACAACAAAAGAAAAAATAAATGCAAGTGGAGTCGAGAGTGACAGATGGCAAGCCAAACACAGGGACAATCTTGTACAAGTAAAAAAAAAAAAGTACACCCCATGGAAGTTGTTGATGTTTTCAACATACAGTATTTGAACAGACAAACAGTAGATCTTCATGCAAGCAGTGCCTACAGATGAAGACGGTATACTTGAATAAAAACAGATTCAGTCACTTTTCAATCATCTATTCAACAAAAATATCTTTAGATATACTGGTCTATTAGAAAAGAAGGAAGTCAACCCTAGCCCCCAGCTGCTGGCATTGCCCCCTTTAACAGAAATGATTTCTTGTAGGCATTTTGCAAAAATGTCTACCAGTCTCTGATATTGACTTGGTAAAATTTCGGAGCAGTCTTGCAGGCAGAATTCCTTCAGTTGCAAGATGTTTGTGGATTTTCTTGTATGCACTGCCTGTTTCAATTCTCCCAATAACATTTTAAAGGGATTCAAATAAGAGCTTTTACTAGGCCAGACCATAACCCTACATTTGTACTTTTTGAGCTTTGGGTTCTTTGGACCATTGTCATGATGTAAGGTCCCATTTCCAATTCAACTTCAACTTTCTCTCCAAGCACACTTCAATATCATGAAAAAATAGCAGTTGACTCATTAACTGCAAGCTTCTCAGGCCCTGAGGCAGCAAAGCAACCCCAAACCACAGCATTACCAGTACTATGGTATGTTTCATAGTTGGTATGAGGTTTTTCTCGTGAAATGCTGTTTCCAGGTTGCACCAAACATGTCTTCTTTTACTGTCCAAACAACTCTATCTTTGATTGAACTGCCCAGAGCACATTGATCAAGAAGGCCTGGTCTTTGCCTAGATGTTCATTACAGTGGAATGATTAATTTCATATAATTTGCAGATGTTTTTAAATCACTTGTCAGACTCCTAGGAATCCACAAATTTCTTTCTGAAGTCCTTAGAGAGCTTTTTCGATCTTGGCTTGATGACACTACAGACTCAATAGCAAAGAGAACACAAGACCCTGGAAATCTGTGATTTAAGTAAGACATGGCCCAATTGCATACTCACTAGGGTCTAATCATTGGCACCTAAGCTGGGACACATTTGAAGGGGTGATAAATGTAGGGGTGTCCTTACTTTTTCCACTTGATAAATCAGCATTTTTCTTAATTTAGATCATAAGAAGGAATACACCATGTCAATTTTATGTGTCATTTATTCAGTAAGATCAACTTTATCTGTTGGCTCTCTTTACATGAAGATCTAATGTTTGCTTGTTCAAATATGTTGAAAAAGTCAGGAATGTCCATTGTGTCCACTTAGTTTTTTTTAGATGAGTGTATGTACAGAGTGCAGTGAAATGTTTGCTTTCATGTATTAATCAAAATTCAACACATTGCCACTTTCTGGCACCATGATTACAGAGTATAACAACTTTAACTCAAAATTGAAGACATTTACTCATGATCCCTGAATTCTGGGAATGGATGATGCAAGTTAACTTTTTAATTCTGATGTTCAAAGTAGGTAGCTGTGGCAGCTTGATAATATCTTATCAAAATACAATCTGCAGTTCTGTGAAAACCAACACTGCTTACAGGGCACTTTCTGTATTTGCCAGTATGATTACTTGCTCCATCTAATTGCTGACATATATACTCCTCGGAATTTACAATGTGTTTTCAC
Organism: Polypterus senegalus; assembly: GCF_016835505.1. Lineage (NCBI taxonomy): Eukaryota > Metazoa > Chordata > Cladistia > Polypteriformes > Polypteridae > Polypterus > Polypterus senegalus. Next base: position 49,857,515 of record NC_053165.1, read on the forward strand.
ACAACATAAGGTAATCATTACATGAAAATAAATATCTGTTTATTTTCCTTACCATACCATAATCAATAAATGATGATGAGTTACTGTATTTTGAGTTCTTAAGTAGTAGAAACACTCTAAATGCCTATCTTGAATAAAGTTGGGTGACTAATTAAATTTTCATTTCCACTATTGATTCAGCTTACTGCCGTTTCCAGTGACAGTTGGACTCCGCCAGGGCTGCCCTTTGTCACAGAACTTTTATGGACAGAATTTCTAGGCGCAGCCAGGGCGTTGAGGGGGTCCGGTTTGGTGGACTCAGGATTGGGTCACTGCATTTTGCAGATGATGTTGTCCTGTTTGCTTCATCAGGTCGTGATCTTCAGCTCTCTCTGAATCGTTCGCAGCTGAGTGTGAAGCGGCTGGAATGGGAATCAGCACCTCCAAATCCGAGACCATGATGAAAATAGTGGAGTACCCTCTCAGGGTTGGTGGCGAGATTCTACCTCTATTGGAGGAGTTCAAGTATCTCGGGGTATTGTTCATGAGTGAGGGAAGAATAGAGCGTGAGATCGACAGGCGGATCGGTGCGGCGTCTGCAGTGATACGGGCTCCGCATCAGTCTGTCGTGGTGAAAAAAGAGCTGAGCCGCAAGGCAAAGCTCTCAATTTACCAGTTGATCTACGTTCATACCCTCACTTATGATCATGAGCTATGGGTAGTGACCGAAAGAACGAGATCGCGAATACAAGCGTCCGAAATAAGCATCCTCCGCAGGGTGTCTGGGCTTTCCTTTAAATTTAGAGTGAGAAGCTCAGTCATCCGGGAGGGGCTCAGAGAGTAGAGCCGTTCCTCCTCCGCATTGAGAGGAGTCAGATGAGGTGGCTCGGGCATCTGATCAGGATGCCACCTGGACGCCTCCCTGGTGAGGTGTTCCGGGCTCGTCCAACCGGGAGGAGGCCCCGGGGAAGACTCAAGACATGCCGGAGGGACTATGTCTCTTGGCTGGCCTGGGAACGCCTCGGGATTCCCCCGGAAGAGCTAGAAGAAGTGAGCGGGGAGAGAGAAGTCTGGGCCTCTCTGCTCAAGCTGCTGACTCCGCGATCTGATCTCAGATGAGCGGAAGAGGATGGATGGATGGACTATTGATTCATCAGTTCGAATTTGTAGGCCTATATGATATGAAAAGCGACTATTATATATATATATATATATATATATATATATATATATATATATATATATATATATATATATATGTGTGTGTCTTTTACTTATCTGTGCTTGTTTATCTCTATATATGAAATCCAACGTCTGTCTGTATATCTCTCCGCCTTTCACGAGAGAACTACTTAACAGATTTAGATCGGGTTTTTTCCTATAGTTTGCTTGAACATCCCGGTTGATTTTGTGACTTCTCTCATCGCGCTTAGTCTCATAGTTCGCTTGCAAAAGTGATTTATTCACATTAACTTGAGACAGAGGCTGCGGGCTAAGGGAAGGGGGATGTGTGATGTCAGGAGTGGTGAGCTGGGTGGGACCCTCCTCACTCACGCACCAGCCTCTGTTCGAATCGTTCTGTCTCTGGCTCTATGTTTTGGAGAGGACCTTGCCTCCACTTATTAATTTTTAAAGTCTTTCTTGTTTCACTGCTATGCGGGTAGAGCCATGGGGGACAATTTAAGGGTCAGCTCAAGTAAAATTTTTTTTTGTAAAGGATAAAAGAGGAAATTGCAGGAGATTGCATCAGTCAGTAAATCAGATACGTTCAGTTCAGATCAGAGAAAGGAGTAATCCAGAGAAGGATTTCTGGAATATTCAGTTCTTGTTCATGTTTTATGTTATATGTTGCTAATCTGTGCCCCATTTGAATATGTGCAAAGACAAAACAGTATATACGGTGTACTGTGAATTTCCCCTTGGGATTAATAAAGTATCTATCTATCTATCTATCTATCTATCTATCTATCTATCTATCTATCTATCTATCTATCTATCTATCTATCTATCTATCTATCTCAGAAAGAATTCAGATTCCTTCACTTTCTGCACACAATATTGTGCTGTAGATTTAATTTAAAAATATCAATCTACACCTACTGACCCTTAATGACAAGGTAAAAATATGTTTTCAGAAAGGTCTGCAAATTTGTTAAAAATTTGGGTATGAAGGGGCTTGGTCAGGGAGGTCAGCGAGAATCTAATGATTACTCTAACAGAGCTTCAGAGGTCCTGTACCAAAATGGGAGAACCTTTCAGAAGGATGACGGTCTTAGTAATACTCCATTGATCAGGCCTTTGTGGTAGAATATTCAGACAGAAGCCACTCTTGAGTAAAATGAATATGACAGATTAAAGGATTCTGAAAGTATGAGAGAGAAGATTCTCTGGTCTGATGAGACAAAAAAAACTGAACTGTTTGGACAGAACTCCAAGCACAAGACATTGTTTATCACTTATTTAATACCATCCCTGTGGTGAATCATGGTTATGATTGCATCATACTATGGAAGTGCTTCACAGTGGAAGGGACTGAGAGCCTGGTCAGAATTAAGGGAAGGACAAATGCAGCCAAATGCAGAGAGAAAACCTGCTTCACAGTGCATGCAACCTCAGACTGGAGCAACTGCTAACATTTCAGTACAACAATTATCTGAAGCATACAGTCAAGACAAAGCTGGAGTGGTTTGGGACAAGTCTCTGACTGTCATTGTGTGGCTCATCCAAAGCCAAGAAATAAACCATACAGAGCATTTATGGAGAGACCTAAAGGTGGCAGTTTACAGATGCTTCCTATTCAGTCTAATGGAGATTAGGAGGATCTGTCAGGAACAATGGGATGAACTACTCAAATCCAAGTGTGCAAAGCTTGTTAAAGACATACCCATGAAGACTCAATGCTGCAATTGTTGACAAAGTGGCTTCGACAAAGTACTGAATGAGATTTCAATTTTTGATTTTTATAAATGTGCACACCTTTTTGGCAACATCTTTTCACTTTCTCATTATGGGTTAATAAGTGTAGATTGATGGACAAAACCAGCACATTTATTCATTTAAAATTAAATCTAAAGCACAATAAAATGTGCAGAAAGTGAAGGGGTCTAAATAACTTCTCAATGCTTTGTTTGCCTTAATTAGCTGTGTTTCAAGTTCCTTTTTAAGTGAAATTTTCATAATTGTCCCTTTTGCAGTGTTTAGTAAAGATTTTCTAGTTAAAAGTAATGTGTTGTTTTCTCTTTTGGATGTTATGGTGATTCAAACATCTGTCATTTTCTTTCTGAATCCCCATTTTGCATTAACAGGTTGCTGTTTGCTGGACTGGGTACAAAGTGAGGCAAATTAAATGAGATGGGCCAACAACATATTGTGTACTTCCATACTTATGATGGAACCTCTCACCCAGCTTTGCTTCATATTAAGCAATTTATTTATTTAAGTGGAGGGCCATCTTTGACATTTCAATGCATTAGTACTGATTTCTGCTGTCTTTGATATTACTATATTTCCGGTTCTCCATTTTAGATAGATTAATCATTATTTGCAGGTACTGGAGTGAATTACAGATAATGATTAATATTTAATTACTCCCAGCATAATGCTCTCTATTTATTCTCAACATTATAAGAACCTTTTAAAAAGAAGTGGCATGATTCAAACCGAAGAGCCTAAACACATAGCTGAGATCTCACCAGGGATGAAAAACATCAAATAATTGTTAGTACATTCAATCAAAAAAGGTACCAGTCAAGAGTTGAAATGTATAAATGGATTCTTAGCAGGCCTGATCACTCCTCATATTAGCTGACATGAAAACACAGCAAGCACTGCAGCCTACCACTCCTTCCCTGGCTCTCAGCTAGAGACCGCAGATCAGTTTTATTGATTTTTACATTCGTTTCATTTTCCCACTTTACCAGCATGATTATTTATAGGATGGCAACTGTGGGCCGCCCCTTTTGCAGTAAATCTCGCTCTAAATACAGTAGATCTTAATTTCAGCAGCAGGCAACCTATCTGTATGCCATCTAAGATGGGCACGTGCTTATCCCTCTTCTCAGATCACTTCACTAGTTCCCTGTAGCATCACGCATGAAGTGCAAATCCTTGATGCTTGCCTACAGAGTAGTCAATCATCCATCTATATATATAATTCACTAAGGGCACGCAAGACAGTGAGAGCAAGTAAGAGAGCCACGCCCGCCAACTCACAAAGCCCAGCCCGCCAACTCTAAGACCATGGGATATGCTCGACAGAGCCCCGCCCACCAATTCTAACCCTCCTACCGCGTCATGGGATACGCACGACAGAGCCACGCACGCCAACTGTAACTCTCCTCCCGCATCCAGCGTCGCTCTCGAGGCATGTGCACTGCCTGCTCATGTGCCCACATGCAACAACTCACCAAACACAGCCTCAGTTTCTTTCGTCTGTGCAAAAGTCCACATGCACCTCTGAGCCACATGCAAGACAGAGAGCCACGACTGCCAACTCTAACAGAGCCCCACCCATGGGTTACACACGAAAGAGCCACGATCGCCCACTCTAACCCTCCTCCCACATCATGGGGAACTCGTGACAAGGCCCCGCCCGCCAACTCTCACCCTCCGCAGGCTTCCAACATCGCTCTTATATCGCTCGGCAATTATATGGCGACATCGACTTCTCAACTGTCACTCTGGAACAACTCAGTACGTGAGCTATATTAAGCGTCACCAATGAAGACTCACTACACCTTAATGAACAGGTGCTGAAACGTATCCCTAACGACAAAGTAACTTTCACCAGCGTTGACTCTATCGTCACAGACGATCCTGCAGATCAACTTGCTTTTGCCATGCCTCCGCATAAACTCAAAATTAAAATTGGTTCAGTCATCATGCTTCTCAGGAACCTCATGCCAGCAAAAGGTCTCTGTAATGGCACTAGACTTTCTGTTACCAGCATTCACCGCAATATACTGGAGTGTAAGACTATCACATCTGCTACCTCACAATCTGTCCTTATTCCCCGGATTTCCCTGACCCCATCAGATTCTAATTTGCCTTTTACTTTTACACGCAGACAATTTCCTGTTAGATTGGCGTTTGCAATGACTATTAATAAGGCACAAGGACAAACTTTCAAAAAAATATGCCTGTATCTGCCAAAACCTGTTTTCACTCACGGACAATTGTATGTTGCTCTCTCCAGAGTTCCATCTTTTCATTCAGTGACAGTTGTATCCTCAAATCCTCCCTATTTGGACAACTGTGTCTTTCAGGAACTGTTCACTCATCAAAAAATAATTATACACAGCGTATGCTACACCACGGGTTGGCTAGTAGTATTTAATGGTTCAGCACCTATGTACAGTATATGGAGACACTTGTGTGGTCCTATACTCCATCTTGCTCACTCAGGCTTGCTACTGAACGTTGTCTGTTGATGACATCAAATCTCAATCCAGACTCTTTTCATGTGTAGCTCCAAGCTGATGGAATGAAATGCCCAGCTCCACTCAGAATTCCATATCCCTCCATGTGTTTAAGAAGCGTTTTGTTCTGTAAATATCTGTCTAATAGATAACTGGTTTTTGTAACTACAAAAAGTTTAAACAGTTTTGTGTTCTTTTTGATGTAAATCTCTTTACTTGTGATGATCAATTCTGCAACCTTGTCCTGTAACACTTGTTCCAGGAAATATAAAGAAGCAGCATTCATGTTTTCAACCCAGCAAGGACTTATGGTAATTATGGATTCCATTCATACACAAATAAAAATAAAAAACAAATTCTCAGTTCATTACAGCAGAGAAATTGATAGGGAGGTAGTGCACATGACAGATGGGACAATTGCATTTTATCCAGTATTGACAAAATGATCAACATTTAAAACACATAAATACAGACGTGGACAAATTTGTTGGTCCCCTTACAGCTCATTCAAAAAGTGCTGCATGTCTCCTGAAAAGTGTTTAAATGAAAAGCAATTGTCCTATGAATACATGCATGCCTTTGATATGTCATCGAGTAAAGCAAAGCAAGTGTGATACAAGATCTTATTTGTTGCTTATTCTACAAAGGTATTCTAAAATGGCCTGGACACATTTGTTGGTACATCTAGAAAAGATCCTAAATAATTGGGTTTGAGTGATTTTCAAAACTAGCTCTTTTCTTGAATTTACATCCCACATCCCCAATCTTGCAGTCAGTCATTCATCTGATTTAAATGGAAAAAAAGTCATCACTGTGCTGTTTGGTATCATCATGTGTCCCCCACTGAACATGGATTAGAGAAAACAAAGAAGAGAGTTGTCTGAGGAGACCAGAAGGAAAATTATAGACAAGCATGTTAAAGGTAAAGGCTAGAAGACCATCTCCAAGCAACTTGATGCTCCTGTGACAACAGTTGCAGATTTTATTAAGAAGTTTAAGGTCTCTGGGACTGTAGCCTACCTCCCAAGATGCACCCGCAAGAGGAAAATTAACCCCAGAAATGGCAGAAGGATAGTGAGAATGGAAGACAAAAAGCCAAAGATAACTTAAAAGAGATCCAAGCTGAACTACAAAGTCAAGATCCATCAGTGTCTTATCACACCATCTGTCACTTTATGAGTGACAGTGGGCTGAATGGAAGAAGTCCCAGGAGGACTCCACTGATGAAAGAAAAATATTAAAAAGCCAAACTGAAACTTGTGTCAAGCCACAATGCTTCTGGGAGAATGTACTTTGGAACAGATAAGACGAACCTGGTGCTTTTTTGGAAAGTTGCATCAGCTCTGTGTCCACAGATGAAAAAAATGAAGCTTTCAAAGAAAACAACACCTGACCTCCTGTGAAACATGGAGGTGGCTTGCTTATGTTTAGGGGCTGCTTTGCTGAGCTTGGTACAGGGTGCCTTGAGTCTGTACAGGGAACAATGAAATACAAGCCTATCAAGACATTCTGGAGTTTAATGTGCTGCCCAGTGTCAGAAAGCTCTGTCTCAGTTGCAGGTCAAGGATACTCCAACAAGATAATGAGCCAAAACACACAGCTAAAAGCACCCAAGAATGGCTAAGAACAAAACATTGGACTATTCTGAAGTGGCCAACTATGAGCTCTAATTTAAATCCTATCAAACATCTATGGAAAGTATTGAAACATGCAATCAGGAGAAGACCCCATTCAAACCTGACCCAGCTGGAGCAGTTTGCCCAGGAAGAACAGGCCAAACGACCTGTAGACAGGTTCAGAAGTCTCATGGAGAGCTCCAGGAATTGCTTGTTTGCAACGATTGCCTCTAAAGATTGTATAACAAAATGTTAGGTTAAGGGTCCAACCATTTTCATTTGTGCTATTATTTGAACAATTCTGTTAAAATAAAACTCTAAAGCAAAGTGTTTTTTTTTTTTTTGTTAAATATGGAATAAACAATAATAGGTGCCAATTACTTTTGTCAGTTTCAAGTTATTTCAGTGGCAATTCTAGGTTCTTTTTTTTGTGGAGGGGTACAAACAAATTTGACCACAACTTTACTTGCTTTCTTAACTTAATCTATTATACAAATATACCCAAGCAATGCATCCATTAGTTATTTGTTGAATATGACTTTTTATGATTATTGCAATTGCTACTACTGTATATATTTTTATTTAGCCAGTTAATTGATTCACTCAAGGTCACATTGGGATTCAAAAGTGAAAAATGAACTGACAGTCTTGTGGTTCAAAGTTCACTGGCCAAGCTGCTAAATCCAGCATCACTTGCTACACAATGTTACAAATTCAGTAGAGTTAAAATTAAATACACCATTATTAGTGACAAAAACATAATGCTGGACACAAAAAATATATACTATGCACATGATGTGAAAACATAGAAATCTTGCTATGCTTTATTTAACAGTACCTCTGCTTCCTGGAGGTCCATAGTCCATGGCTTGATAACAAGTATGTAGATTGCTGAAAGACACATGGAAATGAGATATCACTTTCTGCTCCATTGGTAAAGGTACATGGTACAACATTTTTAATTTTGTATTTAATAAAATCTCAGTTTTCGGATTGATATTAATTGTTTTGACACCTAATGATACTTCATACAGTCAAGTGAAAAAGTAATGCTTCCTTTGGCAGAAACAACCCTAAGTCAGCACTCCTGTCACTGTCCAGAAGTCTTAGACATCAACTGGGAGAAGGTTTTTCCAATTCCTCAATGAAGAATTCTGTCAACTGTGTGGTGTTTGAGGAGTGTCTTGTATGCATAGCCCATTACAACCAGCATGTTGGCATTACATTCTTCTAGTCAAATGCTGTCTTTGGTTTATGCCAAACTTGTCTTCTGGTTCTATGGCCAGATAAGTCTATCTTTGCCTAGTCTGTCATGAGCACATTGTTCCAGAAGTCTTGGTCTTTCTCTAGATGTTCACTGGCAAACATTACTCTTTCCATGATGTTTTTTCTGGACAGCAAAGGTTTCCTTCTGGCACAACTCCGATGTAAGATCTAATTTGTGCAGCCTTTTTCAAATGGTAGACTCATGCACTTTGTGGCAAGAACTACCTGTGTGTCCCCTGATAAAATTCTGGGCTTCTTAGAAACTTCTTTCAGTATTTTGCCTTCTACTCTCTGATGGAGCTCCCTAGGGCAGCATGACCTGGACAAGTTGGCAGATGTTTGAAATCTTCTTTGCTTGTAGATGATATTCTCGATAGCGGAATAGTTGATTTCCAGGTATTTGGAGATCTTTAAGACTCATACACATCTATAATCTTCTTTCTGAATGCCTTTGGGGTCTCTTTCGATCTTGGCATGGTGATAAACACTTCAACAACAATTAGCAACCCTAATTATTGTCTTAGGTTTAAACAAGAAAATCCTCCTTAATGATATTCTGATCATTTGCACTTGACCTAGTACACTTTAAATTATTTTTAGATATTTGAATAAGTGATAAATATATGGGCGAACTTAATTTTTCCATAAATGTGAAGTTTGCATTTATGCTTATTTAAATTATACAATGGACTACAATTTCATGGGGTGTATTTAGTTTTTCTTACATGACTGTGTATTTAGTCTGCTTGTAGCTGTGTGAGAACTTTATTAATCCTTCATTTCATTGCATATTTAAAGACAGTTACATGGATTGCCGGCCTTAAACTGGCCAAGTCCACATGAACGTGTGTAAGTGAGAGAAGCGACCGTGGCTGAATGACAGTCAACTTTCAGACTGGTGGTTTATGAGTGTTTATTACCATTTTCTGGAACCTTTTCATGTACACACCTTTAGAGCTTGTTCACTTTCCAGCTAGGCGATTGTTTATTAACTGTGTTATGTGTTCAACAGTCACCATTTTCCTTTTTCTTAACCCACAGTAATGGAAGGTGAGGGCTGACACAGAGAGACAGAGAGAGAGAGAGAGAGAGAGAGAGAGAGAGAGAGAGAGATCGGCTGATGCCACCAGGAAAGCTCACCATTCACAGTGTGTTCTGAGATGGGCTTTGTGCAGCTGATGGATGGAGCTCTCCATTTACCTCCCATTGCAAATCATTTGTTTCTGAGCCAGAGATCATGGGTTTGTTGCTTACCACTAGCAGTTCACCACAATGCAAATATTCAAGCTGAGATGCTTCAGTTGGCGATGAGGATGGGATTTGCACTGTGGACTGTGTATATCTCAGCCAGGGTTCTTCCCCTGACTGGTGTTCAAAGTTTTGTTTTATTTCCTTTTGTTCTTTGGTGAGACATTTCTTTATTTTAATGTTACTTTTGTTAATTATTAATTTGCCTGTGTTAGTTCTATGTGTTTTGTGAGGTTTCTACCAATCACTGCCAGGAACAACACTCCACCCTAAAAATCTTCCACAGGATCTTCCACTGTTCCTCCTGGTTCACTATGAATGAGTTCTGGAGTTGGTGATTTTACTTTTTGGTTTTTTGACATTATTGAATTTTTTGACCTTCTGTTCTGTTCTTTTGGACTTTCTTTGCTTTTGAAATTGCCTTCAACTGGCATCGTATGCCTTTTGTGCTCTTTGGGGCTTCACAGTATTACAGGGCAATTTTTATGAAGAATAAATCTTTTGTTTTATAAACATATGACGTGGCCCATTTTTGGGGTTTTTGACAGGATCTCCCCCTCTAATGGGCATTTTTGGAAGTGCTTTTGGAACTTATTGGGACTCTCTGGTGCTTTGACCTCTCAGTTCATTACAGCAACGCTGTGAAGAAAAATGTGGCAGTTGACATAGAAAGACGGATCAGCTGATGTCACAAGGAAAGCACACTGCTCACAGTGTGGGTAGAGATGGGCTTTGCATAGCTGATGGTTGAAGCTCTTCATTTAACTCACACTACAGTGTTTGTTTCTGAGATAGAGATCACATGTTTGCAGCTCACCACCAGCAGTTCACCACAGTGCAAATCTTCAGAGTGATGATGCTTCGAAGTGTGAGTAAACGGCAATGCATCTGGCAAAGAGCACGCAAAGAAGTATGTGAACAAAAAAAAAGCAATTGCAGTTACATCATCAGCATCAAGTGTGAGTGAATATAAGAGAATATGAGTGTGACTTGATTGGCAATGTCATCTTCTTAAAGCTCTGGTCCATGCCTTGTATCTGTTCCTGTTATGATAGGATCTGGATCTATAAAAACAGCTAAGAAAACATTCCCATAATTGTTAACTTCAACATACTTTTTTTTAATTACAATTTTTGTTGGCCAGATAATTAAAAGTATTGTTATATTCATTCAATTGTACATAATGCATGTGGCTAAGGAAGAAAACAATGTAATATTAAAATATAATAAACAAAGACAACAATAATAATGTAAAAATCCCCCTAGCCTTCCCCCACCAACTACACACTGCCCTGAAGTAATTTCAACATCCATTACTGTGGAACCATGTACAGATCTAGCATCTTGTTTGAATTTTGGTCCAACTGATGTCAGTCTGGAGGCTGCATGTTCTATTTGTCTCACCATGAGTAAACCAGTTCCCTCGTAACATCCTCAAAGACATGTGTAGGAGGATAAATGTCAATTCCAAAGGGCCATTTGTGAGTGAGTGTGAATGCGTGCATGGGTGACCCCTATAATGGACAGGCACCCTGTTCAAGGCTGTTTCCTGCCTTTCGTCCGTGCTGATCTGAGAGGCTCTTTACGGTGTGAGTGCACAGCAATTCAATTGGTGGCGAGAATGGGATTTGCACTGAGGGCGGTTGGAGTGTAGGTGCGACTGTTATATCTCAGCCAGCCACAACCCTAAACTGGATTAGCCATACTTGAGAATATTACGTTGTTACTATGCAATGCTGCTCTTCATTTGTTTGGTTGAAAGTGTGGCAGAGTGGCTAAAGAGTTGGACTGAAAAGCACCCATCTGAATGTTCTACTCTCACTATTTAATCATTGTGATACACTAAGCCTGACATGACTAGAATTGTCAAAATGTGGAAACACTGTAGATGGACCACATGGTTATTGCCACTATCTTACAGGTCCAGAGCACACTTCAGATGGATCAGTTATTACTTATGTATATTGCTGTGAATGACAAATAGTAATTAATACTTCATTATTCCTGCGTGTGTTTAATGTCAATTCTTCATTTTGTAGAATCCTTTTATGGCGCTTTTCCACTGCATAGTACGGCACGACACGGTTCAGTTCAGCTCACTTTTGGGGGGTTTTCCACTGGGAACAGTACCTGGTACCTGGTCCTTTTTTTAGTACCACCTCAGCCGAGGTTCCAAGCGCGCCGAACCGTTACCAAAATGTGACGTGTAAACTCTGCTGGTCACTGATTGGCCAGAGAAAATCGTCATTACTGTGTCACTGAACTTGCGACATGAGACACAACAGACCCGCTAGATTTTTAGCACAGCCAGCGAAGGTTCGGACGCACCATTTTGTTTTAACCTAAAATGGCTGTTTCGTGGTCTGTTGAGGAAGTACAGACATTCCTCTCGTTGGTAGCCGAGGAGCGGATCCAGCGAGAGCTGGATGGGGCGACGCGGAATGAAAAAGTTTTTCAGGAGGTCGCTAAGCTCTTGGGCGCACGGCTACCATCGGACTTACAAACAGTGTAGGGTCAAGTTAAAAAAAATAAGAGCGACTACAGGAGTATAAAGGACCACAACAGCCGGAGTGGTTCAAACAGGCGCTCGTGGAAGTGGTTCGACCGAATGGACGCAATCTACGGAGCTAAACCAGCGAACAATGGAAGGGATGGTGTCCTGGACTCGGCCACGCCATTGTTGGACTCGGCCACACCATTGTTGTTGGAGAACACGATCGAGGATGGTACGTTGTGTTAATATAACGTTTGAAATCTTAACTTTACTGATTTTATTGACCGTTGATTCTTATTTTATATCGCAATTTGACTGTAAAATCATGGCCTAATGAAGCACGAAGTCCTAGTAGTTAACATTTATCAGTGGTAGTGCTATTGTTCATGATGTTCATGTTTTTTTTTTTGGTGTGTTGCAGTAATTTGTGCTGATTAGACAAACTGCGTTTCAGACTCATTGTCCACGATCGATTCACTTGCACTTTTTTCTCCATGCAACGACGACTCCTCTTCCCAAGCGGTGCTAGCAGCATCTCCACCACACCCGCCAACACCATCACCGTCAACCTCCAGCGGCACGACGACACCACAGCGTGTGGTAACGGGTATGATACAAATTAGATATTTCATATATCATAGTATGTACAAATAGGATATCACAATATAGGATATATATCCTTATATACCGTGTCTCATGAATTCCTGTTGCTTACCATAAATAGTATAATATTACCATATAATGCCATAAATACTGTAAATTTAATTGAGTAAAATCAAAATAATTAAAAAAATAATTTCTCCCATTTTTACTCCAATTCTCTACGCTTTGGTCCAGGCAAGAGGAAACGGAGCCTGCACCATCAGGAACATCTTGCTGCATTGAGAGAGATGCAGGTGGCAGACATTCAGCGTTTTCTTTGGCTGCCATCAGCCTCTTTTGAAACAAACTCCTTCGTCTTGCTGTTAAAAACATCCACATGCCGAGAATGAAGAACACCATTCCGTCGATATGCTCCATTGTTGTGTGTTTGTTTGTGGCGCGTTTACGATGATGTCACGGCAGTAGAGGTGGCGCAACTATAACGACACGTGAATAATCCCGCCCACTCTAAAGCGGTACTAAACTGCAGTCGAAACGCAAACCAAGCCGAACTGAGCCGAACCAAGGTGAGCTGTACTGAACCATGCTGTGCCGTACTATGCAGTGGAAAAGCGCCTTTAGCAAGGAGTGGCTTCAGAGGGCTGAACAGCCTAAACACAGAGATGTAATAACATCACAGATGAAGATTTTCAAATATCTGTTAGAAGTTTCGAAAATATAATCCCAAAATGAATGAGTCCAGCTGTATAAATAGATTCTTTAAAGAAGACTGAACTAAAATCATAACCCTCTGTTTGGATTTTGAATGTTGTCCCATCATATGCCCATGTAGGTTTTTTCCCCAGGGGTACAAGATTTCTTTGCACCTCAGACACATGTAGATTAGATTTATTGCTGACTCTAAATGGGCCTGGTATTTGTGAGTCAAGATGTTTGTGAGTGGACCTTGTGGTGTTCTGGTGTCCCATCCAGAGTGTGATCAGTCAGGATGGACTCTGAACCGGATAGACTTAATCTTTCTAGAATCTCTGATACACCAGGTCAAGGACTGATAATCTAAATAATAAAGGCCATGTTATATTAGATTACTTTTCCTGCAATTTTCAGTGGTAGCCTTCATTTTCATAATCTTAGTGAGTTGGAGGAGGTCAGTGGTGTGCTCCTGTGAAGCAGTCATGTAATGTGACATACCCAGTGACCTGGGTTTGATTTTGTCTTTAGTCATAAGGGTTGGCTCTGCGTGCATGAGAGCTGACAACTAATGAATGCACAGCTGGAATTATACTGCATAGGATGAAGTAACAAGGAATGAGAAACATGGGTGTTTTGGAAAATATACAGAAGAGAAGCTCGTCTGTCTGATGTCTTGTGTTTTATGTACCATGACAGAATTGAAAAAGAACAAAAACAGCAGCATTTGGGGCTGAACTCTTGTTACCTGTTGAACCTGTTAACTCCTTGTAATGTGATGGCTCTGCCAAGCAGCATGTTATTGGCTTTCCATAAAAGTGCTGAACTGGATTGTGCTGGAAGATCAGGAGTCAGCTGGTAAAAGTGACATGCCCAATGATTTTCAGCCATTTAAATTAACATGCTCCAGTGATGAGATCAGCAAATCTGACAAACCCAACAACTAGAAGTTGCATAATGAGACATTAGTTTAACTTATATAAAAATGTGGCCCACAGAGCGGTTGAAAGAAGAATTTTCATGGACTGAACAGACAAATTAAGAATACAACCATCCATTTTCTAACACATTTCATCTAGACGAGGGTCAGTCAGGGGAATCAGTCAACTGCAGGACCTGCACATTAATACCAGGCCAATTTAATTTCTCCATTTCACCCACGATGTATGTCTTTGGGAGGTAAAAACTGAAAATCTACACAGATGTGGGAAGAATGTGCAAACTCCACACAGGCAGTGTCACTAGAATACCACTGGGCTAAATAAATAAGGAATTATTTGCCCACCCATTTACTGGACCCTCTTAAACCACATTCAGGATCATGGGGAGCCAAAGCAGATTAATGGAGAGACAGAATTGTTTTTGCGATTATTTTTGAAATCATGGATTTTAACCAGATTTGACTGAATTATGAAAAAGCAAACAGACAGGATTGCATTTTAAAACATGCAGACAAAATCGGAAGCAAAATAAACAATGTGGTGTGGGGGTCTAAATGAAGAATGTGGAAAATTATCTGCTTCATGAAAGTCAGGTTAGGTTGAGGAGCTTGCACTGCTACAGCGGGTTGCCTCACCCACCACATAACAAAATAGCTTGGAATCCCAGTTAGCAACCCCTCAGGCAGACACACAGTCCAGTCGCACCCTCCGGAAATTCATGAATGCTTCATAAATGACTTTGCCTTCAAATCTGACATACTAATTCTGTCTAATCCTATATATTATATTTAGCAATGGTATTCAATTGTTTCCTTCTTTTTTGACACACCTTGTGACAAAAACCTTTGACACACTTTGTGCACTGAGTGTGATGCTAATGTTTGTGTTTCTGTTAAACCAATCTATTAATCCGACAGTCTGTTCATTAATAAATTAACCAATTGCAGTCTCTAAACTAATTCAATTCATTTTACTTTATTCTTGCATGCACTTTTCATTGAATGCAGATTCATAATTTCATCATAACTGCACATAAAGATTTGAAAAATTGAAGAATATAGAAGAATGCTATATAATTGTAACTGTTTATCACAGAGTGTTTTATTCTAGTAGAAATTCAGTTGTTACTCAAGAAATAGCAAAGCTGACAAAGAGACAGAACACTGTGTCAGTAAGCCAGAGCCACATATTAAGAAAGAGGCTGAGCAGAAATGAGCACTGACAACAACCTAGTAAGTCTCCAGAGGAAATACAAACTGATACTCTTGGAGTTTATGAATCACATGTGTAATCATCTATCTGCTATATAATCAAACACTAAGGTCTGTGTCCAGTCCCTCTTTTGATCTCATTGGTCAGTTAGCTTTGTTGAAATGACAGTAAAAGAAGTGCGAGCATCAGACGCACAAGGAGTAAAGGCTTATTAGGCACACTAAGAGCATTGCTTTCAAAGATGGCAAGTATAAAACCAAACATGAGGTGAAGAAAAGTGACCTCGAAAATAATGAGAAACCAACTTTACAGGAATGCGCTCGAGAAAGGGAGTACCGGTTAAGAGATGGTCACACACATGCAAATACAGAGGAAAGGCGGTAAAGGCATAGAGTATAGGGCAACAGGTAGCAGATACATTATTTTTTATTCTATGCCCTGTCTTCAATAGATACCGTGGCTAGAAATATAATAGGATGTGCATAAAAGGAACTGCCAAAAAAGTGTAGGCTTCAGTAAAACCCGCAGGTGATTTAGGGAAGCGATCCACCAGAATACCCAAAAAAAAAAAATAACAAAATTAACCCATAATACATAGATAGTGTCACAAGTGTGTGCATAGGGAGCGTCTACAAGATTCTATCAGGTGACACCTCCACCTCAAGTGCCTGAGATATGAAGCAGTAATGCCTCATCTTTTTAATCTGCCGACCGTCAAGAGACGATTTTTGATGTTGCTTCTGGGCTTCACCTGGGAGTCCTGTCTCTTCTTCTTGAATTTAAAGAACAACAACACTGGAAGTCAGCATTCACTGATGAACCAACCACCCGAAAGAAACTTATCTAAATGAGGACCTTGAATTTGAAATGTGCTGGCTTGTATAGCCTAGAAATGGATAAATGAGGAGAGAGAGGTTGGGAGCATGCACTGATACAGCACATTGCCACACCCACCACACAACAAACCACCTCAGGATCCCAAATCAGACCCGAGTGCAGCTGGTGCCATCTCAGTACCACACTAGTTTGAATGCAACAGTGTGAGGTCTGTGCAGTGGATGGAGTTCCAGTCCTGCCACCAACCCCCAAATTTTCCCTTGTAAGTTGGAGGACCTGCTTGTAGGGCTGGATGCAGGTTAACATCGTACCCAGGACGGAGCAATTGCAGGTTAAGGGCCTTTCTCAGGGGACCAATGGAGTGGAATCACCTCTGGGATTCAAACCAACAACCTTCCGATTGCTGGAGCAGATCCCTCACCTCAGGACCACCATTCCGCCTTGAAATGGATAATAGATGGCCAATAATTTTGTTGGACTTTGCTTTCCTTTTCATCTTTTTTTTCTTTCACTAAAGGGGGTATCTGAACAACCCTTTATAATCTTCTGATCTTTTTTATTTTACTGTAGATAGATAGATAGATAGATAGATAGATAGATAGATAGATAGATAGATAGATAGATAGATAGATACTCACTATAAAGACACTTAAGACACTGCCCTCTGGTGGCACCTTGTGATACTGCCACTGTGAATACTCTATCCTTCATTTTTTTTATGTTTGTACAGTAATGGCTGAGAGAGATTTTTAATCTAATTTCTTCATGGAAAAGAAAGATAACAAGCTTTCTTCTAGAATGGCCATCTATGGAATCAACAGAAAACAATCTAAAAACCTCCATGAAAAAAATCTCACGTTTCGTGTGTTGCATAATCCACAATTCAAGTCACCCAGACGTATACTCACAACTGATAAAATGCATGTATTTTTTGTTAAAATACTGTTACTGGTTCGAGCATTTGAACAAAAGCCCTGCATATTCCCCTCATTCACTGGTCATAAATCCTCTCCTTAAGTCAAAAGCTTGACCCCATGTGAACGTGTTTCCTCCGTGTGCAATGCTATGATTTTCTGGAAGTATTTTTTAGCAATATTTTACCAAAAAAGAAAATGATTTTGGTCATCACTAAAGACTAAATGAGGTAAGTAACATATAGAAAAATCTAATTTTTGGGTGTAAAGCTCCTGTAAGTGTTCTGTTGTTGTCTTGAACAGGACCCCAAAATGGATGCTTCATCTTTAAGCATGGACCTAGCATAGATGAAATTTTGTTCAAATCATTAATGATAATGACAGTGTTATAATTTACAATAATAATTTCTGCATATATCCGAGAGTTCTTTTTAATTTTTGAAACATTTTCAGTTATTTATTTAGTGTTATGAAGCTATAAACACAGACGCTTGAAAGTTCTTATGTCTAATGTGAGAGTGGGACACTTCATACCAAGTTTCTTTGTTAAATCCTTGTCTTAAGTACAATGGAACTGTATACAGTATAATAATGTTTCATTGATAATGTATGTTTTCCATTAAAAAAAAAAAGACAAATATGTTTCATTTTTATATTTTTGATCGCAGCAAAACCTTA
Source organism: Polypterus senegalus (assembly GCF_016835505.1). Classification (NCBI taxonomy): domain Eukaryota; kingdom Metazoa; phylum Chordata; class Cladistia; order Polypteriformes; family Polypteridae; genus Polypterus; species Polypterus senegalus. The sequence goes on from NC_053165.1 coordinate 49,875,410, forward strand.
CATGTCATTACAGGTTGAGGAACAAAAAAGGAGAAACTGCTTTAAACACTTCTTTCATTTGTCACCTTATACAGTATATATGAGTTTAGAATCAAGAAAGACAGCTAAAAACTCTTTGAGTAAAGTCCCTAGAACGGAGCAAAATGTTCATCACTCACCTTAGAAGTGGCTTTTTGTCCATCCTCAGCTTTGCACTAGATTGAGATAATGACAGAACAAAAATTAATTTCCTGTTGGTATTTTTATTTTTTTTTTTCTGGCCAGAAGTTCAAACCGCTGCAAGCCAGGGTGACAAACAGTTTTACGTAAGGAAGTGTGCTGAGAGAGAAGGTGTCACCTGACTTTGAGTAAATGATTAGCACCACGGTCTTTTTTATTGTTACCTTAGTTCTCATACACAACTGCCCATGCCAATTATGGCTTCAGCCTCTGCTCCTCCCTTCTTGCATTCCTGTTTCTTCATCTAGTGGCTGTACAGGTTCACTACTATAAGTACTTAGGGGTCCACATCAATGACTGGCTGGACTGGTCTTGTAACACAGAGGAACTGTAGAAGAAAGTGCAAAGCAGACTTTTGTTTTTCTAGGAGACTGTGCTCCTTTAATGTGGGTAGTGACATCCTTTACATCCTCTACAAATCTATGATGGCCAGTGAGATTATGAGCTAGGTATTGTCACATTTGCTTTGTTTCTATGCTTCACTGATTACCCTTCCCATGTACAATATGTGTTACTTCTCTAAAATAAAAGCCATTGTGAGTTTTATACCTGAACCACAGGCTCTGTGGTGTCCTTAATAATGCTTCACAGCTTTTACAACTTCTCTGTCATTATCATGTTTTGCAACAGTGAGCAACACGTAAGCCACAATGCAAGAAATTTTCTGTCTCCCAAATAAGAGTAAAATTAGTCACAATACTGTTCATATTGTCCATATGTATTTTGCATCCCTCAATTTTCCTTTTTCTTCCATTTCTTTGACTCCTTTGACTTTAATTATGTGTATGGGGCATGACCAATCTTAAGGATTACTCAGGCAGGCCTGAGGTCACTGCACTGTGCGTAGCAAATAAATTCTTGTAGGAATAATAATAATAATACATTTTATATATTTGTAGGTACCTTTCTAAACAATCAAGGACACTGAACAATAGGCAAAACACAGATTATAAAAAAATAAAATAAAAAAGTTAAAATCAGACAGAGCAATTGTAATCAAAGAGAAAAAGCAGTCTTAAACAAATGAGTTTTAAGTTTAGATTTGAAAATCTAAGCTCAGATGGTAGTGAGTTCCAAAGCTGGGGAGCAGAGCAACTTAATGCTCTGCTCCCCATAGTGGTAAGATGGACGAAAGGGACAGTGAAGTGGATGTAGGAAGAGGATCTAAGGGTACAGGAGGGAATGGCAACATGGAGGAGGTCAGACAGATATGGAGAGGCAAGGTTGTGAATAGTCTTAAAAGTTAGTAGAAGAATTTTGAATTGAATTTAGAACTGAACTGGAAGGCAATGAAGCTGCTGGAAAATGGGAGTGATATGGTGAATAGAGGAGGTCCTAGTAATGATGCGGGCAGCTGAATTCTGGACCAGTTGAAGCTTATAAAGAGATTTGTGAGAAAGACCTAAGAAAAGGGAATTACAATAATCCAGACGAGAAGTGACAAGGCTATGAACAAGGATAGCAGTGGTGTGGGGAGTGAGGGAGGGGTGAATACAATAAAGTGCAACTCGACAAAGCAGGTTGAATGGATGTAGATAGATAGATAGATAGATAGATAGATAGATAGATAGATAGATAGATAGATAGATAGATAGATAGATAGATAGATAGATCTCTATTTGTTCCAAAGTGAAATTTGTTTTTTTTTACAGAAGCAAGGAGCCCCCACCTTGTTTCTTGACACATTTCTGCTGAATGGTTTGTTGGTTGAAAGTCCTCAGTGTTAGTGTGTCAGAGAGAGGATGTTCTGCATTGTTCATGATGGCACTCATTTTGTTTTCATTCTCTCCACCAGTACTACTTCCACGGGGTCCAGAGTGTGTGTCGCAAAACTGAGCCAGTCTTCTTAATTAGCTTGTTGATTTGGTGGTGAAGTGATGTTACTAACCCAACATACCACATCATAGGAAATTGCACTGGCCATCACAGAGTTATAGAAAATATGAAGGATGTGACTAACTTAATGTGGTTGGTGACATCCTTCATATATTCTACAACTCTGAAATGCAGTCTCTAAAGAAAAAGCAGTCTGCTTTGCCCTTTCTTCTGTAGTTCCTCTATGCTAATCTAGCCTCTTATTTTGGTGGACCCCCAAGTATTTGTAGAATTGCACCACCTCTACATCCACTCCCTGTATAGTGACCAAACACAGCGGCTCTTTGGAATGATGGAATTCAATGACCAGTTCCATGGTTTTGCTGATGTTCAGTTGCAGACCATTTGTTCAAAAAAGTTCTCTGCCTGAGTCCTATCCTCTGTTTCATTCTCCTTATCAATATGGCCCTTGAGTGTATAATCATCAGAACCATCCTGCAAGTGACATGACCGGGTTTTATATTTATATTCTGAGAGGTGCATAGGATGAAGAGAAAAGGTGACAGGACTGAAACTTCTCATGTTTCAGTGTTGCTCATATCCATGTCAAGGACGCAGTCCTTGAGTCTCACAAAGTGTAGTTTACCCGACAGATGTTCTGTTATCTAGGACACAATAGGCTCATCCATCTAAGCTTAATCTTTAACAGGAATGGCTGGATGGTATTGAAGTCACTGGAGACATCAAAAAACATAATCCCCACCATGTTATCAGCTTTGTCCAGGTGAGAGTAAGCAAAGTGGGGCAGACAGACAGGTGTCTCTTGCACTCTTATCTTTTTTTGATTGCCACCCTCCAGGTGCCAATCCAGGTGCTGTACCATAAGAGGATTCATACAGTCCAGAACCAGCCTCTCAAATGTCTTCATGATGTTAGATGTGCGTGCCACTGGTCTGTAGTATGTATCTACAGACATTTTGATAAAATACCTTAAAGTATAAACATTTTTCATTGCCCTGATATTTTGTTGTAAAGATTTTAGCTTTTTTGAGCAGCATAGTGGCACAGTGATCATCACAGCTTCCTCACACGACCAGCATCCTAGGTGATGGATGCTAGTGAGATTGGCACCAGTTCCTTGTGAGCCTAAATTGGACTAAGCAGATCAAAGAATGTTAAATTTGCTTTTGATGAATCCTAGAAAATGTGCTAAGCAAACTGACTGATTGGTTATATAGCTGCAATGCTTATAGAGAAAGGTGTTATATACAGCACCTTCTAGTAATTATTTAAATAATCACTGTATAAATGTCATTCCTGCATGGATTTAAGTACAGATAATCTGTACGTCTTCTGTCTTCACGTTAATATATTTACAGCAATTCGTATGCAGGTATTGCATCAATTTTAAAATACAGTAGAGTAGAGATATCAGACGAACTGCTTTAAATTAAGCAAAGGTGTGAGACTAAACGTGTCCACAAGGTGGCAATTACGGCGCAGCGACCTATCAGGTCCTAAAAGGGAGAAAATGCCCCTGCAAATATTAACAATCAGCACGCATTATTAAAATAAAACTAACAAACATTACTACTTTACCATATTTATATCCTAAATTTGAATTGACTCTGAAACTCGTATACCGAGAACGAGGAAGACGTGACGTATTGTTTTACAGCCAGTGAAGTACCTTATCCGTTCCCAGAATGCCCTTCGCTCTCTCTTTCTCTGTGAAGTCTTCCGGCAAGGCAGACTTCTTTTTGGTGAGTAATGATAATCGAAAAGCATCTAACTTAAAATTACTGTTTTCTGATATTTAAATGGTGACATGTTATTTCTTAACATTTTAGCAAGCAAACCTGAGTGTTTTTATTATGATGTTTGTATTAATTTAATTGAAAAGCACAATCCAATTTTGGGGGTGCAAGGCCCTCTGGCTAACACCGGCCTTGTTTTAGTCGTTTTCACGTGAAAGCATGCTTAACCAAAACAGGCCAAATTGTTCATTTGTTTAGATTTTGCTTCTGTTTAATTGACATTGGTTAACGTTATTTTTGGTATGCTAATGTTTCGTTGTCTTGTTAAACGGTGGCATTATTATTATTTGTATCAAATACATGCTTGTGTGTCTAGTTGGCGTTTAAAATGATATGTATGGTCTGTTAAGTTACTTAAAACACGCCTTTACTTTTTGGCAGGCTAATATTAAATTTGGTGTAACTGGAAGTTATTTTAGATATTCCATGGCATGTTTTAATAAAATGTGCAAGTTGGGGAAGCTGTTTGAGTACAGTATAGCTGTTTTGACATGGTGCATCACGGCACTCGAGTGTTTCAACAACGAAGTGCTGATCTTCGAAGTGACTCGTTCAGTCCGTGCGAAGATTGGAGATAAGCCGGACCAGCTTACACACGTGTGCCGTACCGATTCCCACAGCTCCCGTGCCAAACAGATAAAAAAACAGTAGGCGGCCTTCCAGTTTTATATTGTGTTATTATGTTGTGTTTTTCACTGGCATTTCCTCTAAATGTTTCCATGCATTTTCGAAAGGTGACAATGTCTACAGAGCAGCTATGTTATAGTGTCTTTTGGGATATCGTCTGCAGCCTTCTGGTGAAGTCACTGAACTTTAAACCCCAGGGCTGGCAGTTCATTCATTGTTCCTCATTTGTTTTGTGACCTCCCCGAAGAAAATGTTTAAGTTGACAGCCACTTTTTAAAACTGTAATGTAGTTATGTTTGCAGAAGCAGTAGAGCATCCCCTAATTCTCGATAGAAGTGTGCCGTCAAAGGTACTGGGAAATGTTCTTTGTGATTGCATTTACACAAACAGGGCGTTCTTCAACTAATTTCACGTAAAGCAAAAAAAAAGAACTTTACAAACCTGCGTATTTACAGTAAAACGCCATGCCACATTGGTAGTAATGAGTGAAGCAGCATACCCTAGCGTGTTGTATGCATTGCACAAGTATTCAGTTTTGCTTTGCTGTACATTTTTTGACTGAACCAGCCCTAAACACACACAAGGTACCACCAGAGTGAATATTTTCATATATGTCCATGTTACGTTCAAGTGTTATGAGGATTGTTATTTGCTTTGAGAGTCCTAATTTTAGGTTATTAGAGGCAAAGGGTAAACTGGACTGTGTGTTCAGAATTTTTTTTTTTTTTTAATAACATGAGCTGCCTTGTAAAATGATTACTTTGGTATTGCTCACAACATCATGAGATGTGCATGTCAACCTGCTCTTTATTAAAAAAAGATTATAAATGTATTTTCCTCCAATTTTCATATACAAGGTGATTGTGTTGCACATCAGTTATACACAAATCTGTCATGGGCTATATTCATGCTGCTACATTTTCATTTAAAAATGATTTTTAAACCAAAACGATCTCCATCCATTCAAATGTTTTCACATCATTTACAAAATTATCTCTGTCCACAGTAAAATAATGTAAAGTTCAAAAACTGGGTTCACAAGTGATCTTGGCATTTATCACAGAACTGTGTGCAGCGTTCAAACTGTACAGAACACTGTTTAGTAGCATGTAGGTAAGTAACGCATCAAGCATCATAGAAAGCAATTCTGCTGTGCCCACTATGCTGGAATATGAGTTTCTTCAATCAAGGTTGAGCAATCTGGTAATGAACAGGACCCAATCAGAGCAGGTGGACTGGGCGGTCTCATGGTCTGGAATCCCTACAGATTTTATTTTTTCTCCAGCCGTCTGGAGTTTTTTCTGTCCCCCCTGGCCATTGAACCTTACTCCTATTCGATGTTAATTAATGTTGATTTATTTTGTCTTATAATTGTGTCTTTCATTTTCCTATTCTTTAATATGTAAAGCACTTTGAGCTACTGTTTGTATGAAAATGTGCTATATAAATAAATGTTGTTGTTGTAGGTGTCATGTAATACGCTTGAACCGGTCTGAACCCGAATAGAGACCGTGTTTTCAAAATGCTTCATTTTCTCTTTTTCACACCACGACCCAAAGGTTACATTTTGAGAAGTGAATGACTCTGAAGAGTGATTTCAGAAGTAGCTCTCTTCATGGGTTGAAGATGTCAGGGTAGTCTGGATGGCACTCAGAAACAGACTTTTGCTACTTTCCATTTACCTTGAATGTCGGAGCTGGGAATGGTGTCAAACCTGAGTTGAATGTATTCCAGAAAAAACTTTCAGAAAACTAATATGTATAGATAGCTCCAGGAAAACCTTTACTGTGCTTGCTCTTTTGGTTGATAACATGTTGCCTGGTATTTTGCGCATCCAAACACACTAGCCCATCCATCCATTATTCAACCTGCTATATCCCCATGTCCAAATATATAAGATGGACAGTACTGTTGTACAACTGATTTAATGAGACACTAGTAGCCAGGAGTGCTGAATACAGCATAAAACTACAGCTTTGACGTATTGTTGATGCACAGTACAATCATCTTGGGTTTTGAAGTTGGGGTTTGTTGCAACTCTTCTGACTTCCCAAGTAGGGAATCCAATTTGTGGGGTCATTACATTTGCAAATGCCTACTTGGAAATTCTAACTTCCCACTTCAAATAGAACACTGCATTTCTACACAAACATAGCAGTATGGATACACTGTATGTATAATTACATGTGTATGACTGGTTGGCAACGTTTTCATTTTTCTTTAATATGCCTGGGATTTTATCAACAAACTGAATGACAATTAAGTTTAATAAATGGGTGATAGAAAATACGTTGTATAATTTCTTGTATTAGGAATTTGTTAGTTTTTGCATACCCCTTAGGGTCAGAGTGCAGGGTCAGCCATCGTACAGCTCTCCTGGAGCCAAGTGCAGGTTAAGGGCCTTGCTCAAGCGCCCAGCAGTGTACGCTCTCATTTGGCAGTAATGGGGATTCGACCCAGCAACCTTCCAGATACCATCTTAGATCCTTGGCCTCCGAACCATCAGTTTACTCCACTCAAAGAATGAATTGTATTATGTAGGTTGCTCTAAAACAGGGACCTTCACAAGTTTAGCAGTTGATCAGGCAAATAAAATGGAATGCTATTTTTTATCGTTAATTGTAGTGTATTGCATACACGAGGTTGTAGAAAAAAATGGGTTTTCAAAGTTCACTGCTCAAGAGATGAACTACTATCCAAGAAGACTGCAAGATTTTTTTCCTGTTACTCTTAATTGGTATCTTGTTTCTGTTTGTAAATGATCTCTTTGCTTATTGACCTTCCTTGTTTAGATGTTTCCAACCTTGTTCAAAAAGATGTCATTTATTAGATTGAGAATTAGATCAAGAATTTCAGTAAAATGTTGACTATACAAGATACATCAGTGTTATAAAGCAAGAGACATGAACAGTTTGGTTAGTTTTTTGGATGAGAGTGAAATTCCTTTGCGTTGGTATTTTCACTTATTTCTCTCCGCCTGTTGAGTTTGTAAGTTTTGTCAGTGCAGGTTGTGAATTTTTTAAGAAGTCACAAGTATTAAGAAATACGCAAGTGTGTAGACTGGCCTGGTCAGTGGTAAATGATTGACTGTTGATCTCACATTTCAAGTTTTTCTTTTTCTGTAGTCCTTTATGGCAATTTGCAAATTTTGTAGCTAAATACTATGAAGCCAAAGCTAAGTGTTGTATGAAGCAAATATATTCTTAATACGCAGTTTATTTTCCACAAGTAGTAATCTTTATTGTATACTTTGTTTTTAGGCACCATGCCTGCCCTTCGACCTTTAACCAAGCCTAAGATCGTCAAGAAGCGTACAAAGAAGTTTATCCGCCATCAGTCAGATCGATATGTCAAGATTAAGGTAAATGCAAAAAAAGATTTAATGTAAATTTAGTCAGTTTTTCAAATCCTTTTTGCAATTAAAATTGTTGTGCATGTGGATCTGGACTACTGAAGTCTTTATATTGGGTTATTATGTTTGGTTGATTAAAAGTGTTTTCTCACTAGCAGTCCACCTCAGGTGGCTGCTTACCTTTTTCAATTCAGACTCTTAAGTGTCAAAATAGTACAGCAATTACTCAGGAACAACTGTAGCGGGGGAGAATGTTTGCATGACTTGATTTTTGAATGCACAATTTCTAAATGAGCACCCAGTAATTAAGGATTTTTTTACAGTAGTTGTCCAAGTAATATGCATGTCCCTCAGTAACTGACTGTGGTTAGTTAGAAGAAAGGTTTAATACACAGGTGTTGCTTTATAGAAATATCTGAACAATTCTGTGTTCTGTATGATGATCTTGTATTGTCTATGGGTAACTGGATTGACTTCACACAAGGTAGCAAACTTGGTTGATCTGCTACCATAAAAAGGGCGTTTGCTTGATATTTTGTAAATTTAATTGAGATGTTGAAAAAGAAAGTAATTACAGTGAAATTGTACTAATATAAATACAAATAATAATTTGTTCTGTTTTCATTTAGAAAAATTGGCGTAAACCTAGAGGTATTGACAACAGGGTACGCAGAAGATTCAAGGGTCAAATTTTGATGCCAAATATTGGTTATGGTAGCAACAAGAAGACCAAGCATATGCTGCCCAGCGGTTTCAGGAAATTCCTGGTTCATAACATTAAGGAACTTGAGGTTCTACTGATGAGCAACAAGTAAGTTCACATTGAAATTTTTTTTTATATACAGTAAAACTATAATCGAATAACAATTTTATAATAATGATAAAAATTCTTCTGCACATTAATTTCCTTATTTGAGACGTTGCTTGCCTCCTTGGCCTGTACTTAAAAGATCCATAATTCCTTTTGGGTTTTAATCCTTGGGGGTTTTAGCAATGCAAGGAAATTCCCATTCCTTCTCTTGTTCTTTAAATAACCGGATGATGGAAGTTAAATTGCAACATATGTAAAACAAGCCATGGGAGTGGGGTTATGTGGGTATATTCGGTGTAATCTGGAATATTTGGACATTGCATTTATCGTTCATCTCCGAGTATTGTTTTTTGTTACAGGATGCATGTATATTCAAAAAGTGTTGTTAATTAAAACAAATTTGTTTTTTCAGGTCATACTGTGCTGAGATTGCCCACAATGTCTCCTCAAAGAACCGAAAAGCTATTGTTGAGAGAGCTGCACAACTTGCCATCAAGGTCACAAATCCAAATGCTAGACTACGCAGTGAAGAGAATGAATAAACTAGCATTTATCTCCCTTGATTTGTTGTTGGCCATTTGTTGAATAAAAACTGAAACTTAGTTTTCTGTTTTTGGGGGCTTTATTTACATTGAAAAAAGAATGAAAGTGGCATATAAGGGCCCCATTTGTTCTTAGTATGTTGGGACTTTAACTTGCTAAAATACAATCTGTTCTAAATATCTGCTAAAAGTTATTAATTACATACCTGTCGCAGAGCTTGAAGCTATTTTCCTTCTTGCAAATTGAAATACCAAACATAGATGAGGAATTGAAGAGAGTTCCCATAGTGCTCCTGATATTGATTGTACATCCCTAGCCTTTCATCTCAGTGCACACTTGTACATTTTGTCATTGTGTATGCTTGTTCATTTTATATCCCTATCTAGAATATATTTTGTAGAGTGCAGCAGGTTTTAAATAGTTAATTTATAGGTTTTCTGCCACATCAGATTTGGGTATGACTTGAGAGTATTTAATTATTCATCTGGTGCTGCTAGTTGATGAAGTGGTTTGGTTTTTGAAACCTCATCCTGTAACCTTTCAAAGACATGGCCTGCTTTTGCTCCTTTTAGAGCTGGCTTTTTGGTTAAGCTGACGGTTGATGTCTTGTGTGTTCTGTTTATTGCGAGTATTCTTACCAACTCCCTATTTGGATCACAATAAAGTATATGAAAAGCCTGTAGTCGCATAGAACACTTTAATAAACCCTTGTCTTAGTGGATATTCAAGACATGCATTTTTTGTAGCTTTGCATAGGAGTTTCTGTGCATTCTTATTTCTGGGTTTTTTGGGTTTTTTTTTTCTTTGGTAATGTTTAATTTTATTTTTTAAATTAAGACTTGCATGGTGAGAAATAGTGGTATCTCACTTGTATGGTTGCTCCTGCATCATGTGTGGTCAGATTTGTTTATGGATTAAAATATTTAAGAGAGACATTGGTTATGTAAGTATATTTGGCATATCTTACAAAACAGAGGGTAGATGGCTTGAAAATGCAAATATTTTTAATGTTAAATCTTTTGCAGTTCAGCTAAGATAATACAGTGAAAATGTAGCTGATTAAAATTAACACATTTACTACAATTCAGTTTCTTAAACATATAGTCCTCACTGTTAAAAATGTCAAAGTAACTTAGTAAGTTTGCATTTTTTTTTGTTCTATTTACTATAGCAAATTAAATAAAAGAGAAGGCAGTCTTCAATGCAGGTTTTTTTTATGGTGATGGCCAAAGCAGTTAGCTTGCATCCATTATTTCTGCACCTTTTGAAATTACATTGTCTTTCTGCACACTTTCAAAGATAGAAGCCATCTCTGTATTGGTTCTGATCAATGATGTGAACTCTGACATGATGGGGCTTTTTTCCACCTCTGCAATAGTTAGCAACACTGCCACAGCTCTCATAGCAGATCGTCTTAACTCGTCTTGCTTTTCAAACTCTTGTTTCACTGAGCCAGCTTTTACCTGCAATGAAAAATAAATAAGTAGAATTTTGGAAAATTGTGTATACTTTAGAATATACACCAAGTAGTGATGCCCTTCCATAATAAAGTGGACAAGAATATCCAATAATTGTAGCTTTGTGTTCATGGTGCGGTTACCGCATGTTAAACTGGTCTTCAGGGAGGGGCCAGACAAAGCAATGCAAAAGTAATACTTTATATTTGACTGACATTGTTTATATCCAAGGTGACCTGCAGGTTCAGCAATCATTGCAACATTCAGTTTGGAGAGTAAGAGAGTTGAGCTTTTATACAAGAGGGAGTCAAGCTAAACTTAGAATATGGGATTTATTAGAAAATGGAGTGAACCTTAGAAAAACTTTACAGGTTCACCTCCCTTTTTCTTTTTGCCTGTGCTTATGAAGTATGGGTAATTACTGAATCATTACCATTATGCATACAAATAGCCAAAATTAGATTCCTGTGTAAGGTTATTGAGCTTGCTTTCCTTAAAATGACTGGGAGCTAAGCAATATAGGAGTAAAGGGATGCAAATTTAAGAGGCTCCTGTGGAGGTGACCTGGGCATGGAGTGAGGACACAACCCACTGGGAAAAGTTGAAGACAACTGGAGATGACAGCATGACATAACTACCCTGCCATATTACCAGTGCGTCCCTCACTAAGACCAGAAGGTGGAGTGTGGCAGTTGTGAAACAGGTAAAAATAGTTATCAAAAGTCTTTACAAAATATCTGGAAATTTGAAAGAGTTTACAGTGAATTACTATATAAGTATATTGTGGGCTTTTATGTTTTAACTTGTACCTTATGGTCCATATTAGCAGTAGGCAGGGGTTAAAAAACATTGCAGTTCTGCTTATCTCACCACTGACCCTGTGTGACCCTGAACAAGTCTCTTCACCTGCCTGTGTTCCAATTGGATGGGAAAAAAAACCACAATTGTATCTCAAGTGTTTTAAGTCACTTTGGATAAAAGCATCGGTAAATGAATAAATGTATTGCTTACCTTGGTGGTGCAGGTGGCCCTCAGTGGCTCTATTAACCTATCCAGCCTTTGCAGGACAGCACTTGGACACAGGGTAGCCAAACGAGCTAACATGATAAACGTGAGCATCTTGAAAGAGAGGAGATATAAAATATATGTACATTTTTATTAAACATCTGCATATCATGGTGTAAAATTGTATAAATAAAACTTAAGATGCCATCACTACATGATGTTGTAAATGTGAATATTGGTTCCCTTATATAAGCTACACACGCACAAGTTTCAAAATGCAAAATGTCACATTTACCAAATGAGTGGGTTTGTTTGAACTAAACATTTGTGAGTTTTCTGTGAGTGCCACTTGTGCAAAACACCGTTTGAACTCCTGGAAAATCATCCATCTTTTAACAAAGTACTGACCAAATATTTCATATGGCAAAATCCATTCTAAATTTTTTTTCTTTCCCTAATTCAAATGAGAATAATGTAAACTTTTAATGCACACTTGATTTAATATTGTTTGCTGTGAAAAATAATGGAAGTACTGTAATCCAAAATGACCATTTTCTTTAATATAAGATACAACTGATAGTTCGACCCAGGTCTGCAATTTTCTTTGGAAATTACATTGGTGGGAGGCTAACCACTTGAACAAATGCAAAACCGTATTAACCCTGGGCCACAGGATTCTTCAGAAGCTTGTAACTTGTAGACAGTAAAAATAAAAGTCAAGAGGTAATGGTCATTACCCTGATATCATAGTGGTCTTTCAGTCCATCTTCCAGGTGGTTAAGATACTCAAAAATGTCAAGTCGATCCAGACAGCTGTCTAATAAGGTATACATGCACTCAAAAGCAGCCTTCCTGACATCCAGTCCATCATCTACGGTGTGTTTGAAGGGGCCCATCTCCACCTACGTAAAAAACAAACACCACATTATGAATTAACAAGCTCCTGACCATCAGATATTTAGACATCTTATTAGCCACAGTTACTTAAGCTTAGGCCAACAGAGATTCATGTTGCAATTTAGCTGGGAAACGTAATGTTCTGTTCTTTCTAAATCTACTTTGTTTTTTTTTTGTCAACTGGTCATTGCATGAACTCCTCCGTTTTTTATTTTGGTCACCTTAATACTTAATGTTGCCAGGATGTGCCTTTACATGTGCACATGCACACGTGATGTGATCCTGAGCCGAGTGCTCTGCTATCATCAGAACCTTGTTAAAGAGAAGCTCTTCAGCAAGAGAACATTTACTGTAGCAACTTCTCAAGTTTTTTTTAGTTGGCGTTTTTGAACTTTAAGCCTGACTTTGCTCTGTTATTTTAAATGTCAGTCTTTGTGATCCGTGTGTTCATCGACGGGCTCACTAATCTGATGCCTCGCTCAAATGTACATGTAAAATATAATAACCTTTTGTCCTTCTTTTAAAATATTATGGCCCTTCTATTTTTTTTATTCAATTTAATTATATTGAAGTATGTAATAGAAAGAAGTAAATATAAAGAGAATCCAGTCCTGGGCAAAGCTGAAATATTCCAATTCCAAGCTACTAGTTTTTCAACATATAACAATATTGTCCGTTTCCATGTCACATACCTCTCGTATAAGCTCCTTCCGTATTTTGGTTTCATTGTATAAGTGGGGCAGGACTTTGTCCAGGAGATCACGGATTAAAGAAGGCTTGTTATGAGCCGCTGAGTTAAACATCACCAAAGCCACTCTTCGTACATTCAGATCAGAATCTTGAAGAGTCTTCAGGAAGTCCCCTGGTAAAAAATGATTAATCATGCAACAGCAGCCAAGACATAATGTATGTTTACAATTATGGTTGACTGAAGACCGTAACATAATTAAGTATGGTGCCTCATTGGGCATAATTCATGCCAGCACCCCCATACTCCATGAACCAGCATTAGAATAAGTGGTCTTTCAAAATGAATGCATTTTGATATTGTAAGGTCTCATAAACTCTTACTAAGGTCACACAATTGGCTTGTGATACACCAAGCTCTGTCTGAACAATTATCAATCCTACGGATAAGGATGAAAAAGATCAGTTGGGTGGATACATTATCTAATGAAAAAGTGCTGGAAAGGACTGGCGAAGAAAAGGAGCATTCTTGAAATAGTGAGGAAAAGATGACGACAACAAAACTGGATGGGACATGTGCTATAAGAGGCAATGGATTGTTGAAAACAGTGCTGGAGGAGGAAGGCCAAGCAAGACATACGTAGTTATCCGCAAAATGATAAATTATACCAAGAAATGAAAAAAGAACTGGACAGAGTAAAATGGAGAAACTGATGATTAAAAGACCTGCATTATGGCAGATAACCAAAAAGGAAGAACTATTGAAAGACTCAGAGTACAGTAGGACCACCTTCTGTGCTGCATTCGAAAAACATTTTTCATTTGAACCTTTTGGATTAGCAAGGTTAACTTCACGTTAAGGTTAGGGCTGATGAGACTTTAGTATCTGTATACGATAATTCTTTGGAAGAACAATATTTCTTAACTGAATAAGAATCATTCATGAAATTAGAAGTGTAACTTCATAAAGATGATATACTTCATTTCTCTACCATCCTGTATGGGGGATGCTTTAGCCTTTTCAACTGACAGCTTTCAGGTAAATGACCGGGGACCTGAAAGACACATCAAGATAGCCAGGAGTGAAGTGTATTCTGGGAAAGCTGAGAGACAAAGCAGGACTTTAAAATGTTTTGTATATCCAGTCAGTTTGCAGTTTAGTGCAGCTTTTGATTCCCATGGGCTTGTGTGATAACTTTTCTGTGTTTTGAGAAACTGTAAAACTGTTAGCCACTTTACTAGCAGACAGTACGTTCACTTAATTTGGGCAGAAAAGGAGAAGAGAGTGGGTGCCTTTTATTAGTACTTTTCTCTCTATTATATAAAAAAAAAATCTTGGGAGGGAGACTAGGGAGATGAGACGAGATGTTCTGAGAAGACAATCTGACGTCACGCGAGACAAGGCGGTGAGACAACATTTAAAACAAGTTCACGAACATCTAACCTAGCAGTTGTTGGAATGCTTTTGGCAGACATACTTCATGTGCTCCAAGCTCTTAAAATAATGACAAGCGACAAGCAGAACACACAGCTTGCCAGCAGATGATCCGACCTCTTCTCCTTAGCGTGCGTTCAGCCCTAACCCCCCTTCACAACGTGAGTGGCAGAGACGCTAAGTGGCAAAAGGACAGCTACTGTACAGGCTTTTAAGTGATTGACGCGCAGTGCGACAAGCAGAACAGAAAGACAGCAGCTAAATGTACGCCATCTCTTTAGCGTGCGTTCAGCCGTCTCCCCTTCACAACCCGAGCAGCCTCATATGTCCTGCGAGAAAGAGATTTAACCACGCCAGGGCCAGAAATAAAAGACAAGCCTGTTTTTACAAAAGTTTTAAAGTAAAAGTGAAAATAATGCATATGTAACAATTCTCATGAAAATAACAATCTCTTTAAATTGTATATCCGGTAAACCAAACCCGGGGGGGTGGGTGAGCGAAGTGAGCAGGGGGCGGAGCAAGACATTTGCCTTTTCACTTTTGAATTAAGGATTAATAACTAAGGCCACCTGGGAACTGTCATCTGGGACTGAGTGAAGCCTGCATAAACCCACCATGACTGTATACTTCTTTGTATTGCTTATATTTACTGCCATTGATTGTTATGCAAATAAATACAGTATAATTTTTAAGTAAAAACATAAACTCAATGTCTCTGTTCAATTATTGATTACTTGAGTCTAGCTGCAGTCCCCTAAAGCAGTGGTCTCCAACTCTGGTCCTGGAGGGCTGCAGATTTTCATTCTAACCCTTTTCTTTATTGGTGACCATATTTTGCTGCTAACTAACTCATTTTCCTTTGATTTTAATTGTTTTTTTTTTTTTAAAGATTTGTTCCCATGGATTTTTTCATCATTCCTCTCAATTGCTTCATTTCGTTCCTTAAATGGCACCCAAACAGAAATGAAATGTGAAGTGCGTGAGCCAACTAAAAAACAACTAAGTCAAGGCCTCAAACTCCAACTAATTTCACTCCAACCAGTTGCTTAATTAGGCACAGAGTCTTGTTGTTAATTAAACCCGTTCTTTAATTCCATGGCTTGTTGGTGCTCTCATTGTGCAACAGCAGACATTTCTGAATTGTGTATTTTATTTTTTCTAAGAGCTCTGTTACAATGTTTGGGGACCTGAGCAGATCAACATTCGGTTCTTTTCTATTATCGTGATGCAAATCGTATTGTCGTGATGCACCCAAAGGGGACATTAACATTAGGGACCTATAGGTAAATATGGTCCACCCCCACTAAGTTTAAGGTTAGTATTTGTGGTTGGGGTAGGCCAGTCTAATAATTTAAGACAGTGGGGGCAGCGGCCCCACCAATTTGCGTCACAATAATAGAAAAGTACCCAACATTCCTTTCCTCATTTTCAGATATTGTATGATGGTCACAGTTTGCTCGTCATGTTTTGGCTCATTTTGTATCTCATTATTGTTTGGAAGCTAATTAAGGTAAAATAATCAATTCAGGGGGCTGGGTCTTCAAGATCAAGTCAATTGAAATGAATTCAACAGAACTTAATTCTAATTAAGAAAAGAGTTTGAATGAAAATCTGCAGCCATCGTGGCAACTCCAAGGCTGGAGTTGGGGACCCCTGCCCTAAAGGGTATGAAGGACACTTTGTGTAATACTCTAATGGTGGTAAACTGAGCTGAAGTTAAGAAAAGACAGTCCCAGTCAGCAAGCAGCCTGCCATTAGAGCTCCCTTGGGCTGAATATGCAGGTTACAATAAGGACAGAGGGACAGGCCAAAGGTTACAGATAACAATTACATGGCTGGTTTTGAGATTTCTTCTTATGCTCCATTAAGAAAAGAACCTAAGAGGTTAGCTGGTACCTTTCAGATTAGGTGCATGTCATATAACATGATAAAACACATCCTCATTTTTGTATCACATTAACAATATAGGAGTGAATACCAGATATTAAAACCATACATACCAATGCAGTCCTTCAGAAGAGCATCTATTGACTGAGGCTGGTCCACAATGGTAAACTTTACTGCAATAACTACAGTGCTGCGAGCATAAGGTGACCCTGAAACGGATACAATAAATTCAGTTGAAGGCACTGGAGGTCTTCCACAGAATTCATATTATCTAAATCCATTCAAAAATAATCGAGCCTACTTAATCCAATTCAGGGTGATGGTTGTCGGCAATAATGGGTACAAGGAAGGAAATCAACTTTAGAAAGGACATCAAGCCATCACAGGCCACACTCACTCTTATGAGGCCAATTCAGAGTCACTAATTAACCTAACTGTCCAGTCACTGGGATGTGGGAAGAAAACTGGACAGTACACAGAGTCTCCAGACAGCAGACAATGCCTGAGCGATGTTCAGATATCTTCTCCATAGTTCATGTATTCTAACCTTTCTAAACTTTCACTAGTTTTCATCCTAATATATTAGAGATTGGGTTACTGGAAGACTGCAGATTGACCTGGAATGAGCATGGGTTAAAGTATCCATGAATGCCACCTTCTATATTATGGTGTCCTATTCTGCCAGATGGGCTCTGACTCAAACAGCTCTAATTTAAAATGGGTGAATAATTTTACCATTTCCTATATTCACGAAGATCTTTAGAGGTTTAAAATAAAATAAAACATAATGTGTGTGGCATGGTAACAACAACATTTGTCTATTTGCGCTTTATTAATGTACTACAGGGTTACAAGCCAAAAATTCTAAATGAATATAACATTTACGGCAAGAGGGTATGTATCTGAAACCTGGAAAAACAATTATGGCATTAAAGCCTCCCTTCATCTGCCATGTGGAGAAGTTTTGTTAATCAAAGTGTCAGACACACAGGCTTAGGGGGTGTCTCACGGGTGCAAGGTCGATATTACAGAGAAGAAGCTGACTATAACACTGATTCCAATCCAGTTCTCATTTGCTTTAGAATGGAGGAGAACTATCTGGAGGACCAATGATATCACTTCTACCCAGGATGACAATTGCTTTGCCCCTTCCACTTCCGCCTCAACTTAAACCACCTGACCCAGGAAGTCCCAGTCATTGTGTACCAAACCCTTGATGGTTTGGCACAGAAATCGTTGGACAGCTTAAACTTAACCTTATGATTGATGTACCCTTTCATTTTTTTTTATTTATTTTTCTTATAGCTACCAAAAACTGGACATTAAATAGTGTGACTTGTTAGTATCCCAACTTTTCATTTAGATTTAGATTCCTTTAGATTCCATACTGAAATACGATAAAATCTGAACGTTTGACGACGTGTGAATACTTTTTACAAATATCTCACAACTTCTTTGAATGTATGTAACCAAAAAGAGAAAATTAATTATTTGATTTTATGATTTGTGAACCTAATTATGTTTAATTTAGCTGAAGCAAGGACGGTTCTTTCAGGCAGGGACCTCAAGTGATTGTAACAGATGCACATATCTGCACATATCTACACTGGTCACAGATAATGAAAGAATGTGCTAAATTGGGGTCTTGGAGGGCCTAATCTGTGCATAGCATATGCAAATAGCTCAGTTATCCATACCTGGAATTGATCACAAATAGCTCACTGAACATGTCAAAAGCGTGGGTATTTAGGACGTCTCAAGAAGCCTTGAGCTAGAACCCCATCGGCACTGATGTGTTGCCGACTGTGTGCCAAGAACCATGCAGTCATCAACGACTCCCAATGAAGGAATGAACTACAAATACACTGTTCCAATGGCTGCATTTGAGTCTATAAATGATTATACTACAATGTACACTCACCGGCCATTCATTACGTACAGTATTTCAACTGCTTGTTAACACAAATATTAAATCAGCCAATCACATGGCAGCAACTCAATGCATTTTGGCATGTAGACATTGCCATGACAACCTGCTCAAGTTCAAACCGAGCGTCAGAACCAAAAGAAAGGTGACTTTGAACATGGCAAGGCTGTTGGTGTCATGAGTATTTCACAAACTGCTGATCTACCTGGATTTTCATGGACAACCACCTCTAGCGTTTGATGGTTTGAAAAAGTGAGCAGCACTTCTCTGGGTGAAAATGCCTTGTTGATGCCAGAGGTCAGAGGAGAATGACCAGACTGGTTCAAGCTGATAGAAAGGCAACAGTACCTCAAATAACCACTCGTTACAACTGAGGTATGCAGAAGAGTATCTCTGAACGCACAACACATTGAACTATGAAGCAGATGGGCCACAGCAGCAGGAGACCATGTCGGGTGCCACTCCTGGTAGCTAAAAACAGGCAACTGAGGCTACAATTCACACAGGCTCACAAAAAGTAGACAACAGAACACTGGAAAAATGTTTCCTGGTCTGATGAGTCTCGATTTCTATTGAGATATTCGGATGGTAGGGTCTGAATTTGGTGTCAACAACATGAAAGCATGGATCCATCCTGCCTTGTAAGAACGGTTCAGGCCAGTGGTGTTCGTGTGATGGTGTGGGGGATATTTTCTTGGCACACTTTGGGCCTCTTAGTGCCAACTGAGCATTGTTTAAATGCCGCAGCCTACCTGACTCTTGTTGCTGACCATTTCTATCCCTTTATGACTGCGGCATACCCATCTTCTGATGGCTACTTCCAGCAGGATAACGTGCCATGTAACAAAGCTCAAATCATCTCAAACTAGTTTCCTGAACGTGACAATGAGTCCACTGTACTAAAATGGCCTCCACAGTCACCAGATCTCAAACCTAGAGCACCTTTGGGATGTGGTGGAATAGGTCCTTATTAGGAGCAAAATCTGCATTTTAAAGAAGGTTATTTTAACTGTATACATCCTTTCTTTTGTACCACATTTCTCTTAATATTTCCACCATGGTTACTGCATGGGTATATATACAGGTTTAAACTATGAGCGACATTTCTAAAAAGAAAACACCTCCAGGAAGTACTGTATGTGCCCCATACTGGACAGAAAGTGTCAAGCATAAAACTGAGGTGTGATTCATGCCATTGTGCTTATTCTGAAATATTTCAGTTTGTTTTTCAACTCCAGAACATCAAGCCTTTTGGGTAAACACAAACACAATTTAGTGTGCATACAGTACTTGATTTTTGGATTACTATCAGCCCAATAGGAATACAAATCTCATCGCTAAAAGACCTTGTAATACTGATACCTGATGACAGATGCTTCTTCAGTCTAGGCAGTAACTGAGAAGGATTTACATGGGTCAGTTTTCCCAAACATTCAGCAACTACGTTTCGTGTTCCTTCTTCTGCACTCTCACAGTGTTTGAACAGCAAGGTCCATATGTTCTCCACATGTGGCATTAGACTGTCTGCAGAAGATGAGCTGATGACCTCTTTTAAAGAGTGAAGTAACAGATACTGCTTTTTGGGCTGGTTTCCTATTTCCTTTAGCATGAATGGAAGGTACTCATTCAAATTTCCAACACAAATGTTGCCTAAAGCATAAGATGCTGCTGATTTTACATCTTCATCTATAGAAGAAAATGCTTCAAGAAGGACAGTTTTCAGCTCCTTGTGACCACCAAGATTCAAGCCTCGACCTATTTCCGCAAGACAGAGAAAAGCCAGAGTTTTTACTGCATCTGATGACTTAGGGTTTTTCACTTCCTGAATAAACCGACTGACAATATTAGAGGCTTCCTTTGGACACGAAGCAGACAGGACGGCTACACATTTAGCTACAGAGTAGTAAGCCTGCCTGTGCATAACAGTCAGGCTTCCAGACTGCACTGGCCCAGTTAGGTTTTGTAAAAGCTCACTAAAGCCCATACTACCTGCTTGTGCAACAACCAACACTTGAAAAAAGTCCAAGATAGCATTTAAGGCTCCTCCTTGCAGTAATGGAGAATGTACCAAGTGGAATATCTCGGGTAAAATTGAACCACTTATCTTAGAAAAGGAAGAAGGATAGGCCCTAGCTAAACAGGTAAGAAGCGAGACAGCCATTTGTGAAATGTGCATATCACTTTCATCAATCAAAGGCAGAAGTTCACTTAAAATTGACTCAATCATATTAGGTTTTAGGCAGCTACCATAGTTTTTGATTATGGTGTCCAATGCCATTAAAGTGTTCATTTTTAAAGCACGGTTATTTTTTCTCAAAAATGAAGACAGAATAGGAACTCCTTCAGGCAAAACTGTCTTGAGGTCGATTTTTAGAGGAGAACCCGCAATCAGTATTAGAGCTTTTACAGCTGTAAGTCTTGTTATTTCATTTTTGAGGCGATCAATAAATATCTGTAGAGTAGGAGTCAAATCGCCACCAAGATGATCCCCCAGGTTGCAGACTATCTGGCCCATACACGAGATGGCACGTTCCTTAACTTCCTGGTCTATGTCAGCGGCTTTTAGTCTCTTTAAGGTACTTGAAAAAATGTCTTTCACAAACGGCTTTGCATCAAACATGGACTTTTCTATGGGACGAATAACCTTGACAATCTGCTGGGTAACCAGGAGCGCCTCAGAGGTGATCTTATAGAAGGGATCTTCAATGCAGGTCACCACAGGATACAAGATGGCCTTAATATGTGGGTGGAAATCCTCAGGACGGTGACTACAGAGCATTACATTTAGAAAGGCCAAAGTGTCAATCTTCATGTTAGAGGAACTTGACTTGTCAGATAAAGAATACACTATGCCTGCAAAATAAATAAATCAATCAATCAGTCAACTTGTTTACATAGCTATGTGAAGGCCGACGTACCTAATGTGCAGTTTTTAAAACTTCTAGAACAGGCATCTTTTAAATTTATGACACAGAGAGAAGCCAAAGGGGATTCACACAGTTTAATTTCTAATTACCTGGTATTAATGCTGGTATGTGATCAGAGAGTGCTCCTGGCAGAACGCTGGCAAGCTCCGTAAGTAAACTAAAGCAGCCTTGTCTTGACTTCACACTCTTCTCCTTTAACTGTTTGTGTAAAGCTTTCACCACTTTTGGAACCTGTTAAAAAGAATTTAAAAGCAATGACATCATTTTCTCACAAGTAAAATAGTTTTTATGTATACATTCTTTTTAAATACTCTAAAGCTGGTGCCATTTAGGTCACTACTTAAGAGTAATACTGTGAAGCATAGTTTAGACATTCAGGAACAGAATATAATGGCCGACATACAGCATGCTCACTTGTTCAAATCACATTCTACATATTATTTTTCCTATAAATACATCTGTACTTATAACACATCCATAATTTAAAAAGAATAGATTAGAATTCAGATGTTGGACCTCTGCCATTTGTTAGTAAGATTTCTTGAATGCCAACACTGCATACTCCCACAGGCCAGAAGGTGTTAAACTTGTTCTTGAAAAAGCAAAACATTAGAACAGAACACTCTAGACGAGAGCAGGCCATTCAGCCTAACAAAGCTCGCCAGTCCTGTCTACTTATTTCTTCTAAAAAAAACATCAAGTCGAGTTTTAAAAGTCCCTAACGCCTTACTGTCTACCACACTACTTGGTAGCTTATTTTAAGTGTCTATCTTTCTTTGTGTAAGAAAAAACTTCCTAATGTTTGTGCGAAGTTTACTCTTAACAAGTTTCCAACTGTGTCCCCGTGTTCTTGATGAACTCATTTTAAAATAACAGTCTCGATCCACTGGACTAATTCCTTTCATAATTTTAAACACTTCAATCATGTCACATCTTAATCTTCTTTTGCTTAAACTGTAAAGGCTCAAATCTTAGAATCTTTCCTCATAATTCATCCCCTGTAGACCTGGAGTCAGCCTCGTCGTTCTTCTCTGGACCTTTTCTAGCGCTGCTATGTCCTTTTTGTAGCCTGGAGACTAAAACTGCACACAATACTCAAGATGAGGCCTCACCAGTGCATTATAAAGGTTGAGTCGAACCTCTTTGGACTTGGACTCCACACACCAAGCCGCTATATAACTTAACATTCTGTTTGCCTTCTTAATGGCGTCTGAACACTGTCGGGAAGTCAATAGCTTAGAGTCCACTATGACTTCTAAATCCTTCTCATAAGGTGTACTGTATTCTCAATTTTCCAATCGCCCATTGTGTATTCATAGCAAAGTGGGTAAAACTCAATGCAGACAACATGTACTCCTGTCAACCAAGAGGTGGCAGGCTAATACTTGAAAGTTCTGTGTCAGCTATATTTAAAAAGGAACATTGTTTCTTAACCAAAGTGCTCCCTTAACACTCAACGCTTGTTGGAACTGTCCTGCCCTGTCAATAGCCATCATAATTACTACTTCAGTCATCTTCTCCTAAAAGTACATCACTACATACACTCTATTCAGCCTGTAAACCAAAACGTCTATACGTTTACCTTGTAGCAGCTTCCAAATCAAGCAATGCTATTTGGATGTCAAAATCCAAACAGGGGCAACTCTGATGTTGCTAACAGGAATTATAAGCTAAGAAGCTGTAGGCTCACACCAAAAAGAGACAACAGCTGCTCCAGAAATGATGCAATGTGGCTTTAAACATCCAACAATTCATTTGAATGAAAATTGTTAAGAGATATTTACCAGTATTTCAATAAGCAACCTATAAAAACATAGTTATGCCTAGGTGCTTACAAATCAAGATAAATGAAACAATAAACACCAACACAAATGCTGTTTAAAACTCTATATAAAATACAATATTAAATTTTAACAGCATAAAACAGAAAACAATATCACATATAGAGTTTTAAGAGGACATTGAAACTTGAAAGTGTTTTAAATTCTTGTTAAAAACAATCACTGCTGCAGAACTCCGGGCAGACTGCGGCTGCGAGTTCCATTGGCGAGGCCAAAAGGCTAATAATGTCTACATAGCTGAATATACACAGAATGCATGGTTGGATGTCAGGAATTATACTAGTTTATGTCAATGGAAGATGTATTCTAGACAGGTCTGCTATATGGCCAGGTTTCTACTTCTTCTCCAAACCATCAGCTTGAAGCTCAAGCCTTTGATATCACAAATGAGGGGTTTATTGCTTTAAGGCGTCTTAATAGATGATAAAAATCTGTTTGACCTAGTAATATAGATAATGACAGATTTCTTCAAGTGCAGACACCGAGGATTTTGCACGAAGCTATGTGAATGAAAAGGGAAGGGCCTTTTTTTAAAAATCCAAACCTTGGTTTTATGTGCCTTTTCATGCATTTACTGATTAATGATGTAAAATGCTGAGTTTGAAGAGGTCAGGAATGACTGCCCTGAACAACAGCACTGATATTGTTCTGGTAATGACAGAAACCATATCATATTAACCTGCATTTAACACTAAAATGTTGTGTCATGGGGCGGCACGGTGGCGCAGTGGCAGCGCTGCTGCTTCGCAGTTAGGAGACCCGGGTTCGCTTCCTGGGTCCTCCCTGCGTGGAGTTTGCATGTTCTCCCCATGTCTGCATGGGTTTCCTCCAGGCACTCCGGTTTCCTCCCACAGACATGCAGGTTAGGTGGATTGGCGATTCTAAATTGGCCCTAGTGTGTGCTTGGTGTGTGGGTGTGTTTGTGTGTGTCCTGCAGTGGGTTGGCACCCTGCCCAGGATTGGTTCCTGCCTTGTGCCCTGTTTTGGCTGGGATTGGCTCCAGCAGACCCCCGTGACCCTGTATTCGGATTCAGCGGGTTAGAAAATGGATGGATGGATGGATGTTGTGTCATTTGTCTTTAACTAGCTAATACAAATTTATCTGAAAATAAACAGTACAAAGATATTTATATTACATAGTGAATTGTATGGTGCTTCGAAGTACATTAATCTAGAAATATATGCCTTTATGCAATAAGAAACAGAATTTAGTGACTTACTCAGAATATCAATGTAAATCACTTTTTAGATTATAACGTTTGTCACACACGTGCACATGGGAGACAGCTGAAGGGCTTAAATAAGTATAATGGTACACCGGACCAGGGGTTGGCACTGTCTACTAACACCTCCTCTCTTTCTCTGAGGAAATTGAAGAAATTTGGTATGCCAACCAAAATTCTCACCAATTTCTACAGGGGTACAATAGAAAATGTTATCACCTGCTCTATTATTGTATGGCACCGTAACTGCTCTTTACAGGAAAGGAAGGCACTTCAGTGTGTAATTAAAACTGCACAGCACATTTCTGAAGCAACCTTCCCCTCCCTACAAGACATTTACACCAGCAGGGTCATCAGGAGGGCGAACAAAACCTAATTAAAGACAATACACATCCTCAACACACGCACTTTTCATGTTGCTTCCCTCAGGAAGGCGCTACAGGAGTGTGAAATCACGCACCACAAGACTGAGGCATACTTTTTTTCCCACGAACAATTAGACTCTTGAACAATGCTAAAAGTTAAAGTCAATCTAAACCATAATTCATAGCCTCATAATTGTACTGATTGCTGAGGTACTGTATGTCATCAGGCACTATGCAATTTATCTTGTAATCTTATAATTGTAATTGCTATTTATGTTTATATCTCTTTTGTCTTTTCTGTCTTTGCATATGAGGGTGAGCCAGCAAAGTAAGGATTTCATGACATGGTTTTAACATGTGTTTTTTACTGTGTATATGACAATAAACTTCTTGTATATCTCTCCTCCTCTACCGAGCCACAGAGGGAAATCCGGCCTGACTGTCCTCACCTCACTTCCGGTTCCACACTCCAGAGACACACCCCTTCCTGTAAAGCCACTATAAAAACACCATCTGGACCATTATACCTCAGTTCTATTCTGAACTCAGTCTGTAAAGATCACTTATCTATGTTATTTTTGCTTTTTTACAAGTATATGGGGTGGATAGCCCAAATGTTCATATTTCTCTTTGTGATTATTTCCATACCTCAAAGTGCTTGTTTCCAGTTCAGTTGGCCATTCTAACTGGAACATTCTGCATTCATTACATTTTTTCAGAATTCATCCATCCATCCATTATCCAATCCGCTAAATCCTAACACAGGGTCACTGAAGCCAATCCCAGCCAACACAGGGCGCCAGCCCACCACAGGGCACACACACACACACACACTAGGGACAATTTAAATTCACCAATGCACCTAACCTGCACGTCTTTGGACTGTGAGAGGAAACCGGAGCACCCAGACAAAACCCACACAGACATGGGGAGAACATGCAAACTCCACACAGGAAGGGCCCGGCAAGTGAACCCAGGTCTCCTTATTGCGAGGCTGCAGTGCTACCACTGCGCCATGGTGCTGCCCTTTTTTCAGCATATCTTTTTAAATTTACCTTAGTGCATTAGATACTGTTAACATTTTTAATGTAACACATGTCTTTTGTATAGAAACTGTACTAACTTGGTTCTTAAGCATTTTAAGGGAAACATCTTCTTTATTCATGATGCCAGTTAATTCTACCCCTCTCTTAAGGGGCTTGGTTTGTTTCAGTAAGGAGATATAAGCAAGGAAGATGTCTGCCTTAACATTCTCTTCACGCTCCTTGAATCGGCTGATGAGGACAGGTGCCACAGTCTTATAGAACTCCTGCACCAGGTCACGCCGTGTGCTCACCACTGCCTCCAGGCACTTAACTGAAGAACGACGCACCTTCCAGCTCATGTCATCTTCATCACTATACTCATCATCTGTCTCTGAAGTGAAAATAAGAAGCATTAGATTGAAATAATTAAAACTGCGAATGAAGATACATACTATAATATTGTTGTTGATGTCCATTCCTTCATGTGGTACCACAGATAACTAGCAACTGCCAGGTTGAACATGGATTACCCAACAATAAAATACTTGATGAGCTGGCTGGGGAAACTCCTGTGTCATAATCATGAGCTGAAAAATCACCTTAGGTCATTAAAGCTAGGGTGCCCCCCCATAAACGACACACACCACCTTTACATCTGAGTAATGAGACCAATGAGTGAGGGCTATGGTGTAATTGACATAGCCTGCCAAATAAACTATCCATCCATCCATCCATTTTCTAACCCGCTGAATCCGAATACAGGGTCACGGGGGTCTGCTGGAGCCAAACCCAGCCAACACAGGGCACAAGGCAGGGAACCAATCCTGGGCAGGGTGCCAACCCACCGCAGGACACACACACAAACACACCCACACACCAAGCACACACTAGGGCCAATTTAGAATCGCCAATCCACCTAACCTGCATGTCTTTTGGATTGTGGGAGGAAACCGGAGCGCCCGGAGGAAACCCACGCAGACACGGGGAGAACATGCAAACTCCACGCAGGGAGGACCCGGAAGCGAACCCGGGTCTCCTAACTGCGAGGCAGCAGCGCTACCACTGCGCCACCGTGCCGCCCCCAAATAAACTAGTCCCACCATTATTAAACCATAATCCCCTCATGACAAACCAACCTTAACATTGTAGAGATGATTGCAAAAAGTAGAGAAGTTGCTGAGAAGCTTGCATGAAGGAAAGAGGAAACTGTATGCTTACAAGAAACTAAATTGATATTCAAGAGTTTTATAATGGCTATGCTTGTTTATTATTTTTTTCTATGGGAAAGAGGGCTTAGAAAGGAGTTGAGACTGTTGCCTCAGCTCAACTTCATGATATAGTCATGGTGCATAGAATGTCAGACAGATTGATGTCAATAAAGATCAACTTAAGACACCACATACTTATATGGTGTCATGATAGGTGCGAAAAAATCATCTGCAATAAATCTGAAAAGGATCATTTCTGGGATGACAAGAAGAATATGCAGGACAATTAGAGATACGAGAACACCCTTATCAGTTGCAACTTTAATATTTAATGGACATGTGGGAAAGGGGAAAATTCACACTACGGTTTCATGGTGGTCAAAGATAAAGCACTGTAAACAATGATACGCAACATGGAATTTGCAGAAGTAAATAACTTCATCATAGCAAACACTTCTGCAAGAAGACGCAGAATGATTATGAATTAATCTGCCAATAAGATGCAAAAATTGTAAAGAATTCTACAATCATCACATCACCCAGCACTAACCCATGTATTCTGGTGAGGCATTAAAGACAGTTGGGAAGAAGAGAAGCCAAACTGACACTAAGCGCATTAAATAAGGGAAAGCATCATGAGGGACTGAAAAACCAATCACACTAGAAACCACCCCCTCTCCAAGACCGATAAGTAAACCTGGTGGTGGAATTAAAACATGAAAGCCATCCTCAATGAAAAGAAAGCTGTCTACAAGAGATGGTACCAAACTAAAAGGAAAAAAAAAGAAGCAGTATCTGGTAAAGAAGAAAGAAACAGATAATGCAACTGCAGCAGCAAATGCCGAATACTACAAAATCTCGACACACCACAAGGAAAGACCAATCAAGGCCAGACATCATGCCACATTGTACACTGGTGACATCAAACAGATCAACAAGGTAAGTGAAAGCTTATTAACAGATAATATTGTCATCAAGGTGAAATCAGAGAATGTTTCCACATCCCATAATCCTACCTGCAGACTCAGCTTCTGGGATGGTATGTGAATATAGTCATTCCTAATCGTGGTTTACATCACAAAAATGTAAAACAAGAAAGCAATGGGACTGGATACTGTTACAGAACTCTGGAAGTTCAATATCAGAACTCTGGTAATTTCTTGGGGGATAGTGGCACCCTATGGTTCATGAACATTAACACTGAGCACCACCTTGCCTTCATTCACCTCGAAAAAACCTTTGACTGGGTTCAACATGATCAACATCATCTGGTATTCACTCAGAAAGAGAAATGTCTCATACAAGTATGTAAAGTGGATACAGGTGCTGCACAAGGGAACAGTAGCAGATGTACAATGGGATACACCAATAATCAGCACTTGCATTACAAAAAACATTTAGCTAATCCCACGATGGATCTTGCTCTATACAAATGATATCATGATTGCTGCCAAGATGTGTGAAGGGCTCCAGGCAAGGGCCCCACTATGTAAGAAGTGACTTAAACAATTCAGTCCAAAGTTGACAGACTTAGACTACCTGAAATGTTGATACCAGCACAATGGAAACAAACAATTGACCATGAAAATGACCCCTTTCAAGTGCCAAATCTTCCAATATCATAGACAATGTTAAGAGATGAATATCAAATTCATGAGATTGAAGCAACAGACAAGAAACACTAACAAATGCTTCATGTGATGAAATGAAGATGTTTAGATGGAGCTAGGACAAGATTCCAAATAATATGCCAAGGAACAAGCTAGAAGTACTTTGAATAACAGAAAAGGCCATGGAAGTCTGCCTTTTTGGTACAGACACGCATTAAAGAAGGAGCCACAGTGGAATCAAATCAAAGACAAGAGAGGTGTGAAGGAATTTGGCTTTAAACTCAGGGACACCCAGAGCCATGATGAATGGAGGCTGTTGAATCACAAGTGGAACCTGCACTGTGGGCAAAATTCAAGGAGGAAGAGTTTATTTATGTACAGTATACTTGTTCTTTACTACCTGTCTGCAAAATGATATAAATACATGAAAAGAAAACATTAGTACTCTTGCCAGGTTGAATTGTTTCCAAATCATTAGTTCACCTTGATCTTCTTCACCACCATCATCTATGTCCATTGCCTCCTCCTCATCATCATCAGTTTCATAGTTATAATTAGGATCATAAGTAATATATTTAAGGCACAATTTAATTACAGTTGAAATGTGAGGAGACATTTCTTTTGGGCATCTGAAAGACATAACAGTTAAGGATTTGGTCATTTTCTTTGTTTCCTCAACCTGTAACTGAAAGAAGTAGAGCAGATGTGCTATCATTACATAATACAGTAAAGTAATTTAAAAAACAGTACAAAATCAGGTCAAAGAAACAGGGTTTTCTTTTTATTTGTAATTTAGACCTGGCACCTAAAGTGCAATGAAAAGACTTACTGATTCTACACATATACTGGTCCTCAAAAAAGGTATACCATTAAGTTTTATAGAAGAGAATACTGATTCTACAATCTGCAGAGAACTGCATCCAACAAGAGATCAATGCACTTTCAATCACACAATTATTTTAATTGTCTTAATTATTTAGTGAGAAAACATTTGGTAGAAGAGATACAGATAGATGAAAAGAATGGAGAGAACAATCCTTAAAAGTACCTGCGCACAAATGACTCAAAAGCTTGGAAACAGTATTCTCTCAGTTCATCATCTTCCACATCGCAGTACTTGACAATAATTGGAACAATTTTCTCCAGGTGCTCACCTACAGAAATGTAAGAAACATGTGCAATGTACTGTGGTTAAAGTTAAAGGTAAATGTAATAGCAGTGACACCACCTGAAACTGTCGTGCTTTTTGGTGCTGTCCAATTATTTTGTATCCTTAAAATTATTTCCTTACTAAAATCTTGTTTTATTTTTCTACTGAAAGTAGTTCAAGACATCAACAGAGGTTACAAACAGTTGATTAGTATGATCTATTGGTGTAAAAGAAATAACAGTTTAGTTTGTATTGTCGTTACATATGTTTTGTAAACTGTTATTAGGTATTATTAATCATGTAATGGTTCCTTCATTTATAAATTCAAACATAATCTTACAACAGCAAATATCAGATATTTGATCAAGTGACTAGTAGACAAACCATATTTGAAAAATCCTTTCACAAAAGCAGCGTTTAAAGAGATGCTATAAATGAAAGTATCCTGAGTAATCTCATAGCCTGCTGGTTCATATAGCACTGATACTATGATGTTTAGGTTTTAATTTTGATATTATTAATTAAGCATTATTTATTTTTTAATTACTATGAAAAAGTTCAATGAAAATATTTTGTATATGCAAATGCTATCATTAGTGTTCATCAGCAACATTTGTCAAAGCGTATTTGGGGGCAAATATGTTGTCTTTGCTGGTGACCTTGTTTGCTAAATATTTTCATGTAAATTTGCCATTTGGTTGGTTTAAACATTTTTCCCAGAGCTCCATAATGCCTTGCAAGGCCAGCATGAGATCTGTAGCAGCCGTATGCATGCAAAATTAGCCATGCGGCCTGGTGACAAATCCTTCCTCCTCCCCAAGTCAGAAAGCACATGAAGACCGCATGAAATAATAACCCTGATAAGAATTAAGCAGGCTTAGAAAATGGTATGGTATGATATGGTAAACATTTATTACTATTTACAAGGTGTTTCTATCTTCTTGATTGAAAAACAAATTCCAAAGCATATATATATATATACTCAGCAAAAAAAGAAACGTCCCTTTTTCAGGACTGTGTATTTCAACAATAATGTTTTACAAATCCAAATAACTTTACAGATCTTTATTGTAAAGGGTTTAAACAATGTTTTCCATGCATGTTCAATTAACCATAATCAATTAATTAACATGCACCTGTGGAATGGTCGTTAAGACCTTACTTAACAGCTTACAGAAAGTAGGCATTTAAGGTCACAGTTCTAAAAACGCAGGACACTAAAGAGACTTGTCTACCGACTGTGAAAAACACCCAAAGAAAGATGCCCAGGGTCCCTGCTCATCTGCGTGAACGTGCATTAGGCATGCTGCAGGGAGGCATGAGGACTGCTGATGTGGCGAGGGCAATAAATTGCCATGTCCGCACTGTGAGACGCCTAAGACAGCGCTACCGGGAGACAGGAAGGACAGCTGATCATCCTCGCAGTGGAAGACCACGTGTAGCAACACCTGCACAGGATCGGTACATCCGAATATCACACCTGCGTGACAGGTACAGAATGGCCACAACAACTGCCCGAGTCACACCAGGAACACACAATCAATCCCTCCATCAGTGCTCAGACTGTCCGCAATAGGCTGAGAGAGGCTGGACTGAGGGCTTGTAGGCCTGTTGTAAGGCAGGTCCTTACCAGACATCACCAGCAACAACGCCGCCTATGGGCACAAACCCACCTTCGCTGGACCAGACAGGAGTGGCAAAAAGTGCTCTTCACTGATGAGTCACGGTTTTGTCTCACCAGGGGTGATGGACGGATTCGTGTTTATCGTCGAAGGAATTGAGCACGTCTGGGACCTGTTGGATCGCAGGGTGAGGGCTAGGGCCATTCCCCCCAGAAATGTCCAGGAACTTGCAGGTGCCTTGGTGGAAGAGTGGGGTAACATCTCACAGCAAGAACTGACAAATCTGGTCCAGTCCATGAGGAGGAGATGCACTGCAGTACTTCAAGCAGCTGGTGGCCACAGCAGATACTGACTGGTACTTTTGATTTTGAGCCTCCCTTCATTCAGGGACACATTGTGAAACATTTTTAGTTTATGTCTTATGGTGTTGACTCTTTTAGTGTTCATACAAATATTTACACATTAAGTTTACTGAAAGTAAAAACAGTTGAAAGTCAGAGGACTATATATATATAGATATGTGTGTGTGTGTGTGTGTGTTTTACCTATTGCTAGTTGCGACCATTTGTTGGTTATCACTGACACCTCACAGCTCCAGTCACATTTTTGGCCACGATAATCAGACCAGCAAAGTTGGCAGACACTTCCCTAACCCTCAGGGATGCTTAAAAGACCACTACACCATTACAATTAACTCAAAATAGTTTAGTTTAACCTATCAAATTTGCTTTAATGCATTTCACCAAGGTCTACAAAGTTCCAGAACATTTCCTTGATTTTGCCAAATGAACTCTGTACAGTTTGCTTATCACTAGTTATGATAAATTAAATAATATATGATGTTTATGTATTATTCTTTTTAAAGGTTTTACTGAATCCCACTCAAGCCTATAACACATTTATTTAAATTTAGAACCCACCCTATAATTATAAATTCCATTTGAGGACAAATAAAGCATAATCTAATCTAATCTAATCTACAAAGTAATTCACACATGAAATTCAGGCTCAACTCTTCAAATAATACTAAATATTCTTAATCAACCTTCTATCCAATTTAACATTTATGACTATATCTACTTTTCCTGTTCTTGCTCATTCATGTTTGGTGTGAAAGTGAGTTTTGAATACTAGTGCTGGGTAGAGCATTCACTATAAAACACTGATTTTATTTATGTGTATTATAATGATACACCATACAATTTTAAACAAAACAATATATTTGTCATATTTTAGACTAAAAGCAATGATTTGTTTGTCGTTTGACTGTGTTATAAATTATTTTGTAGCAATAATGTATGCATTGACATGTCTATGCTTAACAAACTGAATGCATATCCATATTATTCATTTGGGTGTTTATTTAGAAGCAAATGCGTGGTCTAAAACAATCATAAAAACTGTGCCAAGTTTAAAAAACTTCTTATAATTAAACAATGAAAATGTTTGGGAAAAAAATGCTGCTACATGCAATTTATACTCAAATTTATGTATTGTACAAAAGAAAAATGTGGTTGATCATTTTCAGTGATTATTGTTGTTTTTCTTGGTGTTTACTTGGTAGTTTTTTTTTTGTTTCGTCACTAATGTATATGATGTTTTTTTTGTAGAATTATGTGGATGAAAGTCACTTTGGTATCCTCACCTACAATTCTGAGAACAAACAATCAATGCAATGTAATAAACATTGTTAAATGACTTGTTAATGAGTCTTAAAATGCATCTTTTTGAAAACAGGACATTCTCTACATTTTGTAGATGCATATTGTTTTACTCTTTTGTATTGGAAGCATTTTCTACAAGTAACAAAATAAGGCCATATCTCTCTATTGGATATTAGGATCTACTGCACACTATTAGTTATAGTATGTCATCATTCCCTTATTTTAATCTAACATAAGAAAACTGGGATTTGCATGTTATGACAGTTGTTATTTTGCCCTTTTAATCCTCATCAATCAGATATAAATTAACTGGTTAGGTTCATTTTATTGAATCTTGGATCTTTAATGGTTTATATTTATTTACACAGTCTACTATATTACCTTCTGTAAAAGTAAACCCAAAGGTGACTTCACTAATTCTAATTAAAAAGTGTCCATGCGTACTTACCAATCCTGTGTCCAGCCTGTCTACTGATAGCAGCTACGCATTGTATGTATGTGCGTGTTGTTGATGTGGATGCATTTTTGGAGAGTTCTGCAAGGAGATGTTCCATTAGCTCACTGAAGATGGTGTCATTACAGCTGGTGACCAGATGGCTTAGAGCGATGATGGCTCTCTTCCTAACTGCCAGCCGGGAGCTGGTAAGTTGAGGGAGCAAGCAGCTTAGGATGGAGGAGTGATAGGCAACTAGAGTTCCCCCTAATCTACATCAAGAGATTGAATAAGTTAAAATATAAGTT
Organism: Polypterus senegalus; assembly: GCF_016835505.1. Taxonomy (NCBI): domain Eukaryota; kingdom Metazoa; phylum Chordata; class Cladistia; order Polypteriformes; family Polypteridae; genus Polypterus; species Polypterus senegalus. The sequence continues at coordinate 49,909,265 of NC_053165.1, forward strand.
GCTCTGAATAAAATATCACAAAGATTTCATGAGCACAAAATTGTAAAAATAGCTTTCCCACATCCAGCATAATATAAAACAACCTTTCAGTAATATTCAAATAAGGAGCTACTGGCACTTTTCACTTATTAAAATGTAAATAAACATGTCAGCAAGAAACAGTGCAAGAAAACAGTTGATCAAAATAAGTTCTATATTTTGTGTGCATTCATTAAGAAATCATTTTAAACAGTGTTTTTAAGAATTTCAGATTAATTAATAAATAAAACAGTCCAGTTAATATGCATTTGTGTGCTATCATTCAAAGAAGATAAATGTTTCAGTATTGTAGCTGGCATGCAATTCAGGTTTTCATTTATTTCCGTAAGGCGGTTCTCTGATACAAAAGAAATGTTTTCCATCCTACCTTACTCCATTTAAAACAACTGAATGTATATATTTTATAAACAACTTTGGAACATATTTAGTAAATGAGCACGGTAATTTTAAATTTTAATGTTTGACGGTTGACTACCTGAGCCCAATGAATTCTTTAGATTATTTGTGAAATTACCAAACTCCTCCCTGCTTGTTTCACAGACTCTCCCATTGCACTGTGTTTACCTGCTCAGCATGTCAGCCAGGATATCTAGTGCCTCCAGCTGCACAGATACATCTTCCTGTTTTCCAATTGCGCCTGTCAATTGTGCAGCAATTTTTTTGCACACATTTGTAGTCAGAGCCGAGCCTACAAAAGAAAGGGAAAATAATGAAGTATAGGTGACATTTCATTATTCCTTTGAAAGCACATTAAAAAAAAAAACAACAACATTCCTGTTGGGGCTGTGCCTATAATTTCCTACCTTCACTTACTCCAACAATCTTGGTATCTCATTAACATCTATATGCATATTATACAACATGCTCCTTTAAGGCTTAAAAACATTACATTATTCAAAGAAATGTTATTTTGACAAATTATATATATATACCAGTCAGTCATTGACCAACCCGCTATATCCTAACACAGGGTCACGGGGTCTGCTGGGGCCAATCCCAGCCAACACAGGGAACAAGACAGGAACAAATTCCGGGCAGGGTGCCAGCCCACTGCATGACACACACACACACATACACACAGCAGGGACAATTTAGGATCGCCAATGCACCTAACCTGCATGTCTTTGGACTGTGGGAGGAAACTGGAGCACCCAAGCAGACACGGGGAGAACATGCAAATTCCACGCAGGGAGGACCCGGGAAATGCGAGGCAGCAGCGCTACCACTGCACCACCGTGCTGCCCTGTATATACCATATATGTATATATATATATATATATATATATATGTGTATATAAATATATATATATATGTATATATATATATATGTGTGTATATATATATATATATATATGTGTGTATATATATATATATATATATATATATATATATACTGTATCTTCAGGCAATATATATTGCCTCAACTTAAACATTTAACCAAGGCTTTCCAAGTAATAGACAGACACATGTATATGTATATATTGTTTATTTATTATATTCATTATTCACAGCACCTTGAACAATATCACATTCGATTTTATTACAACATTGATTCAAAGTGGATTTAATTTGGATTTTTTTTGTAACTAAACAACAGAAAAAGATTTTAATGTAAAAGTGAAAACTCTGCAAAGTGGTCCAACTTAATACTGTGTGACCATTAGCTTAATCTTATTCACCGTATTCGGCCTGTTCTTAGTCGTTTCTAAGAATGAATTTAATAATTCTGTGAGCTTTTCACCATATTAAATTAAAAACTAATGTAACCACAAACATGCAGCAACAGCAGTATGAGGTATATTATCTTGGAAAAGTGAAAAACGTAGATGGTAGCATTATGTTTGTATAGAGAAGTCCATAGATGAACAAAGCTGCAGTTGACTGTTAATTGTTAAAAAAAATCACAAATAGACTAAATTGGTGCACAAAGCCCCTGGGTCCTGTACTAAAAGAGGAAAAAGGAATCAGATTAGACACTAATTGGCATACCCATGTTTTAGACAGGTGTAGATTATCATTCCCCAAAACATGCTGTGCTTACCCGTGGATGGTGGTGGGAGCTCAGCAATAACTGTTTTAAGACCTATGTTGGAGATGTCACGTAGTTGTTCTTTATCTGATAGCATGTTAGTGCAAAGTGTATCCACAATAGTTTCTACCTGATACTCCTTCACCTTGCTGATAAGTGGGCCCAGGCTGTGGACAGAAACAAACGTTATGAAAAGCAAACAGGACTCTCCACAGCCCTGATGGTTTTTTTTTCCTTTCAGGAAATCCTGGCTATTGTGTGGCTGTAGGCAAACACATTTTACTCTGTAGTGACCACATTAAGCACCTGTAACAGAGCACAAAGACTGAAAAAATAGCTTTCCCAAAATTAAACCTATATTGTCTGTATATTTCAAAGCTTTAAAGTCATCATGGCTGCACACTGTTTGTAAAATAGATTGATGTTTGATCACATTGGTATAATTTAAATGAGATAGATAGATAGATAGATAGATAGATAGATAGATAGATAGATAGATAGATAGATAGATAGATAGATAGATAGATAGATAGATAGATAGATAGATAGATAGATAGATAGATAACCACTAAATAAATACCATTAAATAAATAACACTAACTATATAGTCACTATTTCTTTAATCAACTACATACTATCATAACATTTAGATGAAAATGTCTGATCATCTTACCATTTCACTGCCAAATTCTGCACTTCTCCATTCTTGTCCTGTAGTAGCTTCAGCAGCATGCTGACCACTTTCTTTTCACTATCTTCATCTAGCTTGATTGAGTCTTTCTGGAGCTCAATCATCAGATCATTGGTGGCCATAAACCTGTAAAAAGCAATGTCATCTACAGAATGTAATCTCTGTCTGAATCAATACATACATCTACTTTCTGAGCCCATTTTTTATTGTCTTGGAGGTTTAACAGTTTCCCTACCAGTATTGTATGGACAGAAAAAAATAACTCTAAAACAGTGCTAGTCCATCAGAGGACATGCTGACATTGTGATAATATATTCTTGCTGCTTCATCCTGTAATGCATGTCTTGACAATATGGGGGGACTTGGGATGACATTAATAATGCATAGCAATGCATAAAACATTAGACAACACAATCTAGGAACATCAAGACTTAAACCGTTTTGTATACCTCTCAGATAGTCTTGGATTTAAAACAAGTCTTAACCCTTTAACAGCAGTATTTGGAGTAATACCAGAAGGGAGGAAAGTTTACTTGGAAACATCTGTTGTACTCTCCTATACATTATCACACTTCTTCACAGAGGCCTGTTCTGCTCGACTGAAAGAATCACAATCTCTTTATCTATAACCCAATAGGAAAGTAATGCTCTATACTGTTTCAAATTTGAAAAATAAAATTCTCCTTACAAGAGAATCTGCTCACAATTTTTTCAGATCTTGGCAAGATCTCATTAATGTAATTCATTCTAATGAAACTTTTTTCTTATTTGTTAAATTATTTTATTTAAGAGAATCATTGTAGATGGGGCACAGTAACTGTATGGCTCTCTTCATTGTGTGAATATTGATTGCTGACTTTCATGGATTGTTTCTGGAATGTACTGTTACACTTGCTACGTTGTTTTAACTTGATTGAGATACGATTTGTTTCATAAAAAAAAAACTAACAAATAAATAAATAAATAAAAGTACACCTTATAAGAAAGAATAATTAAAAAGGCCTAAAGGATATCAGGTATAAATTAGCAGAGGTTATTCTTAAGCTTTACAACTCACTTGTGACTTGTCTGCAGTTTCTAACACAAATAAGTTATAACCTCACTAAAGAATGTCCAGAGAAGACCAAACACACTGAGTCTAAGGAGACCAGCTATAAGAAATGATTAAATGAGCTAGGTTAAAGACAGACATGTTCATAATAATTCAGGAAATTAGAATGGTGGATACCAACTGTTATTTTAAAATGAGTCTTTCAATTCTAATACTGGGAAGCAGACTGGAGCTGATTAAGGGTACATCTCTCACAAACACTAGAATTGTTTTCTTTACACCGAGAACCATATATACAGTACGTGGTAGTGTACTGGGCAGTAGATTTTGAGGGGCTTCATCATAATAAACCAGGAGTAACAAGCCATGTAGGGCTGAATATTCTGTTCTCAAGAAAATGTTTATGATATTTTGTATATACATACTGTGCAACCGTAAACATGATATATTTTAATCTATAAAATCTAGATTCAATCTAATAAATTAACCATATTGTATTTTACACATTCCATTGATGCATTATTTGATCAGTTTTTAGGGTAGTTTGGAAAAAGTGGGAACAGAAGAGAAGAACTGAATTAAGCAAATACTTAATACTGATGAATTAACAGAAGGGTAATTGTTCACTGCTTCTTTATTTTTTGTGCCTTTCAACACATACATTACCACAATAAACTAAAAGAGCACAGACTTCATGTACTGTGATGTACTGGTTAAGTTACTGGACTGCAAACTTTGGGTTTGGAGGTTTAAATCCTGTCACTGACACTTGTGTGACCCTCAGCAAGTCACCCCACCTGCCTGGGCACCAATTGGAAAAACAAGAAGAATGTAACCAGTTGTATCTTGGCACATGTGTGCTTGGGAAACAACGTACAGGTTACCCTGGACCAACTGAGGGTGCTATGCAATAATGGTATCTCTTCTTCTTTCCCCTCTGCAGGGGAAGATTGACTTGCCACCATCTATGATGTCACTTCCAGGGCCAGCCCATCTGTGTCCGCCTCTTTCTCCCAAAAATCACTAGAAATGAAACCACCTCCATCTTGGGGCAGACTCGACCTAAACAACAGGACTAGTGTGACCTTGCGTTAACCCACATTTTCTTTAGTGCCTTTTGCACTCTTTACAATATAGGGGATTTGCCATCGGGTGCCCCAGACCCTTCATGAGCTCTTTTGTGCTTTATTACAATCCCAGATGTTGTAAGTTACCTTGGATAAAAGGTGTCAGTCAAATAAATAAATGAACAAAAGACAGTTATTACAAAATGCAAAAACAATGCTCAGTTAGCATAAAATGAACAGGAATGTTAAAAATAAATAATACAACCCTGAAAAAAGTTTAAACAATAATGCAAATCTACTGGAAAAAGACTAATGTGAGAAATGCATGCTAAATAAAAATGACTTAAAAAGCAAAAGAAAAAAAATGCAAGATTTAATTTGATTTACAACAATTTGTAAATAATGTTTGAGTACTACAGGCAATTACTTATGACACTGAAATGTCTGTTTGGGTATGACACACAATCTTGAGAAAGTGGCACTCATGCTTTGATTTCAGCTGAAAATTCAAATGAGCCATTTGAGATGCCATTTTATTTAGGTTATACTCCAAATAGACACTGCTAGTGTGGAGATTTCTACACCTTGAGGCAAGCCAATCAAACCACTGATAAGTAGCAGGAATACTAGGAAATATGATGAGGAATTGTTAATCCATTAACATACATCACCCTTAATTTCTTTAAAACATGATTTCACTCAAGAGGATACAAGTTTGGCTAGAGGAGCACCACTAACAAGATTACTGTCATGGCAGAATGTGTCCATCATCGTGAAAGGAATAGTGGCTAAGATTAGTGAATTCCTGATAAAGCGGTACTGGCTTGGAATCTGATGATGATTTTTTTTTTTTAAATCAAAATGAATCATTTGGTATTCTTAATTTTTTCTGTTTAAAACTGAAAATGAAATTTCCAAAAAATCATTCTGTCCATGAACACTTTTAATTTCATACAGGATATGTTTATTCAGTATAAAATAAATGACTATGTCCTAAATTACATAATAATGACACTTCATAAAGTTGGCGTAAAAAAAAAAAAACTAAATTAAGCTTGCTAGACTGTTGGCATTTACAGAATGTTCTCATCGATTTAGTATCTGTGTAAAGCTAATCTAAACCTTTTAGACATTATATACTAATTAACTGTAGCCTAATGGCTAGGTCTGAGTGCACAAGGTTGCCTATTCAATCCCCATCCCTAATTTACTGCATGACATTGAATGATTTAATCTGCACGGTACTTGTAAAATGATCTTTGGACTATTAAATGATCTTTGGATGATAAGTAATTAGAAAGGTACTATATAAAATAAAGCTCATTAATTTATTAATTTATTAATTCATTTGCCTATAGTGGCTATTGTATTTAACTATATACTTTAATTGTTCTGCTTTAGCAACAACTCTCTGCTAGACCCAGTGTGGATCATTTAAACTACCTACAGTAAGTAGTCATGCTGCAGAAATAAAGAATCCTTATACTACTATTGGTTTGGATAAAGGAAAATGTTAAATAAACTGTTATTTTAATGCTTCCATCATAATATTGCCTCCACTGTAACGAAAAAGGTCTTTAGATTTGTTTTACACAAAGCACATAAATTTAGCAATACCTGCGCCTTTCATATTGGTCATTCATGTAGTGCCTGTCATGTCTATCTATAATATGTATGCATCTTTCTAGCCCATATTTTCATCATCCATCATAGAGTTTAGGACAGAATGACATAGTTTAAAGGTAAAACGTTACTAAATGAATGCAGTAATTTAAAACGCATTCAGTTTTACCAAGCAAACCCAATACATTCAAGGTATCCCATTATCTCTCTACATAGTGTAATATTACGCTCCTTTTAATTGTTCTGACTTTGTATTTATTTTACTGGCTGTTCATCTTGTATTTAGTGCATTCCACATGCCATTTCATAGGTTGATGTTGTACTGTAAAGTGTTTGGCTACTCAAAGGGCTATACAGAAGTATTTACTATAAAAAGTGTTCTATAATAATACAGACTTTTTTCGGAAAATGATTCACAACGCTACTGTTGAAGAACTAAAAATGACTGGGTCTGTAGTTACAACAAAACATCTTACAATCCTCGCACAATCAGAAGATATTTTCTTTCACCTCAAGTGACTCATAATTCATTTACAAGCAGGGTTGCTCACTTTTCCCTGAAATTCCACGAGCTGCACAGCAAATTATATGGATTGTACGTTAGTGATATAAATATGACGGAGGCGCTGTGCCCCACCTCCCCATATAGAGAAACTCTGAAATGTAGCGGTCGTGTATGGGTACTGGAAGGGGGGCTCCACGTCCAAGCCCCTGCTGTACAAAAACATCCCTCATGTTCATGCAAAGTAAACCACCGCTGAACAGCCCTCTTACCTAAAATCTTTGTCAGTGGATGTCATTTTTTCCAGCAGATTGGAGATAAGATATGACACATTGGCCATCTTGCTGTTTTTTTCAGTGTTGCTGCTTCCTAGCTAACTATTTTAACTGTAATGATAATGATGATACGTTTTATAACTGAAAATAACACCGGCGGCGTTTATATTAATTAACGGGCTAAACAAACCGTCAGTGACGCTTTATTTTAAGAAGTCGCAGAAGAACCTGATACTTTGTAGTCGGATGATAAAAATAGAATTGCATGTGCAGAGTTGGGTGGCACGCCACCTGATGGCTGCAATGTGGCCATCAAGCGTGTTTACTCGGAACTGATCTGAGGGTTCTCGCGGTCGTCTTGTGGCGGCACGCGCCAAGTTACACGACAAGACACAGGCGCGCAGTGATGATCAGATACCAAGCACATGCGCACACTAAATAGGGTTGGGAGCATGCGGCCATCATTTTATCAGCATTCTTGAGAAGGGTATCACTGCCATAGACATAAATAGATAGACATTCACGGCATTCACTGTGATACGTCAGCGTGTCCGCCATATTGCGAGTGGCAAAAGTGCCATTTAAAGTTTCCCAAACTCGGTCCTGGGAACCCCCTGCGGCTGCAGGTTTTTGTTCCAACCAGCTTTTGTTTTTAATTGGGCTCCTGGGCTAATTACGTGAACTGTTATTTCCTAAACTCTTTGTTTCGGGAATAATATAGAAATTACAAAACTAAGTTTGGTAAATATATATATATATATATATATATATATATATATATATATATATATATATATATATATATATATATATATATATATATTAAAATGTAACAAGCAGTTATATAGGAATAATGTTTTTTTTTTCTTTTAAACAGTATTTTCATACTTTTCTAGGTGTTCTAATTGTTTAATTAATCCATTATTTACTAATTAGTGGGTCTAACACGAAAGTAGCAGCCTTTGATTATTCAGTGTTGTTTGCCTAGGTGGGGCGGCACGGCAGTTAGGAGACCCGGGTTCGCTTCTCGGGTCCTCCCTGCTTGGAATTTGCATGTTCTCCCAGTGTCTGCGTGGGTTTCCTCCCACAGTCCAAAGACATGCAGGTTAGGTGGATTGGCGATTCTAAATTGGCCCTAGTGTGTGCTTGGTGTGTGGGTGTGTTTGTGTGTGTCCTGCGGTGGGTTGGCACCCTGCCCAGGATTGGTTCCTGCCTTGTGCCCTGTGTTGGCTGGGATTGGCTCCAGCAGACCCCCGTGACCCTGTGTTCGGATTCAGCGGGTTGGAAAATGGATGGATGGTTTGCCTAGGTGTCTTCTCTGCTCATTTTTAATTGTCGTTAATAAGATACAACGAAGGGGAAAAACTGCACAGAGAAATGGCAAAATATAATGAAATCAACAAAAGAGAGTTAAGCATTTAAATCTATAGAAAAAGCTGAAATATTTCTAAATGTCTTATAAATGTAAAAATCATGCTACTGTGCTTTTCTGAATGTAGAATAAGAGAAAAAAAAAATACCAGCTAATTACATGAGCTCAGTGTTATCAGGTGTTGTCATTGATTAGGAATCTGGTTGGAACAAAAACCTGCAGCCACAGGGTAAGTTTGGGAAACACTGATTTAAACAAATACAGGTAGACATGGAAACCGGGTTTTCTGATAAATAAACAGTAACGTTTAAGACAGTATTGTTTAAATACAACAGATTTTGGTGAATCATTTAAATGCAATTATTTATATCCATTGATAAACTTCTTCTTCTTTCGGCTGCTCCCGTTAGAGGTTGTCACAGAGGATCATCTTCTTCCATATCTTTCTGTCCTCTGCCTCTTGTTCTGTTAATCCATTTATACACTAATAATGGCAATTATTAAATATTATTATTATTATTATTATTAAATAATTCCTCCCATATAAATAACATTTCTTGGACTGCTTTCTTCCATCTCCGAAACATTTCTAGACTTCGTCCTGTTCTTACACAACACAGTACTGAAGTATTGGTTAATGCCCGAGTCACTTCACATATAGATTACTGTAATGCTATTCTATCTGGCATCCCACAAAAATGTATCCATCGCTTACAACTTCTTCAAAATTGTGCTGCAAGGATAATAACCTGCTGTTCTAAATCCACTGAACATATTACACCGATTCTCTCTCAACTTTACTGGCTCCCTGTTAACTACAGAATACAATACACAATACTACTCTTAACATTTAAAACTGTCCACAGTCTTGCTCTCCCCTACCTCATTGATCTCCTACAGACTTGCACTCCCTCACTCAGATCAGATCCTGTAATTTTAGAGTATTCAGTCTGGCAATATGGTGCAGCCTTAGTTTGTGGAAGACAGACACAACTAAAGACATGAACATAAAATGATGGTTGTCAATTTCAGACTGTGTTTCCTCAATGTGCTCCTTGAGAAACAAACACATCCTCTGAACCAATCTCAGCCAGAACAAACTGATTGATCAAAGATACATTGACGGCTTGCCCTAATGTCGACTGTCGGATAACACGCTCAATTACTTTGACCACCTTGACTGTACCCTATGAAAGAATCATCAAACCTCCTTTGTTTTTTAATGTGAGCAAGTGGTAGCTTTGATCATATGATGCCGGTACAGCATCTGTTACCAAATTAGCACGGCACACATCACAGGACAGCTTTCTCAAAATCCTGTCTAAGGGCTACCTGACCTCCCACTGCTTCCGGAGGTGGATTTCTTTGGGAAACCTTCAAAGTTTGAGAAATGTTAACAGCTAGCAACAATCTACATGGTTAGTGACTAAATATGTTTAGCCAAAACGTTGTTTGGAGGCTCACTTGGGCACATAAATGCATAGCTTTGCTAGCTTAGCTTGGCGTAGCTAAAGTTAAGATTATAAAATGGGATTTTCTAATAGCCAAATATAACCTAAACAATTTTTCATCCTTACCTATGCAATGCAATCCCCCCGGGATCTGGTTTGGAGCGTACAGTAGTTTGTACAATCCCAAGCAGCAAATGCTTGAGGCATCTTTATCCATTACTTGACTCCACAGCAATGCCACTCGCAATATGGCGGCGACGTTGACGTACGATGCTGCTGGTCATGCGGCGTCTAGTAATTCTATGTCTATGTTTGGCTCTCTGGTTGGGAACTGAGTCTGATGCGTTGTCAGTTGTACTCGGGCTCGTGGAGCTGTAACTCTGGCGGAAGTAAGAGGGAAAACGAGAGCTAGGAGTTGCCACGTCTGAGGCAATTAGGTGTTCGCTTCTGGAAAAAAGTGGCAAAAAAGTACACCCAGTTTATCAGAGTCATTTTTAATAGAAACGGGACTGATTCGTCGTACATCAGGATCTGTTTCCGAGCTTGATACAGCTATGGTGAGTCAAACCGCTTGGCGCACTTTACCTTTGTTAAACGGGTTCTCTGGCGTTTCTCCTTCCTAAACATACTGTCGGTATCCAGATGTTTCACTGTTTTGTTTTAATCCTTAAAACACAAGGGTTATAAGTGCCTCGTATTAAACAAAAAGTGTATTGATGTACATGAATGTAGCGATTACGCTACAGACTTCATTCATTTAAGTCCTCATTCATTGCCACGTCTAGCTGTCATGTTGGACTTTTGGAGCCGGCAGTACAACTTCCGATTTGCATTCTGTTATTGATTATATGTATATGTGTGTATACAACACGAAGATTACAATATCCGATTGTTAATACAATTAAATTGAATTTCCCAGGAAACTTTCATTAGTAGCTAATGAGAAATTACATATTTTGTTTTACATTTTGACATTTACATATTTGGCTGACGCCTTTATCCAAGGCGACTTACAACATTTATGAATCAACTGGTTACAGTTGTCTTTCAAAACTTCGACTTTTTAATTAATCAGTGATATTTCATCAATTACAAATAAGTGCCCATTTCCGTGAGTTGTTTTAATTTTCTAATGTAATTTTGTCTATAATTACGTACTGAGGTCCGCTTAAGGCAAGGGTCATGAGTAACGGAGGCAGTGGTTGGTTTAAAATCAACACATCAAGTAGAATTAATATACAGAAAATGTATTTCCCCTTTTACATTTTCTGTTAAAATGGTTTTCCTCATTTAATATGTTTAATAAGAAAGTTAGATTTATTAATAAAAATGTTGTCTAAAGCTTTTTAATTATCTGTTTTTTAAGTCATGTTTACATGACAACCCAATAAAGACAGAATTATTTAAACTAACCAGCAAATTAAAAACGTATGTCCTGTATTATTATTATTATTATTATTAAATCTGTTTTATCCAGACAATTAGTATGAAGTTAATTACTTAGTGTTTGTAAATTCTGACTTTGCCCGATGCATTGGGAAGCATGCCTGGCAGATGTTGAGCCCCAGTTCAGTTCCAAGCTGCACTCTTAATAATACTGTTTATTAATTGCCTCTTTGCTGGGTTGTATGGTTCCTTGTAGAGCCATTACTTGATAAAAAAAAAAAAAACTGGTCCTTTGCATTTTAAAAAGGTTCCTGATACATACATGTATGTGCACAAAGCGGATCTTTAATGAATAGGAGTTTACCTAGCAGGTTAGTGAAGATCAAGAAAACCTGAACTTAGTTTGTGTTTTTGTATGCAGCAATAGTACTTTTAAAAATCAGGAATCCAGTGGTATTTCACAAGTCTGTTTTGTCTATTCCTGATTATTCATGGAACCTGTTAAGGATCTGAATAAAAGATTCTTTCTGGAACATTCAAGTGGATGGTTCTTTTGGAAAACAAAAATGGGTTCACCATGGCGTTGCTCTAAAGAACCAGCTTGGCACCTTTATTTTCAAGAGTGTGGGGTGGCTTCTCAGTAAAACGTAAATCAGCTCCCAGTGCTGAATTCAATTTCTTCTGGGAGTGGTTCTTTCTCTTGTAAGTTAAAAGTTTAGCTTTTAGGATGTCCCGAGTCTCTAAACTGCCTCAGTATTGGTATGTGTGTGTGAGTCCTACAATGAATTGGAAAAGGCCCATCTGGTGTTGGCTACTCCTTGCACCTCATGATCTATGAGCTGTTGCTCCCTGATGTAGAGTTACACAAGTTCAGAATATCAATATTTGCTCATAAATTTCAGTTGTCCTCCTATGAATCTGTGTGGGTGAGTTGATGACAGTTCCCTGCAACTGACAGACATTTTGTCCTTAGTTGGTTCCTTGCTTGTTTCCAACACTTCACTGGATCTACTTCACTGCGACCAGAGCTGTGGAGTTGGTACACAAAACGTTTGATTTTGATTCTTAAATTTATGGAACCAACTACTCTAACTCCGACTCCTAATCCATCTTAATAAAAGGACAAGTGTCTGTGTTTTGTATGTGTCTGTTCAGGGTTATGTCTCTGTTACATGCCATTGATATGGGATTCATAAAAGCAGTTCTAATGTTTGTGATGCACATGCATTTTATTACTACAAATGTTTGATGCTCCATCTGCAATGTAATGCAATGCATTTCGTTACTGCCTGCATTACAAACTACATTCCAGTAGATGGTACCCACCAAATGTTAATGCGGAATACACAGAGGTGTATGTTGTATTACTTACATTTCAATTCCTCTTAGACGGGTAGCAGAGCTTGTTAGACTTAATGTATTTACTGTCTTGATTGTAAGTACACAACATAGAAGACATAAGGTATTCATCAGCCACTAACACTTTTGAATGAAAATGCAGCAAGGGTCTTTTTAAATGTGACGCTCATTCTTGTAAGTGCATTCTTTTTGGAACCAGTAAAACTACTAATTTAGATAGATATATAGATACTTTATTAATCCCAAGGGGACATTCACATAATCCAGCAGCAGTATACTGATACAAAAAACAATATTAAATAGTAATAAAAATGCATGTGAAAGCAGACAATAACTTTGAGTAATGATAGCATTTTTTTGCATATTTTTCACATAGTTTTTACCATCATCATCTTCAATGGCGAACTGACACAGATAACATTTCCCATCTGTTTTGATTGTGAAGTGTTAATAAACAGCTGGATTTGTTAAAAGGTTGTGAATTTGTGCATGGATTTAAATTACCATAAATGCAAATCAGTTTACAATATTAATAAAAATATTCCCTGAAAAGAAACATAGTTTAATCGAATTAGCATATGTGAAATTGGAAATGTTGACACATTATATTACAATTCACATTTAGCTGGAATCGGTACATTTTTACCGACTCTAATTCCATAGACCCCCACCTGTGACCTCGACCTAAGGGATTGAAAGTCACATGTACAAGTAAGTCAAGATTTTGCACTATAAACATATTTTACCATTTATTCCATAATTAACAAAACATTATTTAGTGTTGGATGAGGAGATTATGGTTTTCTTTTAAATATATATTTAACATTCCCTAATTTTAAATAATCAGTTTATTAATAATTAAAATTCCTAAATTAAAACATATGTGATTACCCACAAATCCCTTAAGGGAATACTCCACCCAAAAATAATATTTTGTTTACATGTTACTTACCCCATGTAGTTTGTAGTGATGACTGAGAGAATTTTTCATCTCATGTTTTCATGGAGAAAGGACATAACAAACGTTCTAGTAAAATGGGGCCCTATAATAACCAACGTTGAACAATAGTGAACAGTGTAAAAAACATCCATAGAGAAAAGAAAAAAAATTCTAATAACTCATGTTGCATAATCCTTATGTCTGTTATACATTTGTATGCTCAAAACATGCAAAACATTTTTTTCCTAAAATATTATACAGTGCATCCGGAAAGTATTCACAGCGCATCACTTTTTCCACATTTTGTTATGTTACAGCCTTATTCCAAAATGGATTAAATTCATTTTTTTCCTCAGAATTCTACACACAACACCCCATAATGACAACGTGAAAAAAGTTTACTTGAGGTTTTTTCATATTTATTAAAAATAAAAAAACTGAGATTTCACATGTACATAAGTATTCACAGCCTTTGCCATGAAGCTCCAAATTGAGCTTCGGTGCATCCTGTTTCCCCTGATCATCCTTGAGATGTTTCTGCAGCTTCATTGGAGTCCACCTGTGGTAAATTCAGTTGATTGGACATGATTTGGAAAGGCACACACCTGTCTATATAAGGTCCACAGTTGACAGTTCATGTCAGAGCACAAACCAAGCATGAAGTCAAAGGAATTGTCTCGAGGCACAAATCTGGGGAAGGTTACAGAAAAATTTCTGCTGCTTTGAAGGTCCCAATGAGCACAGTGGCCTCCATCATCCGTAAGTGGAAGAAGTTGAAACCACCAGGACTCTTCCTAGAGCTGGCCGGCCATCTAAACTGAGCGATCCAGGGAGAAGGGCCTTTGTCAGGGAGGTGATCAAGAACCTGATGGTCACTCTGTCAGAGCTCCAGAGGTCCTCTGTGGAGGGAGGAGAAACTTCCAGAAGGACAACCATCTCTGCAGCAATCCACCAATCAGGCCTGTATGGTAGAGTGGCCAGATGGAAGCCACTCCTTAGTAAAAGGCACATGGCAGCCCACCTGGAGTTTGCCAAAAGGCACCTGAAGGACTCTCAGACCATGAGAAACAAAATTCTCTGGTCTGATGAGACAAAGATTGAACTCTTTGGTGTGAATGCCAGGCATCACGTTTGGAGGAAACCAGGCACCACTCATCACCAGGCCAATACCATCCCTACAGTGAAGCATGGTGGTGGCAGCATCATGCTCTGGGGATGTTTTTCAGCGGCAGGAACTGGGAGACTAGTCAGGATAAAAGGAAAGATGACTACAGCAATGTACAGAGACATCCTGGATGAAAACCTGCTCCAGAGCGCTCTTGACCTCAGACTGGGGCGACGGTTCATCTTTCAGCAGGACAACGACCCTAAGCACACAGCCAAGATATCAAAGGAGTGGCTTCAGGACAACTCTGTGAATGTCCTTGAGTGGCCCAGCCAGAGCCCAGACTTGAATCCGATTGAACATCTCTGGAGAGATCTTAAAATGGCTGTGCACCGACGCTTCCCATCCAACCTGATGGAGCTTGAGAGGTGCTGCAAAGAGGAATGGGCGAAACTGGCCAAGGGTAGGTGTGCCAAGCTTGTGGCATCATATTCAAAAAGACTTGAGGCTGGAATTGCTGCCAAAGGTGCATCGACAAAGTATTGAGCAAAGACTGTGAATGCTTATGTACATGTGATTTCTGAGTTTTTTTATTTTTAATAAATTTGCAAAAACCTCAAGTAAACTTTTTTCACGTTGTCATTATGGGGAGTTGTGTGTAGAATTCTGAGGAAAAAAATAATTTAATCCATTTTGGAATAAGGCTGTAACATAACAAAATGTGGAAAAAGTGATGCGCTGTGAATACTTTCCGGATGCACTGTAAATACTTCTGGAAAACCTAGGGTGCAACATAAACTTGGGATGCGTATTCCCATAATTCTGTGATTTTGAGTTGAAGATGCACCTCTCCACCTCATTCATTGGCCAAAAATCCTATCTTCAATTTATTTATTTTTTCTTTTTTTCATGCATGTTTTTCACATTCTTTGCATTGTTCAAGATTGGTTCCTGTTCAATCATAAGCTTTGTTCTTCCTCCACAAAAACATAAAGTTTAAAGTGTTTCTCAGCCACCACTACAAACTACATTGCATAAATAACATGTAAAAGAAATATCATTTTTGGGTGACTTAAGCCTAGTATAGGTGAGTGTGCCCTCTTGTGGTCTCTCCATTCATTCACATATAGTTACCAAATTGTGTATTGGATAGGCTTAGGAATGTTAAGGAAAAAAAAAACACACACACAGAAAATGAATATTGTACATTTTGCAGGTCTTATTTTTTTAATTAATTTTTTTCATATGTATAATCTTAGCTCATATTCTTCCCTTTTTAGGTGTCTGTAATTAACACAGTTGACACATCCCATGAGGACATGATTGTAAGTATTAAGTAATCAGCATTTGAGATTTATAGAGAAGTTTGCGCGATATGTGCATTATTTATTTTAATGAATTAATAAATTATTAATAAATTAATATTTTCTGATATTTAGAGGTGTCAAGTTTTGTACTTCAGTAAGAGGAAAATGTATATCGATCAAGAAGTCAGTCAAATGTTTTCACAGAAGTTCTTATTTAGTGGGTGTTCTCATTATTTCATAATTTCTCTTACTTTTATAGCATGATGCCCAGATGGATTATTATGGTACTCGACTTGCCACATGTTCTTCTGACCGATCAGTTAAAATATTTGATGTTAAGAATGGAGGACAGATCCTCGTAGCAGACTTAAGAGGGTAAGTGCAATTGCAATTGCAATTGCAGAGCCAGTTGGTTGATGACTTTTATATTCAGTCGTGTATTTATCTTGTTATATTTGCCATGCTATGTATGCATGGAATACAAACAAGAATTGATGAATTTTAGTTTAAGCAAAATCAGAAAAAAACAAAATATTATTAATACTTGCTGGCTTTTTTCCCAAAAATTACATGTTGCAAACTGATAAGCACATGCAAATAATAATTTAGCTATACTATGTACTTATAGTAATAACCATATAAACTTATATACTTTGGGGAAGGCTTGGGTATCCACGTTAAAAGGTCTTAATTATTGCGAAGATTTAATTCAGTATTAAACAGTATGCAGCTGCATAGTTACAGTATATGTGCAGTAGAAGTTCATTGTGTCTATTTTGTTCTTTATTACAATAAGATATTGCAGGACATGCACAATTCTATAAAAGTATAGTTTCTTATCTGTATTTTTTATGGAGTTTTGGATATTGTTTGCTGTTGTCCAGTGTTCGCTATTCTTCTTCTTTTGGCTGCTCCCTTTAGCGGTTGCCACAGTGGATCATCTTCTTCCATATCTTTCTGTCCTCTGCATCTTGTTCTGTTACACCCTCGCCTGCATGTCCTCTCTCACCACATACATAAACCTTTTCTTAGGCCTTCCTCTTTTCCTCTTACCTGGCAGCTCTATCCTTCGCATCCTTCTTCCAATATACTCAGCATCTCTCCTCTGCACATGTCCAAACCAACACAATCTCGCCTCTCTGACTTTGTCTCCCAACCGTCCAACTGGAGTTGACCCTCTAATGTACTCATTTCTAATCCTATCCATCCTCGTGACACCGAATGCAAATCTTAGCATCTTTAATTCTGCTACCTCCAGCTCTGTCTTCTGCTTTCTGGTCAGTGCCACTGTCTCCAACCCATATAACATAGCTGGTCTTACTGCCGTCCTGTAGACCTTCCCTTTCACTCTTGCTGATACCTATCTGTCACAAATTACTCCTGACACTCTTCTCCACCCATTCCACCCTGCCTGCACTCTTTTTTTCAACTCTCTTCCACAATCCCCATTACTCTGTACTGTTGATCCCAAGTAAACTCATCCACCTTTGCCAACTCTACTCCTTGCATCCTCACCATTCCACTGACATTCCTCTCATTTACACACATGTATTCTGTCTTGTTCCTACTGACCTTCATATCTTTCCTCTCTAGAGCATATCTCCACCTCTCCAGGGTCTCCGCAACCTTCTCCCTACTATCACATTGTCATCAGCAAACATCATAGTCCAAGGGGACTCCTTTCTAATCTCATTTGTCAACCTGTCCATCACCATTGCAAATAACAAAGGTCTCAGGCTGATCCCTGATGTAATCCCACCTCCACCTGAATGCATCCATCACTCCAACGACAGACCTCACCACGGTCACACTTCCCTCACCATGGTCACACTTCCCTCGTACATATCCTGTACAACTCTTACATACAACTCTGCCACTCTTGACTTCCTCATCAAATACCACAACTCCTCTCGAGGCACCCTGTCATATGCTTTCTCCAGGCCCACAAAGACACAATGCAACTCCTTCTGGCCTTCTCTATACTTCTCCATCAGCATCCTCAGAGACGGCATCACATCTGTGGTGCTCTTTCTTGGCATGAAACCATACTGCTGCTCACTAATTATCACCTCACTTCTTAACCTAGCTTCCATTACTCTTTCCCATAACTTCATGCTGTGGCTCATCAGTTTTATTCCCCTGTAGTTACTGCAGTCCTGCACATCCCCCTTATTCTTAAATATCCGCAACACTACACTTCTTCTCCACTCCTCAGGCATCCTCTCACTTTCCAAGATTCCATTAATTAAGAATTAATTCCTTCTTGCTAATCCGTTGCACTTCCTGATTGATCTCCACATCATCCAACCTCTTCTCTCTCTCTCTCTCTCTCTCTCTCTCTCTCTCTCTCTCTCTCATTTTTTTCATTCATCAGCCTCTCAAAGTACTCTTTTTCCATCTGCTCAACACACTCTCCTCGCTTGTGAGTACGTTTCCATTTTTATCCTTTATCACCCTAACCTGTTGCACATCTTCCCCAGCTCGGTCCCTCTGTCTAGCCAATCAGTACAGGTCCTTTTCTGCCTCCTGATCCTTGGCTCTGCCCTCACTCTCTTTCTCTTCTTGATCACCAACGTCATCCTACAGACCACCATCCTATGCTGCCTAACTACACTTTCCCCTGCTACCACTTTGCAGTCTTCAATCTCCTTCAGATTGACTCTTCTGCATAGAATGTAATCTGCCTGTGTGCATCTTCCTCCACTCTTATACGTAACCCTATGTTCCTCCCTCTTCTTAAAATACGTATTCACCACAGCCAAGTGCATTCTTTTGGCAAAATCCATTATCATCTGACCTTCTTCATTCCTGTCCTTGACACCATTATTACACATCACCTCCTCTTCTCCTCTGTTCCCTTCACCAGCATGTCCATTGAAATCCACCCCAATCACCACTTTCTATCCCTTGGGTACACTGCTCATCATTTCATCCAACTCACTCCAAAAATCTTCTTTCTCCTTCATTGAACATTGGCATATGCACTAACAACATTTATCATCACACCTCCAATATCCAGCTTCATAATCATTACTCTGTCTGACACTCTTTTCACCTCCAAAACACTCTTGACATACTGTTCCTTCAGAATAACCCCTACTCCATTTCTCCTCCCATCCACACCATGATAGAACAATTTCAATCCACCTCCGATCCACCTGACCTTACTCCCGTTCCATTTAGTCTCTAGCATGCACAATATATCAACCTTCCTTCTCTCCATCATATCTACCAACATTGAAAGTTACTCCCCTCAGTTCCACTCTCTTTACTTTCTTCCTCTCCTCCTGCCTCCTGACACGTCTCCCTCCTATTCTTTTTCTTCTTCGGCCAACAGTAGCCCAATTTCTGCCAGCACCCTGTTGGCCAACAGTACTGGTGTGGTCGTCGTTGTTAACCCGGGGCTCAACTGATTCGGTATGGAAATTTGTATTGTTGTCCGCATATGGATTTGGCAAAATTTTACACCGGATGCCCTTCCTGAAGTTACCCTCCCCATTTATCCGGGCTTGGGACCAGCACAAACAAACACACTGGTTTGTGCATCCCCTGTGGCTGGGTTGTGCAGTGTTCATCAATGTAGGAAGATTTTTCAGCCATCACTACAAACTACAATGGGGAAAGTAACATATAAAAATAATATATAATTTTTGAGCAGAGTATTCCTTTAATGATGTATTATATTTCACAATGGTGTTAACAATGTACTGAAACACATTACATTATGAGGAGGTGTATTTATAAGACGTAGTAAAGGCAACACCACAGCCAACTAGAGGAGAAATACAGAAACAAAAAATTGAGAGTTGCTCTTTCGTAACATTAGTGTACAGTAGCACACAGTGTTGTTATGGGGAGACAAGAATTTATTTCAGAGTTTAAGATTATTATAAGGATTTTGAAAAATTAAAAAGTCATGTCTATATTTACTGTTTTTTTCTTTAACTAGTCACGAAGGACCAGTATGGCAAGTAGCATGGGCTCATCCAATGTATGGCAATATACTGTCATCTTGTTCCTATGACAGAAAAGTCATCATTTGGAAGGAAGAAAATGGAACTTGGGACAAGATGTATGAATACACTGGGCATGATTCTTCAGGTATTTTACTGTGGAAACTTAGTATTAATGACATTTCAATTTGAGGTGAAGACAATAAGTAGGATTTCTGTCTGGTGATGCTTTCATTTCTTTGACTTCCAGTGGTTACCATAATTACAGAGACAGTGAGGTAAAGATTGCCTTTTTTCAGTTAATATTTGAGATAAAAAGATGTAGTGAGAAGTCAATCAAAATGACACCTTTTATTGGCTAACTAAAAAGATTACAATACGCAAGATTTTGAAGCAACTCAGGCCCCTTCTTCAGGCAAGATGCAGTGTTTTATAATGGCTAACATGGTACAGCACCCTAGTACTACAGATAAAAAGATGGAAACTGGTAGAACAACAGAATGCCACCAAATAATTCTAGAGATAAATAAAGTACTGTTTTTCTGCAGTATTGGTTTAACCTATTAGATTAATATCACTTCATCAAAATTGGTTGCCACACTAGTCTGTAGTTATTCAAATAGTCAATTTTTTCTTAGGCATGGAGATTAAATTATTTCAGGCTGCCCAATCCCCAAGAGAAACAGTGTGTTACTCCTCCTCTATAACTGGCAATTAAATATCTACTGAACATTTTTAATGAGGAATATTTAATTAACCCTTTAATGATGGTGTTTTGATGTCTAAATACAAATTTTGTGAATAAAAGCCCATTCCCAGAATGAACTAATATGCAACCAGCTCTGTTTTCTGTGTATTAAGCTTGGTGCCTTTCATGTAAATCTTTAAAAAGCCATTCTACATTTACCCAAACCAATACCTTCATATTATGGCTTTGTTGCTTGTGAGCACTTCGCAATATGTGTATGAAAAGCTGCCTTTTAGTTGCCTGAGACTTTATATATGTTCTCCCTGAAATGATCTGTCTTTATTCGTCAGCCAGTCACTTACAAGGCACAAGGTAAAGTACATCCCTGTGTGTTAACAGAGAACCTACTTTAACTGGTATCTTAAGATACACTGAATGGTGAAAACAAAATAACTGCTTTATTCAGGTCTCTTATATACTTGTAGCTTCTCGCATTCAATTAAACTACTCAAATAAAAGTATTATTCACTATTAGATTGATAGATACTTTATTAATCCCCAAGGGGAAATTCACATAATCCAACTGCAGCATACTGATAAAAATAAATAAATAAATAAATAAACAGTGATAAAAATGCAAGTATAACAGACAGTAACTTTGTATAATGTTAACATTTACCCCCCGGGTGGAATTGAAGAGTCGCATAGTGTGGGGGAGGAACGATCTCCTCAGTCTGTCAGTGCAGCAGGACGGTGGCAGCAGTCTGTCGCTGAAGCTGCTCCTCTGTCTGGAAATGATACTGTTTAGTGGATGCAGTGGATTCTCCATGATTGACAAGAGCCTGCTCAGCGCCCGTCACTCTGCCACGGATGTCAAACTGTCCAGCTCCGTGCCTACAATAGAGCCTGCCTTCCTCACCAGTTTGTCTAGGCGTGAGGTGTCCATCTTCTTTATGCTGCCTCCCCAGCACACCACCACATAGAAAAGGGCGCTCGCCACAACCGTCTGTGCAGTCAACAACCTCCTCAATGTTCTCACTATGTGACCCCTGCAGGATATCCCAGTCCATAGTTCCAAAGCAGTCTCTCAGAGCCTGCTCTGCCTCAGGGGACCACTTCCTGAATGAGCGTGTGGTTGTAGGTAGCTCCCTCACTCTTGGTTTGTAGTGTAATTAGAAGAAAAATTGGTTGTATCCTTTAACCTAAAATTACTTTGCTGCATTGGTCAACATTTGAATTGTTTCATTTCTGGCTAAATGCAATAGGGCACTTATGTCTGTCGTATAATTTTTGTTTTGGCTTTTTCCCTCTTGGTTTAGCAAGTGTACATGGTTTCCTTCAGGCAATCAGATATTGGTTTTAAGATGCATTGAGCTGGTAGCCTGAATTTACACTACCAAGCTTCCAAACTTTCTATGAATGATTTACTTGGGCGTTAGTTAGGGGTTAATGTTCAGTTAAGTGAACAAGTTCACTTTTTATTTAGCATGCTTTGTATTCTTAACTAATTCTTTCTCTCAAATTTTCCATTTTCATTTTTGTCTTTCACATTTGTTTTATTTGATGACAAAAATGAAAAAAAAGTAATTCATTTTCATAAGTATTTATAGTGAGGAAAAATCATGTGATCAATACCTTATGGCGAATGATTGGACTTGCTATGTAATTGGCACAATATGTCCAAAAATTGTGACAGTGCTTCTGAATGTTACTTCAATTTAGGATTAGATAATTTAAATACAATGATAATGTCACAATATGTGGTCTTGATATGATTTAGATTTTTTTTTAATGTTTTGCAGTATAATTGTGATTCAGTTTCACTTTTTTAAAATTTATCTTTATTTTCTACTTGTCTGAAATCATATCTGTAGGTAGAAAATATGTTGGTCATTTTACATCTTAAAAAAAAAAAAGAAAGGTGACTCCCGTCATGATTAGTCAAAAGTACCAACAACACACCTGTGAATACTGCAGCCAAATATGACAAGTGTTTTCAAGATTTCAGCTGCTGTTTTTTTTTTTTAACAGCATTGCTAACATTTACAACATGCCATCTGTAGGAAATAGGTGCATCATACGGAAGTACTAATAAATTGCATTGTTTCTGCATTCCCATAGATTGCACAGAGTAAATCCTGGTATTTTTCTTTGGTGACCAAATTGAGAAATACCCCACTGAATTGTTTCCCCCTGTCAGCATTATCACTATATTAAAATTGTTCCATTTGACTAGCATTAATACTGCTTGGACAATTTAACTGTGTCAATGTAATCAATCTGATCTTCTTTTCCCAGATGGTTTAAACATAAACATTGACATTAATCCAATATTTGGTTATGTTTATTAAGATAGTTTCTGTGCTTACATGCACTTATCTATATTTAATGTGTATACCTTTTTATAGTTACTAAATTAAAGCTAAATTATTTTATTTGCAGTAAATTCTGTTTGTTGGGGACCATATGAGTTTGGACTGATTCTTGCATGTGGTAGCTCTGATGGTGCAATCTCCTTGCTTACCTTTACTGGAGATGGACAATGGGAAATCAAGAAGATTGCCAATGCACATACGGTAAGTGCTTAGATTTAACTAATATTGGAGTCTGGAGTTTTTGTACTTTCTTCCATTTTCTTAGGTGAAGACTACATATCCTTGTGTGAGAAGCTAATACTTATTTTAGACATCAAGTATGGTAGTTTGTAGTTGGTGGCAAGTTCTTATAGGTCCAGAGTTTTTAGTTTACATTCTTGCCAAGGTGTTTTCTGCATGGATATTGCACATGCATTCTTGATTACAATTTACTCCAAAGAGGCAACATTTTTGCTGCTGTCAATGACAAAATATGGCCAGAGTTTGGACCATCTGCAAGAGATATTCCTCCACAATGGAATTTTGTAGCTCATCTCTTGACTGTGAAATGTGAAGTTGCCCTGGTAAATGTTCATTAGACAAGAACCAATCTCCAAAGATGTACTGTTATTTTTTTTTCTTATCCATGCTTACTTGATTGTGAAGCAAGTCACACATACTAAAGACTACAAATACTAGAATCTAGTAATTCACAATATCTTAATAAATACACAGGCAAATCTTTGGGTACTCTCTACATCAGTGCCTTCAAAATCCCCCTTTGTGGTTTAGGTTCGAAAGCTTCTGAATGCGCTTCATATTAAAACTAAACGTACAATATTAAATGTGGAAAGTTTTCTAAACATTAAAAAAGATAAAGTTTTTTTTTACTATTTTTAAAAGAGGAAATACATTTTTAAATGTGTCTGTCTTTCCAAAAGCTGTACATTTTTATAATCTGTGTATACAGAGGTTGCATTAGTCTTATTATGTAATATATACACTCACTCATGTGCATGTAGCAATCCACTGCACAACAGAAAATAAGCATAACTTGCATGTCTTTGCGATGTGGGAGGAAAATCAAAGTGCTCAGAGAAAAACAGTCTACACAGAAACAAGAACACGAAAGTTCAATGCATAGAGGCATCTTTAACCCTTGCCCATCTTTTCTACCTCGAACCTGTTAGAAATATAAATGAACACCTTAAACAGATAATTTAAATTTGTGTAGTTATGTAACCAGCAAAGTGGTACTGTTATTAAATTATCAAAAAAAGTTGTGTTTAATATAGCTGTGCCTTGGTAATCGTATTATATCAAAGAGAAAAATTACAAATAATTTTTAAGATGAACCATTTACACTAAATGCTGTGAGCACATTAGGCCGAGTAGAGAGGCAAGATTTTAAATTGAGGATGTTGCTGTATCAAATGTCACTGATACTACTTTGATGTTTCAAAAGAAAGTTTTATTATTGATTGCTAGGTATTTATTAACACAAATGGTTTGTGAAACAGCATTTTCATTCTTTATACATTCAAAAGCATATTTTAGTTGTTTATTTGCAATATTTAAAAAAAGTAAAAATGGTGACTATTTAACCTAAGAATCTCTTATGTATTTTCCACTATATCATAGTGCTGTAACAAATTTTAAAAAAGTCAGAAAAACTATTTCAGTTTTGACTTAAGTGATATTTTATCGCTCAACTGTGAAGATGAAAATGCTAACCTTTTTGAATTCATAATCCAGAGAACGTCAACTGTTGTTTTTCTTAATTAGGATTTTTAAATGTCTCTTGTATATAGGAGTGTTGCGTTTTTCCATTATCTTTGTCATAATCTTATAGCGTAATAGACAATATTTTATAGACATTTAGCACTAGTACTATCAAATCGTTGTCTGATTCATATTGCACACTAAGCATATTAAAGTTCTAATTCTTGAAGATAATGAAGTTAACCTTGGCTTCTATTTAAAATATACCCATTATATTTATTTATGAACATGATTCTTCCTTGGATTTGATTTGATTTAATGTTTGCTGAACAATTTGTGTTTAAAATATTTTGGAGAGATTTACATTAAGCTGTTTCTTTTATGTGTATATGCTAGTTGTTTTTTTTGTTCCCCTGTTTTTATCTGTCCTGATTCTTTATAATTATTACAAGGGAAATTTGAAAGAAAAGTAAAAAAAAAAAAAAAACCACTGTAATGTATTCATTGATACTATGTTTTAATTCTTAGATTGGCTGCAATGCAGTTAGCTGGGCTCCTGCTGTTGTACCTAGTAGTCTTATTGACCAGCCGTCTGGACAGAAGCCAAACTACATCAAAAGATTTGTCTCTGGAGGTTGCGACAATCTGGTCAAATTATGGAAGTAAGTTTTACATTTGAGTGTTGTTAAATGTTTGGTTTTGAAAATTATGTTCGTTCTATCTATCTATCTATCTATCTATCTATGATTTAGCATGTAACACATCTGCATTCATTTTATCAGATTTTGTAAATATTCTAGCTGCTTGGGACTGAATAAAAACATTATGGTTTTCTTTATCTGGTAAAGTGAAATTAGCATATTAAAAAATAACTACATGACACACAATAGCTGGTAGTAAATGCAAAAATGATTGAAAATATATAAATTTACCAGATTAACATGTATATTTCTTACAAAAATTTTTATAGCATTGAGTAACACCCATTATAAAACACATACTGTACATTATTTCCGTAGCATTGCAAACATTTCAAATGCATCAAAGTAGTTAGTAAAAGCTTGTTACTTTTAAAGCACGAATGTAAAGCAGACTTTCCTGATTTTAGTCTTGGACTAGTTTTGCAGTCCATAAATCTGAGTTGGATTAAATGGGTCTGACAATGTTATATTAGGTCAGCCAATTTAGATATTCTTCTTTAAAACAAACAAAAAAAAAAAAACCTGGATTTTCAGTTTCTTTCTTTTGTATTGAATTTCTGTGAAATTTTTCAGACTTGTCCTTAATGTACATGCTGTTACTAGAAACTTTTCATGTTTGGTCTTTTCAAAATATCTAAATATGGTGTTTAATGAAGACTTCATGATAAACTTACTAATGGGTGCAAATACAACTATATTTTCTGTTCTACACTGGGTTACTCCTTGCAACTGTATGTGAGTTTAATTAGTTTGCCACTTAGATAAACAGGACAAAAACAATTGTTGTAAAGGAAAATACGTGATAAAATAAAAAAGAGCTTTAAGAAAATATTAGAAACCCAAACTACATACATTTGTGAATTTATCAGGTTAATTGAATACTCCAAGCAAATCTGGCATTTTGTTTATTTTTTTACTCCATGAGTTTTGTAGTGATGACTGAAAAATGAAGAACAGCGATTTTATAAATATGTACAGTATATACCGTATATAAAATAGATGATAGAATGGTGGTCTATGATGACCAAACCTGAACTATAGCTAACAATATCAAAAATGCCCATTAAAAAATCTATATGCCCACAACATGCAAAATGCATGTGTTTCTTGCTAAAATATTGGTAAATAAATGCTTCCTGAAAAATCGGCACCAGCCATGAACAGGCAACACAGCTTGCATTGGAATTGAGCTTGTGTATTGGAGGTCCACCTCTCCCCCTCATTCATTGGTCAAGAGTCCTGTCTTCAATTCATAAGCTCAGTCCCATGCAGATTGCATTTCCTGTTTACACCCAGCACTGATTCTGTTTTAAACCATTTTACCTCATTGTACATGTAAAAAATATTAAGCTTTCTTGGTCATCCCTGCTAAACACTTGGGACAAAATTTTTGGGCAGAGCATGTCTTTAAATAAAATTCAAGGTGTAATTAAGCAAAGATTGACATTGGTTGTTAAAAAAGAAATTGGTTGACCTGAAAAGTGTAGGCATAGTTTTTTGTTAGGGCCAAAATGGGAAAAAGTAATTCCTGCTCAAATTTTTTTTTTTCCATTTGCTTTAGTGGTATAGACTAAAAATGTTATAAAAATGACATGCAATCCAATTTATTATTCCTTGTTATCTGCATATGCATTTCACATTGCAATGTTTGTATTTTCTTTATAGGGAAGAAGATGGTCAGTGGAAAGAAGATCAAAAACTAGAGGCGCACAGTGATTGGGTTAGAGATGTAGCTTGGGCTCCTTCAATAGGTCTTCCTACAAGCACAATTGCCAGTTGTTCACAGGCATGTATCCGCACGTTACTGTGCTTTTCTAACACAGTTTTCTCATTTACTAAAAGCACAATATAAAGAGTTTTAATTGAGACATTTTGTTACTTTATATCTTTGTCAGAATGCTTTTTTCAGCAGTATCATCACTTTTTTTTTTTTTAAATATTAATAAGAATGGCATGCTTAGAAATACCTACTATGACCGCTGTGCATATTATTGTGCAGTTTTTTGTGTCTTCCCAGAATGCAGATCCTTCACAATGCTGTGCATGTCCTTGGTGTTCTCAAGCACTAAGAATGTGCTTTTATTACTCCTGATAGAAACCGTGCATTAAGTAACATGGTAACAAACAAAGACATTTGTGAACTATACTGCTTTTTTATTTGACAGGTTGATCTTTTAAAGTGTATAATTTGTAGAAGAAATGAAAAGACAGGGAAAAAAGTTGTTTTGCTTTTTTTTGTCATAAAAATATAAGACAACATTAATTATGTGAAGGTTTGTGTTGCATTAAAATGACTCCATCATCACCACTACCAAAAAAATCTAAGATAAATATAAAAGGCAAACACTTTATCCTGTTTAATTTATTGATGTATGTTGCAATGACATGAAAATAGTAATTATTACTTTCCTTTAAGCAGTTAGTTTACAAATTGCAAAAGTACTAACTTAAACAGAGGTGGGCCTTGGGTGATAATGCATTACAATAAAGAGAACAGTGCCAGCGTACAACTTAATATGTTTGAATACATGCTACTCCAGAAAGAACGAAAATGAGAAATTGCTACTATAGAGCTTTTTTTTTTATCATGGATGAGGACAACTTAGGCTCCAGTGTTTTCATTCTCCCAAACATTCAATTTAGAGGTCGCAGTACATATAAATATCATAGAATGTCCACACAAATTATCTGGAAATGTTTAAAGTCAACATGAGCAGTGCACGGTCTTGGATTTGACACCCAGGTCTCTGCAGCTGTAAGGCAGCATTAATGACCACTGCATCCCTGTTCTTGCCAGGGTCATCTATGGATCAAAAAGCATTATGTAGTTTAAGTGATAATGCCAGGTAGAGTACATCATCAAAAGGCATTACATTACTACACTGCATTACATATTTTACATCACTGCATTACATATATATAATTAACATGTGATAAAATACCCAAAATGCTACATTGAGAAATACAAGAAAGATCATGTAGGTGTGCTTATCAAAAAGAGCTATGCAAACCTAACACCACTGCATTGCAAAATTACAAAATCTGGCACAGTACCCAAAGTCAAAATAACAGTAGTGAAGAAATTATGCAAAGCAAGGGATTCAAAACCATTTCAGAAGCACTGTTTCTCAATGAAAGACCTTTAAAGTAAGCAGCACAGCTGGAGAATACACTGCCTTTATGACAAGCTGTAGCTGAGAAAAAGTCACAACAGAGAAGGCTTTCAAAAAAAATCTCCAACTACAGTTTGTGAAGAAAAAAATAGTTCCATTTTGTAGTGTTTCATCAGTTCTGAGAGTATACTGTACATCTTTACCATGGGGAGTAAATGGATTTGATCACTTTTAATGTCAACAAATCCTTAATATGCGTTCATGGTATTTATGTGTATTGTGTTTGTTTTCTCTGTAATGGCATAGAACAATAGGGTTAATTGTAAAATATTGGATCCTAAATGGTGACATACATTTACTGTAATTATTTTTTGGATTCATTGTGTTCATTTGTTTATTTTTTTTTTAATAGGATGGCAGAGTATTTATCTGGACCTGTGACGATCCAGCAGGGAATGCTTGGACAGTTAAGCTTCTACACAAATTCAATGATGTTGTTTGGCATGTTAGTTGGTCCATCACTGGTAACATTCTTGCTGTGTCTGGAGGAGACAACAAGGTTAGGGTATTTGCAAGATGCAATCTTTTATGCTGTTTTTGGTATATTTTCATGCAGGCTATGGCTAATCCTGGCAATTACACATCATGCGTTGAAAAATGAGCAGCATCAGCTATTAAAGACTTTTTGTGCCTTGCACATTTCATCCTTCTACACACTACATACATACTAAACCGTTGTCGGGCAAGTGCGCCTCGGAATTTTCTAGGGCCGCCGCGAAAACTTTTGTAAAATATTTAAAATTGCTAGTGTTTTTGAACTTTTGGTTGATTAAAAAGATAATGTTTAAAAAAATATTTTATGTTGGAAAAACAGATAACGGAACACTTACAGAAATGAAGTCTAAGAAACTCAAGAGACTTCAGATGATCGACAAGGAAATACGCGTCTGTCTTTCGAAAATTGATCCTTGCATCAATCTCATATGTGCTGAAAAACAATTTCAACGTTCACATTAATTAAATTTAAGATTTATACTTTGATTCCTTTATTAATAACATGTCTTTCAAACTTGGAAAATTAACTGTTTTTATTGGCGATTGTCTATAGATTGTGTCGTCACAACTTTATTTATGGGCAGTCCCTCAGGTGCGGCGTTAAAGAAAAGTTTTGGACTTAGTGTGCCGCAACTCGAAAAAGGTTGCCTTTCACTGTACATAAACTCTTTTTCTTTTTTTTTTGGTGAGGGGTTTGCAAACATAGTCGCATGTGTTTTAGTACACTTAGTAGGTTTGCTGTTCCAGAGAGCAAATAAAAAACAAATAAATAAATATATAAATATTGTGACAGATAAGGGGGGTACTATCGCTCCCTTGAACCCTCAGACTATATGCCATACACCAGATAAAAGTCCAATAAGTTGACTTTTTATTAATCAACAGTGCACAAAGCACCCACCTCTCCACAATACTTATTAATCACAACAGTAAATCAATAATCAATTCTCCACCACTCCCAGACGCATTGCCACCCTTCCACCCAGCTCAGCTCGTTGTCTGGGATCTCCCACAGTCCTTTTATAGTCCCTGACCCAGAAGTGTTTCTCAACCTTCAGTCCATGTGACTCCTTATCACTTCCGGGTCAGATAAAAAGTCCTATTCTTCATCCCGGAAGTACGTCACTTCCGCTGTCGCTTTGCCTATGACGTACTACCGAGTTACAGGGCACAAATGAGTCTCTGGGCCTCCCTGCAGCATCCTTAATTGGCCCCTGTGGTATCCAGCAGGGCTGGAAAGGAAAACTCCATCATCCATGATTCCCTGCTGGTATCCGGGGCACCTCCGTGCTGCAGGGAGAGCTCCATCTGGCAGCCTGGGGGTATTGGGGGTATATATATATACAGTGAATCCTCGTTTATCGAGGTTAATCCGTTCCAGACTCTGCCGCGATAAATGAATTTTCGCGAAGTAGGATTCTTTATTTATAAATCAAATATTTTCGCAGTTAGAGTATAGAAAACCTGTTTACGACCTTCTAAATACGTTTTTTACCATTATTAGAGCCCTCTAGACATGAAACAACACCCTTTAGTCACCATTACACTCGTATTACTCAATATATTAGACAAAATAAGAGAAAATAAGACATATTAGACGTTACAAATATCATATTACTAGGCGCACTCGCCTTTTAAGGCGACCGACTTTTATCTTCAATTATTGTGCGCTCCATGTGTACATCAGGCATGTAAGTGTAGAGAATGAGAACATCAAAGTGTCCATTCATAACATCATTTTTTTTTTGTCCCCTCAAGTGCCTGTCCAAAGTCGTACAATGTCAGCCTGAATCTGTACCGCTAAAGACGGAGTTTCATGCACTAAATAAGCTATAGATGAGAATAAGCAAGCACCATCTCCCCTGATATTTACTACGCGGTGAGGCATTTGTACTCCATCAACATTAATTATTTCCAGAGACATAATTTTTTCTAATTTTCCAGCGCATCGCGCACAAAAGCAAGGGAACGATGAGAGCACCAGAACTCTGCTCACATCGTGTCGCTTCATACCTCAAGCCGCAAGTAGTAAGGTCTGTAATAAGCGGAATACCACTACGCTTTGCACTCATGGGACGGAAGGACAATCCCGAACGCTTTTCTATAGTAGATTATTGTACTGTACATTTAATTGCACACAACCACTAACCTATGAAGGCACGACCTCAGTAGGAGAGTCTTCAGAGGTGGTGCAGTATCTTCAGCAGGTGCGTTGTTGTTTTCTTCCGCTAAAGAAGTACTAGGAGTAGGCAGTGGGTGTCTGGGTGCGCGGCTGAAGAACATTTTGATAGGCAGTTGCTGGCGCTGTCTTTTCACATGCGTGAGGAGGCTTTTGTAGGGTATTGCCATCTTTAATCATATACAAGAGTTTTACCTTCTTCTGGATAGTAAGCATCTTCCTCCGGCGCTTAGTTTTATTCTCAAAAGGCTTAGAAAAAGCAGCACGTTTAGGAGCCATCGTAGGGCTTAGATAAAAATTCTCAGAAAGCGCATGCGTAGTGACGTAAGCGTGTATGAGAAAAAAATCGCGATAGAGTGAAGCCGCGAAAGTCGAAGCGCGATATAGCGAGGGATTACTGTATATACACACACACTCACACAGTATACTCCATTGATGGGAATATTTTTCTTTAAATAACAGCTGAGATCATCTCTGTAATTGTTTCAATGGGCATCCTTTATTACAGCAAATCTGAGGGAGCCCTGACATGTGTCCAACCTGACAAATGCAACGTAATATGCAGAAGATCAAGCTTATGAAGATGAGACAATGTGCATAACGTAGCTGTAAAACTTATCTTTTGACACCAGACATGATAAAGTAAAAAAAATATGGTCTTTGTTGAATTTTCCTGAAAATGACAGTGGTGTTAGTAAAGCTGGCAGTGTAGACATGGCTAGATACTACAGGGTGAGGCAAAATTAAGTACCACATTTCAAACGTTTATTCTCCAAAAACGCTACAAGATAAAATGCATTTCATTACAACACAAAAAAGGGTATACAAAATAGATTTTTGCTCACTGTGTTTTAAAAATGATGTCTTCAAGGTGGTGACCATCATTAGCAATTTCTGAATGCTCATATAACTCATTCGGTTATTTCAAGGGGAATAGCGGCGATTTCATGGTGAATATAGTCCTTGAGGGCTTCAGGGTTTTGAGGTTGGTGTGTGTATACCTTTGACTTAAGATAACCCCACAAGAAGAAATCACACGGAGCGAGATCAGGCAAACGTGAAGGCCACCTGACATCGTTGTACAGGGAGATCAGCTTCTTTAGAAGCATCTCCCGCAAAACTTGCATGGATGTCCATGCTTTATGAGCTGTTGCTACATCCTGTTAAAACCAGGCACCCACCACATTCATTTCTTCCAATTGGGGCTGCAAAAAAGTTCTCTAGCATTTCAATGTGACGTTGGCCATTGCTTCCCCCACTATGTAGGGGTCTCTGATGGAGTTCACGAGGGTTGGTTTCAGCTTAATAGTGAAAGTTTTGCTTATTTATGCAACCATTCAAATGGAAATGTGCCTCGTCGCTGCATATGACGATGGCATCTCGATGAACGGTTTACAGAGACCTTGAGAATTGTGGTACTTCATTTTGGCTTAGCCTGTACTTTCTGTTTTTTATCTGTGTAAGCAATATTATGTTTTTTTGTTTAGCTTTGTAAGATTTACTTTTTTTTCCTCATCTTCCAGGTAACTTTATGGAAAGAATCTGTGGATGGCCAGTGGGCTTGTATTAGTGATGTTAACAAAGGCCAGGGAGCAGTGTCCTCTATCACAGAAGGTCAGCAGAGTGAGCAGTGATGAACGGTACTAGAACTGTATTATACTGAGCATCACATGAAAAAGAAGAATTTGATATATACCTCCTTGGGATCATGGAGCACAATGTTTACTGTTGAATCTAAGGCAACAGAGGACTCTTAAGAGGTTTTATTTTCTAATCCAAAAGTTTGGAATTTAAAAAAATAAGTGAATAAAAATGGAAAACAAACTTGTTGATAAACGTGTTCCCTCTTTTTCTTTTGAAAATGTTTACTTCCTCAGCTTCATGTTTTACATTTTGTCTGTTTTATCAGGCTGTTATGTTTCAAATTTGAAATTTAATAAAATGTTAATTGTGATTTTCTTCACTAATTTGGTGCACATGTTTGTGTCTGATTTAACATAACATTTTAATGTGCAATCCTAGAGTTAATTAATAGCAGTAACTACAATCTACTTAGTCATTAACCGCTTGTGCTTTTGCCACATTTATGAAATTTGCCACCTGTGGCTGGAATACTGAAGTGGTCTCTTAGTCTGGTGGGTTACATTAGAATGTTGTTAATTAGAATCACGAAAATGTTAAAGTGGGGGTCTAATATTGTATTTTTGTTATTAAAACAGAGGTTTTCCAAATTATTTCCTTCAACAGTCATATGAAAAAGTAAGCATATCCCATGATATATTTTTCTTTAATATACAGACGTGGAGAAATTTGATGGGCGGAAAAAATGACGGAATGACAGAAAAAGAGGAACCCACAGTTATCTTTGAAATTACTTGAAACTCACAAAATTAGTTGCACCCATCATTGTTGTCCCATATTTAACGAAAGTCTAATTTTTAACAGAGTATTTCAAGTAACACAAATGAAAATGACATGAACAAAGTGATGGGACCCTCAACCTAATATTTTATTGCACAACATTTATAGGCAATCACTGCAAACAAGTGATTCCTGGAGCTCTCCATGAGACTTCTGCCCCTGTCCACAGGTAGTTTGGCCCACTCTTCCGGAGCAAACTGCTCCAGCTGTGTCAGGTTTGAAGGGGATCTGAAGAGAATGCATGTTTCAGTTCTTTCCATAGATTTTTTTTTTGGTAGGATTGAAATCCGGACTCGTAGAAGGCCACTTCAGAATAGTGCAATGTTTTGTTAGTCATTGTTGGGTGCTTTTAGCTGTGTGTTTTGGGGTCATTATCTTGTTGGAGGTTTCATGGAATGCAACTGAGATCGCTTTCTGACACTGGGCAGTATGTCATTCCAGAGGGTCTTGATAGTTAGGAGCATGCGTTGATATGGTGCATTGCCGCACTCGCCACATGACAGACCAACTCCAGATCCCAGATTAGGACCCAAGTGCAGCCATGCAATGGGTGACACCTCAGCACCACATTAGTTCAGATGGAGTGGAACAGTGTTATGGTGGCCGGAGTGCCAATTCTGCCACCAACCTCCAGGTTAAGGCCCTTGCTCCAGGGCCCAACGAAGTAGTCCTACGATTTAATTCTTCTCTGCACAGACTCAAGGCACCCAGTGCCAGAGACTGCAAAGCAGCCCTAAACATAACCAAGCCTCCTCCATGTTTCACAGTCGGTAGGGTGTTCATTCCTTTAAAAGCTTCATGTTTCTCATTTGTGGACCTAGAGCTGTTGTTAACTTGCTAAAAAGCTCAACTTTTGTCTCATCTGTCCAAAGGACATGTTTTCCCAGAAGAACTGCAGTTTGTTAATATGCATTTTAGAAAAAATCAAGCCTGGCTTTTTATGTTTTTCTTTCAACACTGATGTCCTCCTGGGTCTTCTTTCATTGAGCCCACCATCACTCAAAATGCTACAGATGGTGAGATCAAACATTGTTGGACCCTGACCTTGGAGTTCAACTTGTATCTCTTTGAAATTTGTGCTTGGCTTTTTGTTTGTCATTCTCCCTGTCATTCTGCTTGTTCTGGGGTCTATTTTCTTCTTGTGGCTGTGTCCAGATAAGTTAGCTACAGTCCCATGGGCCTTAAGCTTCTTAAACATGTGCAAACAACAAGTTGATTGGAGATGGTCTCCTAGCCTTTGCCTTTGACGTGCTTATCTATAATTTTCTTTGTGATCTCCCCAGACAGCTCTCTCCTTTGCTTTCTCTGATCCATGTTCAGTGTAGGACACACAATGACACCAAACAGGAGAGTGTCGACTTTTCTCCATTTTATGAATGACTGATTGCACGATTTGAATTTGAAAAATCACTCAAATCCAATTTTTTAAGGTCTTTTTTAGAGGTACCAACAAATGTGTTCAAGCTGTTTTACAATATCTTTGTAGAATAAGTCATACTTGATCTTGTGTCACACTTTGCTTTACTTAATGACATATCAAAGGCAAGCAAAGTAATATGGGGACAGCTGTTTTTCATTTAATCACGTTTTAGGAGGCATATCGTACTTCTTCAATGAGCTGTAAGGGGACCAACAAATTTGTCCACATCTTTATGTAGACATGTCAAGATTTGATCGATAATTGTAAAACTGAAGACATTTGGAACCACCAGCACGTTTGGTAGAATTATTGTAATAAAAAGTAAGGGAAGGCAAGGAATGAAGAGACTCTTATTAATACCTGACAGACATGGCCTGTAGAACAGGAGAATTAAACAAGGGTGTAGGGCACTTTTAAAACTTAAACTCAGACTTTAAACTCTCCTCATAGTTTCACACAGTTTACTTCTGCAGCTTCACTGAATTTGATCATCTCTTTTATGTATTCATTTTTGATCTTTCTATTAATTTACCTTTTGTGAAACACTTACACATCCTTGTAATTCTGACTTCCATCAATAGAGGGCATCCTAAACATTTCACATACTAAATGTGTGTATGCACTCGATTAAATGAATACAGTGGATAGAAACTTGTAGTCATTCCGAGGGACAGCAGCAGACAAAACAGCACAAATAAACACATAACAAGAATTACCTGTATTTATAAGGATATTAACAAAGAGTATTTTCTAATTATAAAGTGACTAGAATGGCACATAGGCTTATCAGTTACAATATTACAGTAGCACTACTAGTGATGAGCAAAACAGGCAGGATTTGTGTTCGTAAGGCCAGCTGCACTGTATATCCCTCTCATGAATTCAGCATCTGATCTGTCAGGTTGTGTAATAACCCCCAAACACTCCTTAGCACAATGCAGCCCCACTCCATGATCTTTCACCCTACCTTAACTTAATCTCACCCTCCAGTTTATGCACAAGTCACTTTAACAATCAGTCACTGAGCACTTAACGGGTCTCTGTGTACTGGCAGCAACTAATTGCATTGCCATATTGACTTTTTGAACTGTATGTTGCATGGTTTGGCCTGTTTGTCCACACTGTCTTGTCTTTTTTTACACTCTGTGTACAGCATGAGGCCTGAGCTTCATCATTTTGTATTTTTAGTATACCTGTCTGTCGTTGATATGACAATGAAGTTTACGTTGACTCTGAGAAAGCACAAACTCCTCACAGAAAAGTGGGATCTCAACCCAGGGGGCCAGATTCTTGAGACAGAAGTGATAACCACTGTGCCACCATGTAATATACACTACTGTTTTTCCCAAGAATTCATGCCCATATTTTATATTTCCCAAAAGGAGTAAGTTTTTGTACCAGTTCACAAAAACTTGATTAATTATTTCAAAGTCAAGTCAAGTCAAGTTGGGGAGCATGCACTGGTATAGTGCGTTGCCGCACCCACCACATGACGAAACAACTCGAGATCCCTGTTTGCAACCCCTCAGGCAGACACGCGGTCCAGTCCCACCCTCCAGAAATGACCCTCTGTTTGCTGCAGCCAGGTGTTAAGTGGGCAACCCCTTGGCCTGGTCCAGCCACTCGGGTCCCCAACAATGAGGATCCTGCAAGCCGGATCACCCTCAGGGAAACACGCTACATGGCCGTAGTGCAGTAACTGATGCTCCTGAACAAAGCAGGTAATGTGCCTCATTCGGGACTACATGAGCAACCACTCATTTGACACAAAATCAAACCAACGGTACCCAAGGATTTTCTGGAGACACATAGTACCAAAGGAGTCCAGTCTTCGTCTCAGGTCACTGGATAGCGTCCATGTCTCGCAACCATATAGCAAGACAAGAAGCACTAGGGGCCTCATGTATAACGCCGTGCGTAGAACTCGCACTATAACATGACGTAAGCACAAAAGCCGAAATGTGCTTACGCACAGAAAAATCCAGATGAAGGAAGTCCATATCCAAATCCAGTCATATGAAAAAGTTTGGGAACCCCTCTTAATTCTTTGGATTTTTGTTTATCACTGGCTGAGCTTTCAAAGTAGCAACTTCCTTTTAATATATGACGTGCCTTATGGAAACACTAGTATTTCAGCAGTGACATCAGGTTTATTGGAGTAACAGGAGATAGGCAATACGCATCATAACAAAATTAGACAGGTGCATAAATTTGGGAACCCCAACAGAGATATTAAATTAATATTTAGTTGAGCCTCCTTTTGAAAATATAACAGCCTCTAGATGCCTCCTATAGCCTTTGATGAGTGTCTGGATTCTGAATGGAGGTATTTTTGGCCATTCTTCCATAAAATATCTCTCCAGTTCAGTTCAATTTGATGGCTGCCGAGCATGGCCAGCCTGCTTCAAGTCATCCCATAGATTTTCGATGATATTCAAGTCAGGGGACTGTGACAGCTATTCCAGAACATTGTACTTATCCCTCTGCATGAATGCTTTTGTAGATTTCGAACTGTATTTTGGGTCTTTGTCTTGCTGGAATATCCAACCCCTGTGAAGCTTCAACTTTGTGACTGAGGCTTGAACATTATCTTGAAGAATTTGTTGATATTTGGTTGAATTAATCCGACCCTCGACTTTAACAAGGGCCCCAGTCCCTGAACTAGCCACACAGCCCCACAGCATGATGGAACCTCCACCAAATTTGACAGGAGGTAGCAGGTGTTTTTCTTGGAATGCAGTGTTCTTCTTCTGCCATGCAAAGCACTTTTTGTTATGACCAAATTAATCAAGTTTTGTCTCATCAGTCCAAAGCACCTTGTTCCAAAATTAATCTGGCTTCTCTGAATGAGCATTGGCATACAACAAGCGACTCTGTGGCGTGAGTGCAGAAAGGGCTTCTTTCTCATCACCCTGCCATACAGATGTTCTTTGTGTAAATTGCGCTGAATTTTAGAAGGATGTACAGATACACCATCTGTAGCAATATGTTCTTGCAGGTCTTTGGAGGGGATCTGTGGGTGGTCTGTAACCATTCTCACAATCCTGCTCATATGCCGCTCCTGTATTTTTCTCAGCCTGCCAGACCTGCTGGGTTTAACAGCAACTGTGCCTGTGGCCTTCCATTTTCTGATTCCATTACTTACAGCTGAAACTGACAGTTTAAACCTCTGAGGTGGCTTTTTGTAGCCTTCCCCTAAACCATGAGACTCAACAATCTTTGTTTTCATAACTTTTGAGAGTTGCTTTGAGGATCCCATGCTGTCTGTCACTCTTTAGAGGAGAGTCAAAGAGAAGCACAACTTGCAATTGACCACCTTAAATACCTTTTACCACTCATGATTGGACACACCTGTCTATGAAGTTCAAGGCTTAACAAGCTAATCCAACCAATTTGGTGTTGCAAGTAATCAGCACTGAGCAGTTACAGGCATTCAAATCAGCAAAATTATAAGGGGACCCGCATTTTTGCAGAGCCAGTTTTTCACATTTGATTTAATTTCATACAACTAAATACAGCTTCACTAAAAATCTTTGTTGAGAAAACACCCCAGCACTCAGATGTTCCTAGGAAATGAAAGACATACCACTGTTATCTTTTTTGTTGAAAGTAGACTCAATTATTATGCAGGCTGAGAGGGATTCCCAAACTTTTTCATATGACTGTAACTTTTCCTGTCTTCTCATTTTTCTCTGGTTCTGATGTGCATAAGGTAAGTTGCATAGGCTGTAGCCCTACAAGTCAGAAAGGCCAGCAAAGCTAAAGCCTGATGGATATACAAATGGTTGAAGTTCTCTTTCTCTGCACAGCAAACTCCTCTGTGCATTTGCTTAAACTGCTGTGTATCTCAGCACCAAAGTCACCCCAAATTCTAAATAAGTAGGGAAAGTGAACCCCATTTTGAAGAATGCAGACATCTTTAGTATTGGTAGAGAAACACATGGAGGCATGGTAGTACATAGCTCTGCTATTCTACCCTCTCAGAGACAGGAGTTTACATCCTCACTTGGTAACTGTCAACTGTCTTAGTGAGGTTATTCTCTTGGTACTGCAGGTTTTTTCCCACAACTTAAAAGATTAACTGTCACATCTATCTTGCTTTGCTTTAAGTGACTGTTCTCTGCAATGGTTTGGTGTCCCATCCACAACTCATTACTGCGTTTTCCCCTGTATTCTTGGAATGCCTTCTGACTTTACCTGGCACTAAATATTGACTAAGAGGGTTTAGTAAGCGGGTGGATAAATGAATGGGAATGCATGGCAATTGTGATGCTTTACCCAGTGAGGGATTATTAACGGTTGAGTTTTAACAATGTTAGAGGTCAGACCATTATAACTATTTACAATTCAAGCAGCCTCATGGCCAGAAAGTTGAAGATTATTCAACTTTTATATGTAAAGCATTAAATAGCTTTCCTTTTCTTATCGTCATCATCATCATAATGATATCTCTGTAGGTTTCCTCTTTCATCTCACTTTCCTTTTTTTTCAGTTTTGTGAGAGCTCAATTTCTGGAACTGTTCTGTCTGTCTCTCAATAGTAGTGCTCAAATTGTACATTTGTTGCTCCGCACTAAAATCAATACAAGCAATCTAACATATGGACTACAATAGAAAAGAATATTTTCCACTGTTAGCTTATCGACTGAGCAGTTTGGAACAGTAACAAAAGACAGCAAGCAGTGTTTTCCATGGACTAAGTCATTATCATGTACTCCTTAGCCATAAATTGCACTTATCATCTCTTTAGCTTGGCTATCTCATATCTAGTTATTTTTTATTTTTTACTAGTATTTTTCAGTCAATCATTTTTTTCTCCGTTAAAAAATTATCCTTTTAAGAGAGAGAGAAGGACAGAAAAAAAGCTTCATATTTGCTATAAAGTAAAAAATAAAGAAAAATAACAGAAGTGACCCAAAACACATGGCAAGGTTTACCATATCAATGAAGCAAATAAATAGATATTAAACAAAATAGATTGGAAGTCTGATATATGACTAGCTGAACAGGACCGGAGGAAGTATAGTCCCTTGCGGTGCTCCTGTGTTGCTGACCACAATGTCAGACCTGCAGTTCCCGAGACGCACATACTGAAGTCTGTCTGCAAGACAGTCCACGATCCATTCCACCAGGTATGAATCTACTCCCATCCTCTGTCAGCTTGTCCCTAAGGAGCAGAGGTTGGATGGTGTTGAAGGCACTAGAGAAGTCCAGAAACATAATTCTTACAGCACCACTGCCTCTGTCCAAGTGGGAGAGGGATCGGTGTAGCATATAGATGATGGCATCCTCTGCCCCCCCCTTCTCCTGGTATGCGAACTGCAGATGGTCGAGGGCGTGGGGGACCTGTGGCTTCAGGTGGTGAAGCAGCAGCCTCTCCATGGTCTTCATCACATGTGACGTCAGAGTGACAGGCCGGAACTCATTCAGCTCATTCAGCTCACTAGGACATGATACCTTTGGGACTGGGGTGATGCAAGATGTTTTCCAAAGCCTCGGGACTCTCCCCTGTTCCAGGCTCAGGTTGAAGATGCGCTGTAAAGGATTCCCCAGCTCCAGCGCACAGGCCTTCAGCAGTCATGGCGATACTCCATCTGGACCCACTGCTTTGCTGGTAAGAAGTTTCCTCAGCTCTCTGCTCACCTGGGCTGTTGTAATTGTGGATGGGGATATCTCGCCTATGCTGGTATCAGCAGAAGGATGGGTGGAGGGTGCAGTACTCCGAGGT
This sequence comes from Polypterus senegalus, assembly GCF_016835505.1. NCBI lineage: Eukaryota > Metazoa > Chordata > Cladistia > Polypteriformes > Polypteridae > Polypterus > Polypterus senegalus. Next base: position 49,950,295 of record NC_053165.1, read on the forward strand.
GAGCGTGGGTTAGGGTGGTCAAACCTGTTAAAGAAGTTGTTCATTTGGTTTGCTCTCTCCACGTCTCTCTCAATGGTGGCACCCCGCGTCGAACTACACCCAGTGATGATCTTCATCCCATATGAATAATAAACACAAAGTGACAAATGGGACAATCCTGAGGAAATACAAACACAGAAGGGCCAATGAAACCGACTGTTGATGAACATAACTGGACACCAGGAGATCAAAGTCAGATCAATCACTGCAAATGGGGTGAGATCAGGCCAGGTCAGGTTGGGGAGCATGCACTGGTACAGTGCATTGCCACACCCACCACACAATAAAACAGCTTGGGATCCTGGTTGGAAACCCCCCAGGCAAACACGTGATCCAGTCCCACCCCTCGGAACTGACCCTCTATCTGCCACAGCCAGGTATTACGTGGGCATCCCGTTGACCTGGTCCAGCTGCTTGGGTCCTCAACATTAAGGATTCTGTGAGCTGGATCACCCTTGGGGAACAGCATCACATGGTCATAGTGCTGTAACTGTCACTCACTCACAATGCAAGTAATTGCCTTATTCAGGACTCCATGAGCAACCGCTCATTCGACTCAAAGTCAAACCAGTGGTACCCAAGGATTCTCCGGAGAGACACAGTACCAAAGGAGTCCAGCTTTTGTCTCAGGTCACTGGATAGCGCCCATGTGTCACGACCATATAGCAAAACAGGAAGCACCAGGACTCTAAAGACTTGGACCTTCGTCCATTTGCAAAGATATTGGGAGCACCACACAACTCTTTCCAGAGACCTCATGAGCCCCCATGTTCTCCTAATCTGTCAATTGACTTCATACGAAGAGTCACCAGAGACATGAACGTGACGGCTGAGGTAAGTAAACCTCTCGACAAGGTCAACACTATCTCCACAAACAGACACACTGTTGATGGCTGGGCTCCGTGAAAATCCCAGCATCGTCGGCAAAGTCAAGATCAGTGAATCTTTCTTCACTGAAATTTTTCCATTCCTAATCTTACCCTAAGTACCAAGAAATCACAGAAAAGAGTGTCAATAAATATACATACTCCACTCAGGATCTGTGGAATATTAGTTATAAGTAATATTACTGGAAAACCCAAACTCTTTTTATGAATTTTGTCCTGATGACTATAAAAGTCAACTTTAAATTTCCCTATCTCATACTGTTTTATTGTAATTGTCTATTTTTGTGATTTTTTTTCTCATATATATACATATACCGCACAATTCCTACAGTGTGAAGGTCTGTGGTGATCTTAAAGTAGTGGCACTGCTACTAGGAATGCAGCTCAGGAATACCAAGCTCTGTTGTTTCATTTGAAAATGGGACAGCTGTTCTAAAGAGTCTTATCACTTTAAAGTGAAAAAGTGTGGCGCATAAACCACTTGTCGACCCAACAAAGATGTTTTTTGCCTCCTTTTTCATATAAAACTTGGACTGATGAAAAATGTTGTGAAAGTGTTGAACAAAGTAGGTGAAGGACAACTGTTTCCATGAATAATTGATGCCAGCTTTAAGCAAGGTCTACAAGTCAGACACATCAACAATGACAAGCGGTTTAAAGATCTGCAAGTTGGGGCCGGAGGAAATCACATGCAAGGCATTTAATGATGTTGTTGAGAATCTTCTTGGCAACTACATAGCACTAATCTATGTACATCTGCTTGACACCATGCTTCAAGCATACAAAAGCATGAAGTGCATCATGTCGCTAAAGGTTCATTTTCTACATTAACACTTGGACTTCTTCACTGCAAATCTTGGCACAGTCAGTGACAACCATAGTGAAAAGTTTCACCCGGACATTACAACAACTGGAATCTATCAATGCTCGATGATTGACTGAAACAAGAAGCATCTTATAGTGAGTACAAATGAAAATCAGCAGCAAAACAGCGGTAGCTCAATTAGCTTAAACAAACTAAATTCAATAAAAGTACATTTTATATTTTTCCAATTTCCTATATTCTATAGTCAATCTGAAAATGCATTTGTGTTTGGTGAGATGTTGCCTACCATGATCACCAAAAGTTTTTCAAGAAGCAATACAATTGAAAGAATATTGCTGTCTTTGGACAAAATAAGCAGACAATCTCCAAAAGTGAAAAAATGTAATTTGATGTTGATGTCAGTAAAAGTGCTCCATGTAGGTAAAAGGAACGCTAGAAATAAATGCGAGATGGATGTTACTGCCCTACAGGAAGCAACCTTTAAAAAACGATTTATGTTAATACGACATTTTCACCATCTAGGCAATGTGCAGAAACAATTAAAGAGACAAATTAAGTTTTGTTAGGTTGTAAAAGCTGTTGTGAATGGGCGTCATGCTTGACCTGTGTAAAATGTCTGATAAGACATTGACTGGACCACTGATATGTGCCGATATGTTACACAAAAGCCAGGCAGTGAAGATCAACTAAATGCAACCAAGGACTAAAGGACACGTGCCACTTTGAGAGGCGCAGTCAATTAATCACTTTAGTTTTGAGTAGAGAATGCTTTGTGGGGGTCCTCATTCCAAATTTCCCAAAAGCATTGATCAAATTGATCCGGCAGCATTTTCTTTCATTAGTAACTGGATAAAATTAACCAACCTTACGATAATGATGTTGCTTATTTCTGGTCATACTTCACTTATCCCAGACCTTAGATTATCAAGCACTATTAATTTCACTAGCAATTGATGATTTCATTCATTATTGTTAGCTGATGTAGACTGAAAATTTTATTGAAAAGCTTAGGTCCAGAGATATAACTCTCTAAGAAACACTTAAAAGAATCTTTGAGTGTAAAACTAATTTCTTACATTTCACTCAAATATACATTCCAAACTGCAGGGGCAACAGAATTAATTAGACCCTACTCAGAAATCAAAACTGAATATTCAAGATTGCCCACTGCCAAAAATTGTCTTTGTAAATAGAGCTCAAATTACAGACCATGAGAAAAAACTGAGGAAGCATTCATTAATTCATATCATTCTTATTATGAACATAAGAAAAGGCTAATAAGATGCTAACCCAGCAAATACATCAGCAGGATGTTCAGAACACTCTTGCAGAAATCAACAATGCAATTGGAAAAAAACATACTGCATGTAAAAATATTTCCAAGGAATAATATGAGACACTTAATTCATCAGTATGTAATGAAAATAATGCAGTAATTAAAGATGCTTTGAATAAAACAGAAACACCACATGTCCAAATATCACATAGAAATGACCTGGTGTTGTTCTCTGCAACATGAAAAAGCTGAAAGCCCAGAGGACATATGTATTAAAATATATTAAGTGACATCTTTTAATCTACTTATAGTTGTCAAAATCTGAGAGAGAAATCTTCTGAATAAACAGTTACAGCAGGTGTCAGTTTTTGTTTTTTCCCCAATAAAAATATCCAACAGGCCAATTTCACTATTAAACAACAATAAGAATTCTGCTGAAATTCTCAGAAAACAGAGCTAAGAAAATGCTTCAATTTATTATTTTGCAAGACTGTTAAAAAAGGCAGAAAATTACTATCAAATGTTCAACGTATGTTTATTGTATTGTATTTAACTTTTATTGAGTCTCATTGAAGATTTCGCCTCCTAAGGAGAGATTTTGGTTGGGCATGCTTTCATTTTACCAGCGAGAGGTTCTCGTTTCTCACCAATCTTCTTGTAAGCCTTCAAGAAATGGACAAAAGAGCTTGGAGAGAAACTTGTGAAAACAGCTTGAGTGAAACTCTCAGCGTTTGTTCTTGAAAAACCAGCCCTATGTCTTGTACACTGAATATGCAGACATTTAGTAGCAAACATTCACTGAATCAACTGTGACTTGTGAAGTGCTTATAGAAATTTAATTTCTCAGATGACAACAGCTAAGAACAGCCAGAAACTCATGTTCTGAATTTGTGTAAACTATGGAGTAAGTTTTTTAAAGCAGCATCTCAGCTGAGAGTTTTTATGCATGGTGTGAATTATTTATGTTCCTTGTATGTTTCCTTTTTTTTGTCATATTCATGTCTCCTAACTTTAGCTCAGTTTCACTTTGCTCTTCTGAAGGCATTTTTGCACTTGCTTGTGCCTAAATAGTTATATTTTGCTTCCAACTACCTTGAGTTTTTGTTATAAATGCATGTTATTCTTATTATTTTTGGTTTATTTTTTACATGCATTGCCTGTGTGTTGTGATGTGATCTGCATACAAGTTGATAAATATTTTGTATTTTTTTATTTGTAACTTAGACAAAGCAATGTAATATTAGTGTTGCATTATTGATAATAACAGCAATTGTTTAAGAACCCCTTCCCCTTTTAGGAATGAGTCTCTTTAAAAATTTTACGACAGGGTCGGGTGAAGTGCCTTAAACAAGTATGGCTAAAATTTCTCTGATGAAGTCTCTCAGTCAGCCCCCACAGATAAGCCTGGCTGCCTAACTGCCAAGCTTTATCTTAACAAATGGTTTGGAGGGCACGTGTGAAGGTATTCTATCCCCCTATTGGTCTGAAGTATGGCTGTTTGAAATTGGCTTGTATCAAAAGCTTTTCAGTACTGTGACGTCCTATTGGCTGTAGGGGTTGGACAGAAAAACCTATAAATTTGCTTGCTTTACCTCGCTCTCTCTCTCTCTTACCAAACTGATGAAAGACCATCTCACACCATGAACTTAAAAGGGACAACACAATGAAGAGCACAGCTCGGCAGCCATACTGAGACAGGCATGCGGCCTGTTCTGAAGTAAGCTGACTACCAATGATGCCTTAACTAGAGACATTTTAAGTAACTACCAAGTCTGTGTGCCGCCTGAAATTACACATCACCATTTATCAGGTTGTATGGTTGCCAATATTCAAATGTACTTTGCATATTGTTATTATTTATGAATATTATCAATAATACATTGTTTAAATTGTAACTTAAATCCTGCTGTCTTTTACAATACCTAATTGCCTGAGGTTATATATGTAGAAAGGAAGGTGGGGAGATGTTATATGGTACAATACCTTATAAAAAGTGGTAAATCTGTGAGATTTGAGGCATTTTGATAAAGGCTACATATTAATAATGCAAAAGGAGAAAGTAGAGTAATATATTATTCTACCAAGACAAAACACTGTGTTCATTGCTTATGTGGTTACATAGTATTTACAAAAACCTTTTGTACACAAATTAATGCAAATCATCTCTTCCTGAAAAAAAATTAATTTTCTAGAATTTGAAAAAAAAATCGAATATTTGTTGAACTTCATATCCTCATTATTCTCCACTGCATTTGTTCAGAATAATCATCGTTTTTTTAACACTTGAAATTGATAAGCATTGAAAGCATTTAGTAAAGAAACTCATTATTTGCTCACTCAGATATGTTTTTTTCAATGCGTTTTTTTAATTCTTTTTATTATTATTTATCATTGTCCTTTCAATTTATTTTCATTTTACTATTTATTGCTTATGTTTATTGTTTATGTGGACATGTACTATTTTATATTAAAAAAGAAAGTTTAAAATGTATATGTTCTTTTTTGTCCAAAAATGGTAATTTTTCTCAGTTGCAATGGATAAACAGCATTTAGTAATGAAACTCAATCTCTGCATACTTTACAGCCATACACTAAGCTACCTCTAGATGGCACTCATTCATTTCCCCTTGAACATTTGGGTTAAAAAAAAGTAAATGGTGAATTTACATTTATAAAACTATTAAGTGTGAAGCATTCTCATTAATATTTTTTTTCTAATCACAACTCTCATTAGCTTAGCTGTTAATTAAATTACCAAGAGACAGCAGTTTGACCTCTTCTTTTAGGAAATATTTGTTGTTCTTCCAGATAATAAATTGGTGTAATTTAGTATAGTAAGTCAGCTCATGTGACAGCTGAATATTACTTAGAAAATGATTTTTATTTTTTGTCATTTTCTTTTTCTCACAAGCAGTGCAAGGTGCAAAGAAGGAAAAAAATCAGAATAGCAATTGGTCGTGCAAAATCCACAAAGAGTGTAAATAGATTATGGGTTGAACTGTGGGACCGGACACTTAGTCGTCGGACATCATCTTTCTCTGAGCTGTGTTTTTAATATGAATTACCCCAGAGATATGTGTTGAATATTTAGCTTCAGCCCATTCCTCGACAGCGCAGCCTGCAACTAGTCATAAATATTTGAGGGAGAAAATAACTTTTGGGCTACAGCATAGATGTTATTCCAACAACATTAATAATAATAATAATAATAATAATAATAATAATAATAATAATAATCCATCCATTTTCCAACCCGTTGAATCCGAACACAGGGGGTCTGCTGGAGCCAATCACAGCCAACACAGGGCGCAAGGCAGGAACCAATCCCGGGCAGGGCGCCAACCCACCGCATATAATAAAAATAATAATAATAATAATGATTCTCAAACTGGCATAGCATATTCACAGATGTAGCAAAATAAAATTAAACAATCATCATAGCAAAGGGACATCCACTCGAAGCTTTGAATACATTGCTAAAGGATGATTTAATTCAAAGTATAAGCATCACTCAAATGGGCTTAGTATAAATCTTGCCTTAAAACTCCTTTGTTCACCATCATTTATGACTTTATTAATTTCCCTCTTCACTTTGAGTCCTGACACGCTAAAAATCTCTCCATCATTGGCAAGTTGGTCTCTCTCTGCTTTCGTGCACTGATTAGCTGGTGATATTTGCATTCTTTGCATATGTTGGCGAGGATCCAGTAAACCGGAATCATGGATTAATGTCTAAAGATGATCATTATACTTTGATTTCATTGAATTTTGTGAGTATATTAAGCTATTCAGATCTAAATTTTATTTTATACATTTATTATTTATGGGGATTTATAGTAAGATTACGATTGTGCTGTCACCATCACTGTCAGCTACATATTAGGCTGGTGGGTTAAATTGAAAGTTGCCTGGTTAATAAATGTTATACATTGTTGCTGTATGGTGATTTATTTTTCCAGATTTTGTGATACAGATTCGATCTTTTTGGGAAAAATGAGAAATAAAAAAAAGAACTGTGTACATGTTTTCTAAAATACTGTGCCAACAAGTTCATATTTTTCCAAAAGAAAGTTGAAGAAAGACCCCTTGACATTCAGAAATATTCAAACCACTTGTTATATCAGACCCCTCCGCATTTTGTTTCCACCTGGCCCTGGCTCCTGTCTTGTGTGTATCCACAGGTTTCTATGTTCAGACACGAGAGTAATGATCTCACTCAAAGTATCTTTGAGCACCTGCCATCATGAGATGGCAGATTTGCAGATACTACCACTGTAAACAAAATGCAGCTGGTGTTCATGGTTGTCTGTAAGATCTTAACACTCTGATTAATTAACTTTCATTAATTTTGCAAATTCAAGATAGATATTGGTACACAGAGTGAGGGACCAACCAACATGCCTGCTGGGATGGATCCTACTCCCTTACCTGGCAGGAGGCCATGGGAAAGGAAGGTCAGCTGGGGAGCGGTGATATTCCCCTACCATGCCAGAATGTTCACAAAGAAAGATGCTGGTGGCAGCAGCTACACCAGGATTGGCATCAAAGCAAACACAGAATGAGACAATGGTTGGGCTTGGGTACCTGGAATGCCAGAGCTGCTATGATCAGAATGTCTCCCTGTATACCAGGTGGCAGCATCTCTAATGGGCTCCAGGGGCCTGTCCTGCTGGTTTCTGTGGGTACATCTAGGGGGAGCTGAATATGATACTGACAACACAAAGAGAGTTGGGGTCCTGCCTGGCCCAGAAGTAGTTCCCAGAGACAGTAATTTAAGCCAGGAGGTGCTCCCTGGTCTGGAGAAGTTGGCCCAGGAAATTGGAGCCAGAAAGAGGTGGACAAGGCTTGTTGAAAAGAGTGGAAGGAGGAGGGAAATACACAAGGAAGAGAAACTGTGGACTGTTCTATTGTATCTTGTGAAGAGAAGCCTTTTGAGAGGTATCTCCTTATTACCGTATTTACTTGTGTACCACGCACACATTTTTTCCCAAAAATTAGCATTAGAAACTCAGGTGCGCGTCATACACAAGGAAATTTAATTCTGTAATGTTTACTTCTTCTGCTTGGGCTTGCTCGCTCACTCTCTCTCTCTCGCTTACTCACTCGCTCGTTGTCTCTCTCGCTTACTCGCTCGCTCGTTCTCTCTCTCTCGCTTACTCGCTCGCTCGCTCTCTCTCTCGCTTACTCGCGCACTCGTGCTCTCTCTCTTGTTTGCGCACTCATGCTCTCTCTCTCTCTCTCTTTCACTTGCTTGCACAGTTGCGCTCTCTCTCTCTTGCTTGCTTGCGCTCTCGTGCTCTCTCTGTAAACGCTTCCTATACAATCACAACGCGTGTCGTACACGGAGCAAAATGACTTTTCCCGATTTTCTTTGTAAAAATTAGGGTGCACGTCTTACATGAGGGCGCGTGGTACATGAGTAAATACGGTAAAAAACTATTATTTGCACCTGGGATTTGGTGCTCTGTAGTTGTGTCTGGAGTTTATGGTGCTGCTACGTCCACTACTGGCCACAACAGGTCATACTGAATATGAATCACTTTCAGAACTAATCTGAACAGGCAAACCAAATATCGCAAATATCAGAATTGACTCATTTTTAATGGCAGTCCAAATGTAGTTTTTGTAACCTACACTTGAATGTAACCGATATGGACTTGTCAACTCATTTTTACCATCTCTACCATTGCTTCAAGGTTGGTGGAGGGGCATTGCTACCTCAGCTTTAGGATGGGAGAGCTGTTGCCCCTTTGTCCCCTCACTAATTGCACCTATGCTCATCAGTATCAGCCCAATGACACTTCTTTGATATGATTTCAACTAATCATTAAATAAAGAAGGTTGGCTATATTTCACAAGTTATTTCTTCCTTTTAAGGTTGTATGTTGAAGTTAGTACATCTATAGTGTACCGGTCTGAAAGAGTTTATGGTGGATGAACTGTACATGTGTATTTTTTTTATTTAAAAGAACTGACAGCTTATTCACTATATTTGATAAACTGCTCTTAGGTCACTGAATCTTGAAAATATCCTCATGCAAATTTGATCAAGCTTTCAAACAATTCTTTTCCACATGAAATGACTTTAAAGTGACTTATGTTGTTGTGGATGCTTATCTATTTTAAGAGTATTTTTTAAAAGTTCATGCTTTAATAATTGTATACTCAATGTTTAACTTTTAGGAAATGCTTACATGGAAATTCTTACATGTGTTGGCAACTCTAAATCGTTGTGCGTAGAAGCTTTCCCTGCCATGGAGCAGCTGCCTCAACCAGGCCTTGGTTCCTATGGTGTCAAAATAGGCCTGACCATGAATTTGATGAAATGTTTGTGGTGAGGATTGGATTGACTTTTGTTTTAGTTTCAATAAATGGACAGGTGTAAGGAAATACTGTGCAATGCACAAAGATGTTATTTAAATTAGAGATGAAAGAGAAGAATTGAAGAATCTGCTGGAATAATGGGCACTGGCTGGTAGGACCCTTCAGCTTAATACTTGGGTTAGACAATACAGGGTGGTCCAGATCTAATTATGCAGATCCAGATCGTCTGGATAACTTTGATTTATGCGGGGACGATTCCAGTTCGGCACAAAGACAATTCTTCATGTTGTCAGTTCGCACACTTCTCGATGATCCAGGATTTTTCAGGTGATTTTCTATGTAATAAACGTAATAAGTTATAGCGTAATGAAAATTGCATAATTAAATCTGGACCACCCTATAGATGAATGGAAGGAAAAATTCATACATTTTTAACAGGCCAAAAATAGTTCTAGTTATAATAATAATAATAATAATAATAATAATAATAATAATAATATTCACCCCAAAAGTCTACCACGTTGGCATCGTAAGGGGGCTTGTGAAACCTTATGATCCTTAGAAAAATGCACCCGGCAGGGCCACCCATGCCAGTATGGTTTTAGGGAAGAAGCTAAACTAATGGTAGACCATTACCTGCTCCAACAGAGATATTTAACATTAAATGAAAAAATGTGTATAACAAGAACTCGAATTTATAGTGACTCGGCCATCACCCAGGATGAAAAGGAGTGAAATTGTGAGTTAGATAGAGGCCCAAGTTTGAAATATTAGCTACAGACACCTTTGGCTATTGGTGGCGAAAGCAGCATCAGCCTGAGTATGGCTACTTCAATTGCCATTTCACATAGATATGGATCAGACCACCAGACCCAAACTACTATGGCTGGTACAGCAGGTAGGATCTGCAATGATATGAAATGGACAAAGGATAATAAATGAGTTCATCATGTATACTTATTATACAATTACAGAATAAGAAAGAGACACAAATTACACGTAACCTTTACACAGAAATACCGGAACATACAAATCACAGAACAAAGAGTCATAGATAAGAGACAAACTATTCTTACACATAACCTCATTCCATAAACAAGAATCAAACACCTAAAACATGAAGTTGCATCTAATTTATAGAAACAAACAAGAAATATGAACAACAGCAACACGGCCTCATGTGGCGCACAGGCAGACAACACATTCAACAATGCACACCCTAGAACAATGGATCCTCCAACAACTGGCATTATTACTGATAAATCCACAACTAATAATAAATAATACATTACTTTTCTGAACATCCTCTTCCAACCATCAGCGGCACAAGATAGGAATGAACCTTGGTGAAGAGTCAACAGTACATTAACAAAAATGCTAACATTAGAGGCTAAGGCAGCTTTAGTAAGAAGCTTTAAATGTTTAAAATACCCATCAAGTCATGCAGAAGTGTAGCACCCGGAAATATTTGTGGTTCATTTTTTTATTTCTTAAACTATTCAATTTCTGTATCTAGGGAGATGCATCTGCGAGACTAAATGGCTAAATACACAATTGATTATGCGACTTAATATAATCACACACTTGTCTTTGGTTTATGTATGCACCATAATACAGAAATGTGTTTTCAAATTGCATTAGTGGAGCTAGTGGAGGATGCAGTGTAACCTACTTTAGATTTAAAAGAAACAACTAGCCTTGAATGACAAATTACAGTATTTCTGGATGGGGAATTGTTCAGTGACGAGTGGAAAGTTTCCAGTTCCTTTACTTTATGGATGTATATAGGCATATTTTTATTAATGTATTCTTTATTTTTGCAATTTATCCTGGGGTTATTAGGTACATTTTTACATTATTTGAATTTGATTTCAGAAATTGTAAGTGTTGCTTTGGGTCCATGCCTTTCTGTGAGGAGTTATATCTACGTTTATGTGGGTTTCCACTATGTAGGTTACTGTCAGGATTTCACAGGAGTTAACTGTCATTTTTAACAATATAAATACTGTATTCAGAAATATATTGTGACATTACAGCAAGATGAACCAGTTTTTGTCATAAGACATTAAATTAGTGTAAAATTGTATTTAGACTAGTCCATGCTGCATTGTGGGACATTTTCAGCTTATGCATTTTCATACTGTTTCATTTATATATTGTAAAATTACATTTACAGAGGGGACTGGGCGGTATCATGGTCTGGAATCCCTACAGATTTTATTTTTTCTCCAGCCGTCTGGAGTTTTTTTGTTTTTCTGTCCCCCCTGGCCATTGAACCTTACTCTTATTCGATGTTAATGTTGATTTATTTTGTTTTATAATTGTGTCTTTCATTTTTCTATTCTTTAATATGTAAAGCACTTTGAGCTACTGTTTGTATGAAAATGTGCTATATAAATAAATGTTGTTGTTGTTGTTGTTGATTTAAAAGTCAAATCCTGGCTACAGGGACACAGATTGAAACTTGTTTGATTTCATACAATAATTCAAAGGTTTTCATTAACACAAAGAACCACAGACACAAGGAATAAGTGACCAGGTAGTGAAAAGAACAGGAGGACTCTAGAGACCTTCAAAACTCAGCCATTTTGAGGAAAATACCATTCAAATACATTACAGTAAGTTTATATTTTTGCAGTAAAAAATATAATAAACTATTAAAAAAAATGACTTTTAAAAGGTTAATGTGCATAATTTAGATTTAAAGTGTTTTAGGTGTCAGTATCAATTAGCTGTTTCGATGTGCAAGACTATTTTATGAATGGCACAAACATGTTGCTACTGAACTCAACATGCGAATCTTCAACGCCTCATGCTTAAGCATTCTCCTATATGGCAGTGAAGCAACGACCCTCAAAGAACAAATCAGAAGAATGCTAGACAGCTACGTAACAAACTGCAACAATACTATACTCAGAATACAACCTCATGAACATAACTTGAACCAAACAATATACAAGCATTTCAAGCTGGAATCGGTCATGAAAATCATCATCAAAAGACAACTGACATAGGTAAGACATGTGCTACAAAGAAACCCAAAAGTACCCATTAGAAAATACTCAAATATAACTCATCAGAGAGACTGAAAATGCCTAAACAAGGTCATCCAATAAAACTATACTGGCAACACATTGCTGGCACCATCAGCACCGCAATTCGACTGTCCCCAAGTAAAATCGAAAATCAATCAATCAATCAACATTTATTTATATAGCACATATTCATACAAAAAAAAATGTAGCTCAAAGTGCTTTACAAAATGAATAGAAAAATAGAAGACACAATAAAAAATAAACATAAGTCAACATTAATTAACATAGAATAAGAGTAAGGTCCGATGGCCAGGGTGGACAGAAAAACAAAAAAACTCCAAAGGCTGGAGAAAAAAATAAAATCTGTAGGGGTTCCAGACCACGAGACCGCCCAGTCCCCTCTGGGCAATCTACCTAACATAAGTCAAACAGTCCTCTTTGTATTTAGGGTTTTCATGGAAGGACCTGATGATGATGGTCACGTAGACTTCTGGCTTTCAGTCCATCAATGTTGGTGCATCATGATGCTTTGAGTAGGTGGTGGAGGCGCACGCTGCCACCACAAAGAAACCGGAAAAAGAAACAGAAGAGAGAGTTGGGAAAAAGGTCATGCTGGTCCGAGAGAAGTGGTGGAAACTTGTTCTTGACTATACAAAGCCTGCCAATTATAGGACAGCCAATGATGGTTTTATGAATGAATGTATTACAGTATAGTCTAGGGTTACCAGACTTCCCTTATATACGGGACATGTCCCATATTTGATAATTTTGTCCCCTGTCCTTTTCAGGGATACCCAAATGTCCCGTATTTAGTTCATTTTCAAATTTTGTAATAAAATATATATTTTTACTACCTTCTTACGGTACTTAGTGGTAACTTTATAAGTAATTATACTTTCTTTTCTCAGATTCTCTTGACGAAAATGACCCAAATGTAATGAGAAAACGGGTGTTTGCTGCCTGTCTGCAACTTGTTCAGTTGCTGTAGTTGGCTGACACTCTTACCGTTGTGCTCTCCAGCCGCACGACTGTGTAGTTCTGGATCAGCATTGCAACGTACAGTGACTGTTAACAAAGTGTGTTGTTACTACTCGCCACGGCTCACTGTTTTTCTAACTTCCTGTATTAAATAATAATAATATTTCTCTGTTGTCTGTATTAAATAAATATTTTCAAATGGTTTCACTTTTACCGATTTTTTTTTAGCTTGTATTAAATAATTTTCAAATGATTTTACTTTTGTTTTCCTCATAACCTTACTTACATAACCATAACTTATGTCTCTACTTTTATATAACATATTGGTCTGGGTGTGTAGGGGGCATGTATAAATTTATATATCTAGTAATATAGAGAGAGTTATGAAGAGTGTCCCATATTTCTAATTTTCTAATCTGGCAACCCTAGTATAGTCACAATGGTACAGAATTCAGAATTTTCATAGCATTTGTATATTTGCATAAGGAGAGTCGCCTTGCAGCACAGCTTCTAGTTGTCCCTGATGACCTCCACATCTGTACACCTGAGAAACAAAATCTTTAAGATTGTGAGCAAACTCCTTTTTTTGTGTGTGCTGAAGGCTTTTTGTGGGTATTGAGGTTGATTTATAGTGGGCTAGTTTCGATAAAATGGAGAACCTGGAGCACACCCTACATCACTAAGACAACATTTTCTTCTTCACCAGACAACATGAAATGGTTTTGCCAAAAGTTGGATTCATATTGCTATAATAAGGAAAACCATTTATTATTGGAGAGAGTTTCTTGAGCCAAGGAAACTCTAATATTATAGAGGTATAACAGGAGGAAAGAAATAAATAGTTTCAGAATCTAAAATGTCATTGATAAAATGAGTTCATCAAAACATGGAGACACAGTTGGGTTGTTAAGAGTAAATTTCGCACAAAGATTTGTATGTCTTTCTTTACACAGGGAACCATAGACACTTGGAATAAGTGACAAAGTAGTATGGTAGACATTAAGACTTTAGGGACTTTCGAAACTCAGCTTGTTGTTTTTTAGAAGAATTAAGTGGATAGGACTGGCAAGCTTTGTTGGGGTTAATGGCCTGTTCTCGTCTACATTGTTCTAATGTTCTAAGCAGCACACGGATAAGGCAGTAGGAGATATTACTGCTGTAATAAATCTCTCTCAAATAGGTACATTGTCAATACCCACCCCACGAGGTGGCAGGTTTAGTTGTTTTATTTCCAAGGTATAAGTTCTTACAAACTCTAAGCTAATTATATTTTTTGTCACACTAGATTAAATAAAGTCCACCGTTTCCTAATTTCTGACCATGACTGGAAGAAATAAATTTATGGTCAATATGGGTTTGATTACAAGCACCCAGTCCTACAACCCCTATATGAGATGGGCTCTTCATTTTACCAGCAATTTAGGACACTTTGCAGCTCTATGGCCTGCTTCCCCACAATTAAAGCATAGCCCTGTGGATGCTCGACGATGTCGCTCCTGAAAACTAATCCCAGTTTTCCAAGAGACTTGTGTTACTGGTGCTTGCTTTCTTAGCAATGGTTAATATAAAAGGTCTGAAATCGCATTTCTTCCATTTGCGCTCCTTGCATCTAGTTCCTTCTTTCTAAGTAATAAATGAGATTTCATTGAGTGCATTCTTACGATTGTATTTGATCTTGTCAGGTAAGTCACACTGATAAAGTGTAACCAGTGTGACATCATCCCAATTGGAGTCACCTGCTAGTGTTCTAGGGGTAAAAATGAAATCCCCTACAGGCTTGCCACCTTGTTTCAGTTTCAATAGGGTGTTACCCGGCGTCTTAGAGACGTCAAAAATTCCAGCAAACTCTTTAAAAAAGAGTTGTTTGATGTTTGATGCCTTTTCATGAGGCTTATCCAAGAGTAACAAGACAACAAAGGCTACGTTCACCTTATCGCCAGCATACATGCCACATTGAAGGTCAAAAACAATGCTCATTAACTGACAAACTCACGGAATTGTTTTGGATCACCCAAAAAATGTGTGGGATATGAGATTCACAAACGCCAGCACGGAGAGAAAGTGTTTCATTGGCTAGCTTCAGATCATTACCCTGTTCAAAACACTCTGCACAGCAGCTGCAATTGTATTCATTTGTCCTTTCATGGCCTCTTGCTCCCCTCTCAGACGGTTTATTTTGGCTACTACATTGACCACCTTGAGGTTTCTCATGATCGCTCAGGAGTTTATGACTCTGGGGTGTTAAAGGATATTGCAAGCACCTGAACTAACAAGGAGATGGCAGCATAAAGCAAAAATTGCTGTGAGTAGACCACTGACTTTAATTGTATTTGAGCTTTCATTAGCTTGTTATCTGCAGTTAAAGAGTGCAACTGAGAATACAACCAGATGTTTTTTAATAATAAGAAGTGGCTCTGAGGCTAAAGATCTGCACTGGTATCTGAAAGGCTGCCGTTTCAAATCAAGTTACTGCCAGAAAGGATCCCACTCCACTGAGTTAGGGCCTTAACCTGAAAATTGCTCCAGGGGAGCTATACAATGGATGACCCTGCACTCTGATCTCCAAAGATTATGCAAAATCACAATTTCTCCTCGGGGATTAATAAAGTATAACAAATACCAACAAAAAAAAAATAATAATAAATTTTGAACTTTAATAGAAATAGCATTAAACAGAAGTCAAAATTATAGATACCTGTATACCTTAGTCCTGCCCATGAATGTAAAAATGACTTAGATTTCTGAATGATTGATCATTTTTTTAAACTATTTTCATACCAACACACTTTGAATTCAAAGCAGACATAATAATAGTAAGCAAATGTTAAATTCAATCGATGCAGCAGTGTACAGTACATAAAATTGTAGGCACCTCTATACCTTGGACGTGCCTATGAACATGAATAGGGCATAGATTTCTAAATGGATGACCAATTTTTAAACTATCTTCATATTAACATACTTAGGAATTGACTGTTAGTAATGGAGTAGAATGCATCAGCAAACCATAATGTAAAAACATGTATTTTTGATGGGACACATCATTTCCCAAATATAATCTAGATTTTCCTTTTGCCCAGAAATGTTGCTTAAATCAGACACCGAGAGTATGTTTAGTTCCACTGCGTCTTCAGAAGAAATAAAAATGCTCCTAGCATGTCATAAGAACTGACACGTTCCAAGCAGATGGATTTGTCATCGCCCACAGTAAGCGGCATTTTATGATCCAGTAGTTTTAATAGATGTCTGGCTTGCCTTTGAATAGAGGATTATCTAGGAAGAATATAGACCAGATGAACCTTATCAAAATTATGTGACATTGCTTGTATTTCATTGATGGATATCTGCACATTATGAGCTCAGAAAAAATATCAGATGAGCAGAGGTTACTTTAAAAACAGAAAGATAGATCAAACAAATTTGATTATCAGTTTTTCAACCACTAAGTGGTATCTAGCTCGACATACACTAGAAATTACAAAGCTTTTAATCATCCTTCTTTAAAGGGAATGCTGTCAGCAGGAATGCCTTTAAATATGTGGAAGTTGCTCAATCCCAAAACCGACATAAGTACCAAGGAGGCCAAAAGTCTAAAAAAATGAATGTTATTAAAAAGGGGCAATAGATTAACCCAAAATCTTAACACTGAGGAGGGGGAAAAATAAACACAAAATGATACAGCAACCTGCTGCCAGTCTGGCTTACTTATACAGGATGTGGTATCCCTAAGTGACCCAAGTAAGTGCTATACAGGATGGACAGGCATCCCAACCAGGAGTCGGGATGGTTCCTTTCCCAGATGGGAGCCCCCAAGTGGATGGACAGGCATCCTGGCTGAGAGAGAGAGAAAAGTGCCATACCCGAACAGGAGTTCCCAGGTGACTGGACAGATAACCCAACCAAAGGAGAAGAAGATTCCTTACCCAGATGGACAGGCATCCTGATTGAACATGATTGTGGTATCTTCCCTGGCCAGGATGAAAGAGAAGGACAGGGAACGACTAACTCTGGATATTGTTGCCCATTTGGACACCAGCAGGGAATGCTGGGAATTGTAGTCATGTAGTGCAGCCCTGCTGAGGTCGATGGGTGCCGCAAGAGGGCACTGCAGGGTGATGCACTCACTGTTATTGGGAACTTCTGCATGAGCTGGAAGTGCGTCAGATGGGCAAAAGCCCTGGCACTGGATGTACTCCTGAGTCTTCAATAAAGGGGACTGTGCTGCCGTGTCCAGGCGAGTCAGAGATGGGAGAAAGAAAGGCAACACTCAACTGGAGGAGATTAATGCGGTACAGAGAGGAGAGAAGAGAGGCAGAGGAGAAGAAACAACTTGTTGGTGTTTGTATAATAAAACATCCTTTATTTGAATCCAGGACTGTGTTGTTGTGTTCGTGTTTGGGATTGGGCGCCCCCTAGCCTTCACAGCCGTTAGAGGCCTAATGCATTTGCCCACTTCACTGTAGATGGGAACCTCTCCCTTCTGAAACCCCATATCTTTGTTAGAATCTCTGGCTCTTCTTCTTCCTTCTAGTTGAGTGTTTCTCAATTACTCTCCTCCCAACACCACACTCCTGGCAAAGGATGACCAGATGGGTCTTATTGCATTTCTGTATCAGTGTTCAGAATCTCAGAAGCTCAGCAAAAGGTCTGTGGCTATATGCCTAGCGCATCCTCTGGTGGGCCCAGGTGTTTCAGCACTTCTGAGTCTGCTATGTTATACGTAAGATAAGTCCAGTATTTTTACAAGTTGCAGTTATTTCTTCACAGCCATGGTGTATATTAATTTTCCACATGAAGGTATGTTCTAAAGTATTTTATAAATTTTAAAAAATAACTTGCACACTCCTATGTTTCATGTTATGTCTACCTGGGCCCCATTGTTTAGAAAGCCTTTACACTACTGGAAAGCATCTGCTTTTAAGTAGCAAAGTTTTCAATTTAAGAAATCATGCCTTCCATGATTCTGATGCATTCTTGTAACAACAAAAGGGAGCTTTAACTATTTGGTGCTATTTTCTCGAGGTAATTATACATTTCTTACTTACTTCTCTACTCACAGAGGGCATTATGGGTGGAGTTATAACAACCAAGGATGCCAAGCCATATTCTGCTTATTATCTTAATTTTGTTTTTACGGTTGTGCGTCTTCACCAGTTATGTCCCGCCATGGCTTGTAATAACAGATGGGTGCACGCTCAAATAAAATGATTATTTTTTTCCTAAACAGTGCTTACTGTTTGCCTGAGATTCACGACGAGTGGGAACTTAGTAAAAAAAGCACATGCAAGTTTCTTTGTACTTTGGACAAATAACAATAAATCTGAACTGATTACACTGCATTGTATTTTTAATAAGAGCCTTACATTTTTGGAGAGCCAAGTCACCTGCATGTTGCGCTTACCGTGGCCTGTCAATAAAAAAATACTCAGAAAATGAAAACGGCCAAGTGTATGACAGAGACAATTATAGTCCTACAAACCAATTATGTTTTTTTTCAATGCACAATGAATCATTCTTGCAGAGAATATGGTAATAAATTAACTGAGGAGAACGTTTCTGAGTAATTAAATTTACTGAAAGTCTGTAAATACTCAGGGACAATGCAAACCCCGCATAGAAATTGGTGCTATGAGGCAGGAATGACAGCTCTGTATTACCTGGGGAAGCTGGCATAAAAGAGTCTCTTTGACATAGTCTTAGAAAGCTCTTTGGACGTGTCTCCTAGTTGCTAAAGTCCATTGATCCTGAAGTGTGGCTGCTGACAAGGAGTTGCTGGAGAAATTAGCATATGAGTAGCCTCTGTTCTCAGAAGAACCTGGTGCTGTGAGGCAGGAATGACAGCTCTGCGCTACCACTATGCCTGTGTTAAAACATCTCTACTGAACCTACTGCACTTCAACCTGAATAAACTTAGGTGAATGTGCCTGATGTGTGTGTCTATACGTTCACCCTATGATAGACTGGCACCCTGTCCAGGGATTGTTCCTGCCTTGCGCCTGATGTTTTATTAAATCTGACAGTAACATATCTTTGTCAGATAGAGAAACAGGGTCCCCTATAGTGAAATAATATAAGCAATCATAAGTGTGACTTTTTCACTTATTATTATCTAATTGTCTACAGAACAGAGACAGCACTTCACATGACTTTCTGAGGTGAATCCATGGCCCTGGCCCAGCAGGTTGCCATTGAGGAAGATGAGCTGCAAAATGAAGCACACAGCTGGTCTCCTTTAAAAATAGCTTAATCTCACACAAACATGTTTTTCATTTTTTACTACTTACCATATGGAACACTGTGTGTAATCTTACAACGCAAGTCAATACCCAATAACACTTTAGGCTTGAAACATTAAGGTACTTGGTAAGTTCTAAGCTCCATTCTCCACATTGAGACCCTGGTACCCATCAGATCCATGACAAAACGCAAGAGCAGGCTTATTATTTTTGAAAACTAATAAAATATGCTTCACTTTAGAGCACAATTTCATTTTGCAAAACAATATCTCTCCAGGAGTGCAAAACTGTCATACATTGAAACTGCAGACTGATTATATTAAGTTTTAATTTTGCTCAAATGAACCAGGATGAATTAAATAGAACATTAGAACTTTATTTCTCTCGAGGGGGAAATTTGGCTTTTTACAGAAGCTCTATAAATAAATACATAAATAGGTAGATGAGTAAATAAATAAATATACACACACACTTTATTCTGAACACAAGGAGAATGACTATAGGGCAAGAAAATAAAAAAAAAACAAAATAACTTCTGACTTTGCAATCCCAGACACAATTATAATTTGTAACTTTAGTGCATCTGTTTCAGTCAGAATTACAGCTTAATAGTAGAAGGGAATGGGAAGCTTTGCAGATGAATACAGGATAATAGTACTTCAGTCAGTTAATAGTAAAACAGACATGCCCAGCATCAAAGAAGTTTAGCAGAGTCACCCATCACAAAGACAGCTGGACAATCAAATACATTTAATGTTACATGTCCCAGAGTTGGCATGTAAACTTTCAACCTAAATAATGACCAGTTTGAAGAAATGACAGAATGAGCAGAACAAGTTCAAAAGTGACATCAGACACCAAGGCACTTCAAAAGAGAGAAGAGAGACTATTTTGTTTGAATGTAAACTTATACATCACACCGATTACTAAATTAAAAAGCCATCCAGGACAACATCCATCCTTGACAATACTGATTGACTCTTAATTACGCCTGTATGGTCCTTTCTGGTCCTTAGCTAGGAGGTTGATCCTGCTGTGAAGGAACAACTGGCAAGCTCCTTGTGGAGAAGGATATTACAGCTGGAACCTTTTGACCCCAGACCTAATCTGTCATCCCACAGATTTTATGGCCATGCAATCATAGACTGCAAGAGTAGCGTTCTTTTAGACTGGAGTGTCAAACACGGATCCTGGATAGATGTTGTAGTGGTCACATGGACACTAGGATTCACACCATCTGAAGATGGTGATTTATTTATTTTATTTTGGGGACCCAAGAAACACACCCAGCCTTGAACCTGGCATGCACACATTCACACACAGATACACAGATAAGTGGCATAATGAAACGATAAATAATAATGAATATATTAGTCAAATAATAAAAAGAACAACCAATAGTACACAAAAATGCATAATCCACAGCCCTTCCCAGTACCCCCAAATGGTGATAATAAATTACAACACTAACAACCAACAGTAAACACTAACAACAATGTCCAACACTGTCCAGCAAAACAAAAACAGATAAGGATGGAGAGTGACAATGTCAATTTATTTATAAAGCACATTTAAAACAACATCAGTAATGCTGTAGCCAAAGTGCTTTACAATAAACACAAATAAAATAAATAGAATAAAATATATAAAAAAACACAATACAATCCAGTAGTAAACAAACAAATGACTATGAAGAATGAACCATCAGTATCACTGAAGGTCATGGAAAGCTGCAGAGCATCTTCAAATTTGCTCTAAACAGTTCAATTGAGGGTGACTCCTTAAGGTAATTGGGTAAAGAAGTCCACAAACAAGGTATAGCAGCAGCAAAAGCCCTTTCCCCCTTAGTTTTGCACTTAGTACCAGGGACAACAAGGGACAGCTGACCAGTAGATCTAAGCTCTCTGGGTGGCTGATTTATAACACACACTTCAGATAAATAAGTGGGAGCATACCCATCTACTGATTTAAAAACCAGCAGTAAAATTTTTAAATCAATTCTGAAACTAACATGCCGCCAGTGTAAAGAGGCTAAAATTGGAGATACGGCAGCATTCTTAACCAACTACAAGCAGCGTATCAGGGATTTGCTGATCCCAGAAGACAATGAGTTGCCATAATAGATAAAAGCATGAGTAACTTTCTCAAGATCCCTAGGACATTTGAACCTTAGCTTACAGGCGAAGCTGGAAAAGTCAACTCTAGACCACAGAATGTATCTGTTTCTCAAAAGAGGAGTTACTATCAAAAATAACCTCAAGATTCCGAACATGAGGTTTGCAAAAGTCCATGAAAGTGCCAAGGAGTTCAAAATCGATATGAGCTTTGGCAGGAGGACCAGCTATCATCGCTTCCATTTTATTTTGATTAGGATGAAGAAAATTGTCAGTCATCCAGGATCTTAGTTCTACAGGACAATTGTGCACCCGATTCATTACAGAGTTACACATAGGGATATAGACTTGCATGCCATCAGCATAACAATGAAAAGAAACATTAAACTTCCTAAAAATAGCTCCAATAGGATGAAGATAAATAGAAAATAAAATAGGACCCAGAATGGATCCCTGAGGAATACCACATTTAACAAGAACAGTAGATGAAAAAGAGGAATTGAAAGTGACTGAAAAGTGACTTGTCAGTAAGATATGACATGAACCAGTTAAGAGCAGCCCCTTTAAACCCCAGCAGATGCACAAGCCAGAACAGCAAGATCTCATGGTCAACAGCGTCAAATGAGTGGAATGAAAACCCTGTGAGTGCTACTCCAAATGAAATTTAAAGTTTTGCCCTACTGGGTTCCAGTTGTGGCGTAAAGATTTGTCATGACTGGGAGCGCTCCCCAGATGAGGACCTATCGAATCATGATGAACTCACACAAACAAGCAGGCACAGGACAGCAGATAGATCCAGATAGAAACTGTAATACACAGGGTTGAGTCGAATTGTGCATGTGATGCATAATAAAAAACAGATGGATGATCGCTATCTCCCCCGCCATCTTTTAGGTTCCTTTCTAAAGAGTTTGCCAGCTCAGTCTTCTTTCCAGTAGCCCCTGTGCCCTCTGAATGTGCCCAATAACATTATACTAGCAGGGCTGCTGAGAGATGGAGGATATTTTAAGTAGCACTGCTACTATGCAGTGGCTGCAGGTTTTTACTTCATCCATTTGGATATTTAGTAACCAATCACTGCTGCCAATGTCACATCATGAAACTTTTTAGAAGTTAGGTATGTCAGACTTGCCAAATGATGCTGACACAACTGAAAATCGCTGGGCATGTCTAATTAACCAACTGTGTGACGACTTTCTAGCACAGTTGTGATCGTCACTTCTCCCGAAAGCCAATAGCGTGCTGCCAGACAGTGCTAGTACTGTATGAAGGGTTAACATCTACTGCAAATTCAGTTGCAATCTCTTGCCTTTTTTTATTTTCTTGTTTCCATTCTGTCGTGGTACATAAAACACAAGACATCAGAAGACAAGCTTCACTTCTGTTTGTCAGGTCCAAAACACTCTTATTCTTCATTGCCGCATTACAGTATGTGCATTGTATTTCCTGATGAGCATTCATTGGTTGTCAGCTCTCACGTATACACACACAGCCCCGCCCTTAAGACTAAAGACAAAATCAAACCGGTCTAATTTTGTTCAAATGAGTCATATAGGAGTGACTGCCTTGAACTGGATGAAGGATGTGACTAGAAATTGCTAGAAAAATCATATAATGTGATGTAACTACAGTACTTAATAATTTGGCCTCAGTTTTTATTGACTTGTTTTGTAAGATTAAAGACCCCTTTTCCATTTCTTTCTTTATCAACTAGCAGCCAAACGATAATGAGATTTACTGTTGGCCAACAGATGACTAGCTAACTTAAGGGGTCTCAAACTGACTTGCTGGTTGAGCCACCATTTTTACTCGCATTCACTTCCTTAATTTGAAGCCAGTTATTACTGTTAATGAAGCGTATCATTGAATTCTATGGGTTATTAATACTCTCATTCACCCATTCCTAAAATAGCTAATGTTCTTTTCTTCTGAGAACATCATCAAAATGCTTCATAAACCAGGGCAGATTAATATTTCTTAGGTGTACACTTTTTCTTTTGAAATATTTTATTGAAACTGATATTGTATGGTGGTGCAGTGGGTAGCGCTGGTGCCTCGCAGGTAGGAGACCCAGGTTCGCTTCCTGGGTCCTCCCTGCGTGGAGTTTGCACTTTCTCCCCGCGTCTGCGTGGGTTTCCTCCCACAGTCCAAAGACATGCAGGTTAGGTGCATTGGCAATTCTAAATTGTCCCTAGTGTGTGCTTGGTCTGTGTGTGCCCTGCGGTGGGCTGGCACCCTGCCCGGGGTTTTATGCCCTCTGTTGGCTGGGATTGGCTCCAGCAGACCCCCGTGACCCTGTAGTTAGGATATAGTGGGTTGGATAATGCATGGATGGATGATATTGTATGTGGGTGGAACGGTGGTGTTGCTGCCTTGCAACAAGGGGATCGGGGTTCACACCCTGGCTACTCCCTGCATGGAGTTTGTATGTTCCCCCCGTGTCCAACTGAGTATCCAGATTCAGGTTACTCTCAGTTCAAAGACATGGAGGACAAATCAGTTGGTGATATGTGTGTGTGTGTGCGCTCTACCTGCGACTGAATGACACCCTATCCAAGTGTTGTTCCTGCCTTGTACCCAGTAACTTCTGGGATAGGCTCCAGCATCCCATGACCTTGCCCAGAATAAGCGGGTTAGGAAGATGATAATATTGAATGATGGGTATTATTTATGGAAGTGGATCATTTGTTATCTTGGTTTGCAATTCATTATTATTTGACTGCTATTTGTAGAAAAAAAGACACGATTAAGGGTTCTAAATCTTAAAAATCAATTCTATTAAAATGAAGACAACAGTGACAACCATTACCAGCTGGAACTGGTGACTAGTTAAGGACATGGCTGAAGCAAAAACTTACAGCCACTGTCATCCTCCAGGATCTGAGTTTGACAGCACATCAAGATCTCATAGAAGGTGTTTGTTAAAAAATATGTCTAAACTCCGAGAAATCCAAGGAGGCATGGTGCCTAAGACTTTGGACTTTCAGCCTTGAGGGTGTGGGTTCAAATCCTGCTTCTTGACATTGTGTGACCCCACGCAAGTCACTTCTCCTGCTTGTGCTCATTTGGGGAAAACACATGAACTGTAACTTAGATATTGTATGTACTCATGGATAAAAGAGACAGCCAAGTAATGATTTAAAAATAGATACAGTATATTAATCTTTATTTTAAAAAGGACACTCAAAAATTTCTCTAACTGAAATAATGAGAGGGTTATGCAAAGCTGAAAGAGGGGAGTTCTTGGCCTGAAAAATTAAACAGTTGCCTAATGTGGGACAGGTGGAATATTAAGCACCAACACAATGAAAGGAGCTATATAATGCTGGAAGTGCTTATCTATATGAACAAGAAACACATAATAAAACTATTTGTGTTCCATCAAATGATTTGTGGACAAATACTATTTTCCAATTCTTTCATTTTAACCCATGTACACAAATGTAGTCCTACCAATATATGCCCCTGCACTAGTGCCAACCAGCCGCGGCTATTGTGCCCTGAATTTAGAGAGCCAAGAGAGTCCATCTGCATTAAGTCCTATTGTAACAAAAATATAATTTGACATAAAAGCAGCGCAGAGGCTGTGCGCTTGTGTTCACCAAGCGGTACGCGTGCTGTGCGATCCGTATGACAGTGTCCTTCGGTCACGCTGTTCTTTATGAGCTCACATTTCGCTCCGGGCGAGCGTAATGATAATCGCTTCTAACGGATGAGCATTTCTCCGTATTTTCGTAGTTTCGCGGGACTCGGCCAGCCCAGCTTCGCGCTGCCTTGTAACTTTCCAGCGGCTGGATTTGTTGAGGATAACGCAACGAGATCCACCTGGAAAATCAGGAGAGCTCTGCCACGACTCGCATCCGATCCTCAGGATCAATGGTTACCTTTTAGCCCGCTAAGCTTTGACACCTGAAACATCGCTTTGGTTAAGACTCATTGGAATTGTACTATTATTAGTATTCACTTTGTTTTCACCAGTGTCCTTACCAGCACCGCTTCTCCATTGTATTTATTCTTCTTTCTATAAAGAAAAAATAAAATCTGCGGCTGTGCCATGCCGGGTTGGAGGAAAAACCTGACGCTGTGCCTGCAGAGAATGCACGATGAAGGTAAGAGTGTTTAGTAATATTGTCGACGGCGTAGAGTGGCGAAGTGCTACTGAGTCTCCAGCTGCGAAGAGAACCTGGGGGCGGAGGCTGTCGAAGGACTGCAGGGAAAGCCTGGCGTGGGTTCGCGTGCGCTGCTCACTGCTCAGTAGTGATCGTCTTGGGCGAGACAAAACTCGGGGCAAGGCGGATAGATAGACAGGCAGGCAGGAGTGGTATGAAAGATAAGGCACTATATAGTCCACAGACACTACTATGATAGATACTATATAAAGTAGAAACATAGATGGGAAAGGCGCCATATAAAGTAGAGAGATAAATAGATAAGAAAGGTGCTAAGTAAAGTGGACGGAGAGGTAAATATGATGGCGTTATAGAAAGTAGATTGAAAGATAAACATGCAAGGCACTATAAAGAATAGATAGATTAAAAGCTGCTACTGTAAATAAAGTTAATAGATGTGAAAGGGTTATATAAAGTTGACGAAAGACAGAAATTAAATTTGAGATCTAGATAGATAAGAAGGGATAAAGTTGATAAATATGCAAGGTACTCAATAAAGTAGATAGATAAAAAGGTAATGTATAAAGTTAATAAACAGTTTCTTTATTAAGTAGATGGACAGATATGCAAGGCACTATATAAAGTTGATAGATAAGAAAGGTGCTATATAAAATTAATACATTTTGAAGGTTCTATGTAAAATACAGAAGCAGATGTGTATATATATATATATATATATATATATATATATATACAAAGTATATATTTATATAGACAGGAGCTATATAAAGTAGATTGATATGAAAGAACATTATATTAAGTAGATATATACATAGATAAGAAAGGAATACATACAGTAGATATACAGATAAATAGATATGCATGGTACTGTAATAAGGAGATACAGTATATAAATAAGAAAGGTGCTATATAAAGTTAATGCATTTGAAATTTTCTATGTAGAGAGATAACAAGATAGAAATGAAAGGTGATAGATAGATAGATAGATAGATAGATAGATAAGAAGGGGTCTATATAAAGTAAATAAATATGAATGTACTGAATAAAGCAGATAGATTAAAAGATGCTATATAAAGCTCATGAACAGAGTGGAAAGGTTCTATATGAAGTAGATAAAAAGACAGACAGATGTCAAAGGTGATACATAAAGTAGATGAATAGATATGCAAGGCACTATATAAAGCAGATAGGTAAGAAAGATACTATATAAAGTTAACAAATTTGAAATACTCTGTATGAAACAAAATGATTGACAGATGCATTGATAAGAAAGGGATATATAAAGTAGACAGACAGACATACAAGGTACTATAATAAGGAGATTTATAAATAGGAAAGGTGTTATATAAAGTAAACACATCTGAAAGGTTCTCTGTAAAGGAGAGAGATAGAAAAATAGAGGAAAAAATAGGAGAGGTGCTGTAAAAAGTAGGTAGATAGGCGAATATGAAGAGCATTATATAAAATAGATAAATATATAAGAAAGTTACATATGCAGTAGATGGATAGATAAATAAAGGCACTGTATACAAATAAGATAGGTGTTATGTAAAGCTAATAGACAGATACAAATGGTTCTATGTAAAATAGAAAGACTGACAAATAGACCTGACAGATGCCATATAAAGTAGATGGATGCACAGATGGCTATGAAGAGCGTTATATGAAGTGGATAAATAGAGAAGATAGGGATCTATACTGTATATAGATGGACATGAAGGCACTATAGATAAGAAAGGTGTCATATAATGTTAATGGACAGATGTGAAAGTCACTGTGTAAAGTAGATAGCTAGGAAGACAGACAAATATACAGATGGATCTGAAAGGTACAGTATAAAGTTCATAGATAGGAAGTCCTGTAGTTTAATTAGAAGGATTCCAGTTGCTTTGTCTGCTGTGTGGTTTCCTTTTGATGAAAACGTGTTTTCTGGTACAGATTCACGTATGCTGCTGTTCCCTATCTTGAACATATTTGTAGTTACTTGCCTTTGAACTTTCATTTATTTTACTGTGTTTAGTTGTCCTGTTCACACTTGCTGCTGCGTCTCCCTTGTATTTTCTCTCTTGCCATTTTCATTCGTGGCTGAATATCTTGCGGGTCCAAGTTCAGAAGAGTCGCTCAGAGTTTGTGGGGCTGTACCACCAGTGTTGGTCAGAGTATCCTTCTGCTTTTCACCAGCTCCTATAATACTCCTGACCTTTTCATTTATTCATTGTGCAGTCATGCATGTGAAATCTCATGCTATATAAATTGATGGAAGTGACCGATTAAACGATTAAACATTTAAGGATTTGGATGGCCTAATATTTTAGTGAACTTTATCTTGCATATAAAGAAACTTTATTCTTGAAATTAATCTGAACTTTGTAAAGGTTTCCCGGCTAAATGAGATCATGGTTCAACTGTTATTTATGTTTTCAGTGGTTTGTTGCTTTGGAAGGGGAACTCCTCAAATCAATTCGGGCTGTTGCTCTATTTGTTGGCATGATGTGATGCATGCAGTTTGTGTGATGAACAAAAAAGCTGAAAAAAATACCATTTTAATTAGTAAGTAAGAAAGAAATAAATAAAGAGTGCAATTTTCATAATGTAAGTAGCAACCTGCTGGGCAAATCCATTTTGAACAATCAAAACCTTTTAATTAATTAAAAAAAAGGCCTATGTATTGGAAATCCGAGTAACATGATGGAAGACAGCCTTCAGTAAATCAGCTGTAGCTTTGTCTAAAGCTGACTGGTCGGGTGGCTTATTGCTGTCCACAGAGTGAAATCCAAGGACTGCCAAATGTTGTGTCACCCAAATCATCATGGCAGAGTAATTCGGGTGCTTGTGTCTTCATTTTCTAAGTTCGGCTCACTCTGTGCTTGAACTTCATTCATCCGTGTTAGATCTTTTCTATTCATTTAGCTAAGATGTGCAAGATGTCCAGGTTCACGTCTGATGATACCTCAAGGATGTCTGATGGGTAATTCTTCAATAAAGGTAAAATCATAGTGGATACCTTTCGACCAGGCACCATAATTCTCTGTTCCTCTAACTTAATTGGCAGCTTGTATTCAACATATGCTAGTGGACGATGGATATTTTATGGCAACTTCACTTAAAGAAATGCTTCTAGAAAAAACTGGACCACTGAGCACATTGGGGAAATGATACAAAAAATCAGGTAGATCAGAGAAGTTCAAGTCTTTATTCTATCATTACATCATATATTCACAATTTTTGAGAGCTTTGATGTTTCCCCTATTTACAGCATAAACTCTGAGCATCACCATATGTGCACGTTTACATGTACTCTTTGAATCTTAGGGAAAAAAATAAGAGTGTATAGTAAGTGTCTTCCCAAAAAAACACAGAGAAAACTAGCCTAATATTAATTCCTGCTCACTGATTCAATCAACATTGTCTTCTTCTTAATGAATCAAGCAGAAGGAACAAAGTGTTTCGAATTACTGTCTTACAATTACATGGACCTGAGTTCACATCCCAGCTTGGGCACTGTCTGTGAGGATTATGCTCCTTCCCCATTAACTGTTGTTTTCCAGCTATAAAAAGCAGACATGACAAAATGAACGAGTTGAGGACACCACCTTGGTAACACCATAAAATGTGAAAGAATGCACAATAATGCAACACGCAGTGGTCTGTGGGGACGTCTTTCCAGGCACAAGTTCAGAACAGAACTGAAAACAAAATGGCTGGTTCCAGGGTTAAATAGTCACTTGGCAGGATGGGGTGGGTCCTGAAGGTCGGACAACAAAAGAGACTTTGGTGGTGGAGTGGATGTCAGTCTTTGGGTCTGTATAGGGAGGAAGAGAGAAGGCGTTACACCACAGCGCCGTCGACTGGTCTGGAGGGTAATTACCATCACCAGAACCCTTTAGCTGTCTCCTATGTGCAAGCGTGTGACGTATGGTATTCCACTTTTGCTCCAACATGTCATAGGTTAACTGATTACTCTAAACTGGGCTGGAAAGAGTAAGGGTGCTCTGTGATGGAATAATGTCCTTGTTCATTGCTGTTTTCTTCCTAGCACTTGATAATACCAGAATTGGCTCAGTCTCTAGAGCCACTGCCTGTTGTAGCATATATTAAGTTCAAATCCTTGATGTTTGCCTGCAGAAAAGTCAATGGGTCAGCAATTGTATATCTATATATTTGTAAAATCCAGCATCTTTCTGTCTGTCTGTCTGCTTTTCACGAGAGAACTACTTAACTGATTTAGATTGCTTTATTTTCTATTATTTGCTTGAACATTCCGGTTGATTTAGCGGCTTCTCTTATCATGCTAAGTATCATAGCTTGCTTGTGGTACTGATTTATTTCCACGAATCCGAGAGACACACAGCGGATCGAGGGGCAGGGACTGGGGCCTTCCTCACTCACGCACCAGTCTTGGGACATACTTTATCTCCGCTTAGCTAGTGAACAAGAGAACTCCTTAACGGATTTAAATCGGGTTTTTTTCTACAATTTGCTTGCTTCTCCCATCGCGCTATGAATCACAATTCGCTTGCAGGAGCGATATAGTCACGCAATTCCAAGACAGAGGCTGCAGGCCAAGAGGAGGAGGAAGTGTGACATCAGGAGTAGGGAGCCAGGCAGGGCCCTCCTCACTCAAGTGCTTGACCCCATTCGAGTGTCTCTACCTCTGCATTTTGTAGTATACCTTGCTTCCGCTCAGTTAGTGATACCTGTTTGTTTAATAATTTTTAAAGTTTGTCCTTTTTCATTACTACACGGGTGTAGCCGCGGGGGACTGCTAGTACTGTATATACTATATATATATATATATATATATGGAGACATATGTGAGGTCCTATGCTCCTTCTCACCCATTCTGGTGATGCCACCTCTGCATGGTATTAATTCTCAATCCTGACTCTTCTCATTTAGAGCTCCTAGCTGGTGAAACGAGCTGCTTAACTCCATTCGAACTTCTAAGTCCCTCAATGTGTTTAAGACGTGTCAGCCTTATATTGTTGACTTGCTCTGCCCCAACCCAACCAGCAGGTCATTACAGTCATCATGTCAGATGTTATTACACATGCCTCAATTCCAGTTCCAACACAAGGGTGATTGTGCCTTTGCAGTAGCTGCCCCAAAATTGTAAAACAGCTTACCCCTCAATACTAGAGATGCTCCTTCTATTACTGTTTAAAAATGTATGGTAGACTCAGAACTCACTTTTTCTCATTAGCTTCTGTGGCTATCCGATGCATGAATTTGATATTTTTGTTTTTTTTTACCCTAACGTGACTATACTAATGATCATATGGTTTGTAACTTTGTTGTTCATTTCCTTGCCTTTTACCTTTTATACATGTATGTACATTTGCTTTGCTTCAATTTGCTTTAATTAGGTGTAAGTCATTGAACAATCCTGGATTGAGCATCAACGTATTGCTTGGCATACTCACAACCTCAAAGTCAGTTTAAAGATGTTGCTAGTTTAATGCGTACATCTTCGTAATCAGAGAACTAAAGTGAGGTACCTGAAATTAAACCCACCCAGACAAAGTGAGGGTGCAAACTCCACTCAGATGGGGAGGTCTATGCCTGACATGTGTAATGGATGTCACGCACGCCCTGGTGTCCCTATCAGGATGGAGTCCAGTTTCTCTCCTAGCCGAGAGGCCATGACAGTGAGTGGGCACAAAGAAGGGCAAGATGTTCCCTGCCAATCCCAGGAGACTGATAAAGAATGCCAAAATTCAGTTGGGCATATTGGCTGCTTGGCAAGGATGGACTGAAGACCCTTACCAGCAGGATGGAAAGACAGGGGGAGACATCCTGGCAGGGCTACATACTCCCCCAACAAGCTAGGTGGCAGCCTCCCTGGGTGGCGTTAACTTTGTGGACATCCACAAGGCATGCTTTTAGCAAGGCTACATAATTTGTCAGGCGGGTTGGCCTTCTGGACTGTCCGTCACTTTATAATGTGGCTGGGAGGGTGTCTGTAAATAGCCCTTCAGGCACTTTTGCGGATGACCCAGTGCTAGGAGGATCCCGCACGGTAAATATTCCAGCTGCCACTTGCCGGCGTCATGTTACCATAACAACCAAGTGGGGAAAAGATGTTTCGGCAGGAAACTTTTCTTTTTAAGGGGAATAGCAGATCGAGGAAAGGGGGAGGAAAAAAAGAAGAAAAAGGCTGAAGGCAAGGAAGTGATTATCAGGATCTGACTTCACTCAAGGATGTCTGCTATTTGTGGGTGGCCACCCCAAAGTAATAATCAGTGTGACGAATTCGAGAGAAGAGGCCAGGGGCTGGTGTTTTCCGGGTGTTACCGTTTGGTGAGTCAGACTCGTGATTGAGTTTCTTCATGACAGCCAGCGGGGAAGCCGTTTTCACCGGACGACTGTTGTGTTTTCCTCACGCCATCTTACGGTAGGAACTGAACTGCGGGTTTCTTCTCCATATATATGGACTACGTTAAATCTTTCTTTTTGTTTTCTCTGAGAACAGTTCTTTTTTATTTTTCTTTGTGTCTGTGTTAAACCGGGGGTTAGGATTTGGCTGCTGGGGAGTGTGTCTGGGGGAAAGGGGTTCACAAATAAGCACCCGGGCACCAGGCAAGTAAATGTAATCAGTGAATTTCAATATATTTACCAGTCCCACTTTCTTCTGATTTTTTTTTGCCAGTTTTTTAAGGGCACGCATACAACAACAACAACATTTATTTATATAGCACATTTTCATACAAACAGTAGCTCAAAGTGCTTTACATATTAAAGAATAGAAAAATGAAAGACACAATTATAAAACAAAATAAATCAACATTAATTAACATCGAATAAGAGTAAGGTTCAATGGCCAGGGGGGACAGAAAAAACAAAAACTCCAGACGGCTGGAGAAAAAATAAAATCTGTAGGGATTCCAGACCATGAGACCGCCCAGTCCCCTCTGTCCATACGGGACAAGAGCGGCAGAGGACCAAATATGTTAATGCTATTTTATCCCTCAAATATTATCCACGTGGTGAAGTGTAGGAATCACGTTCCTGTATCTGGCAATTGCTACATGGTGGGAACTGGAGTCCCATGGGGTAGCCTTGTCGGGTTCCATAGATGCTGCAGGGATCAATGATCCCTACTCTGTGGGGCTTCCATTGGACCTGGAAGTACTTCCAATATGCAATAATAAAAAAAGCCACTCAGCCTCATCCAGGTGAGTTGGAGTTGGGTGGAAGTGGACAACTCTCACCTGGAAGGAGTGGAGGGAAAGACGAAGGATTTGGAATTGTGATTGTGTTTATTAAGAAGCCTTTGTAAAGGTAATTATCATTAATAAACAAAATATCTTCACCCAGGACTTATGTCTGTGAGGTTGTGTCAGGAGTTTGGGGTGCAGTAATGCTCCCTAATGGTCACACTTGTAATACTTACTGATCATGGAACCGGGCAGTGGCAAAGTGTTGAATATTGGAATAACATGCAAGCAAAAATTCCACTGTTTGCTGTAACTTTAAGTTGAACTTGACTGTGCCGGGATTTTGAGTTTAGTGTTGGAGCTGTGAGGCAGCAGCACTAACCACTGTGCCGGCCAGTAATGGGTTTGTATTGTAAAGTAGTGCCCACTAATGGGCTTGTGTCTAGCACATATAGTCAATTTGTGACACATTCAAATGGACGGCCATACTCAGCAGGGCAGATGGTGGCTACAGCCTTTTTCTAGCCTCTAATGGCTTGGCACAGTTTGAAATTGTCCCAGCTTTGAAGTTGCTATTGACATTAGAAGAAAAAGCTTATAATGAATAGACAAGACAAAATGGAGAGACAGACATGGTACAGTTGGCTGATATGGTTTCATTAAACTTTAAGTAAGAAGTGCTTGTGATAAAATGAGCCAGCCTTTGAATATTCTTTCCAAAACACATTATGATATGTTTATCTAATGCTGAGGATCCTCTTCATGCTGATAGCACGATTACCCTAAACAAATTCTTTTATTCTGTTTTCCTATTTTTTAAATCACAAACTCAGTCAAACGAAGAATTTAATTGTGTGCATAAGAGAGGCCAAGCTATAGAAATGGTGTTATTTTTTTACCCTAAAAGAAATCTATTATTTTCTGTTTTCTGATTTTTATTTTAATCATAAACTCAGTCAAATAAGGAATTTAGTGGTGTGCATCAGAGAGCCCATTCCATAGAAATGGTGTTATTTTTATTCCGACGCCAGTTCGCTAACCCATATTTAAAGTCTAATTAAGCAGCTTTGTTTCAAAGTCGGGCCTTTTAGATCATGCTGACTGACAAATCACTGGGTGTTATTTTTTAAATTTATTTAGAATTGTCTTTTTCTATTTTCAGGAAGCAGTACTCATTTTTGGTGGTTTCAATTCCAGTGAAGTATAAAAGCAATAAAGGTTGTGCAAAGCCCATTCATAAAAATCACGCCAGGATGCTGCATCATTTGGCTCAAAATATTTTCCCAGTCTTCGTCACCATACTGACGTGGTTTGCTAGCAAAGTCATCCACTTTAAATTCGGTGCATTTAGTGTCGTCCACCCCTGTGACCTTGAACCTGCATGGCTTCTCAACCAGTGTCGTGAGCTACACAAGTGGACCCAATCACGCCGGCACTGGATTCTCTCACGAGGGGATATTCAGTTGCTTTAGTAGTTCTTCAGAATGTTCCTTCCATGTCTTGATGATTTGCTGAGTAGAGGTCAATGCCAGCAAACTTTTTTAGGTTTACCATCAATGACATTCTGCCTGTGCTCTCTGATTCATCAAATGATTTGTTAGAACCCCTTTGAAGTGACCTGGAAGTTATTCTCCATGGTCTCACCAAACCTTTACTACACTTCAGCTACTGCAGCGGCAAAGACTTTCTAGGCATGTCATTATTCAATCAAATCTGGGGGCTCTTTTGCTAAAATTGCCTTATCTTCCAAATGCCACAGATCCAGAATCCATGTCCATGCATTTGTAGACTGCATGCTTTCATGGTGTCCAGCACACATACTAGGGGAACATCTTCAGACCTCGAAAAAGGTAAGCAACAACTATCCTAACTCAGCAGGATACAGCTGGTTTTTTTGAGTTTGCCCAGGAGATGCATGGAAAAGGCAAAATAAAATAAAAACAAAGCAACCTGAAAGCAGACGAGAGGCAAGAGTCACAGTCAAAATTCAGGCAAGAAGTCGAAAACCAGGAAAGATGCAAAAATCAACCAGAATGAGAATTACTGTAAGGGTTTTGAAGGATTTGTCCACAGATTGGATAAACAGCTGACATTTTATCCCATCTTACTTATGTACGCAAGGTCATGACCCTAGAAATGCGGGATATGACCCTAACAATGGTTACGCCAAATGGCATTCGCTACAGAAAAAAGGTAAAAGACCCCAAAATGCAGCCCTGATCATGACAATACCACACCAATCAGAGCGGGGGCACTGTCAGAGTCACTGGAAACAGGTATTCATTTGCAGAACATTCAAGAAGTTGGCAGGATCGATCCCTCACCTTTGTGTTTGACTTGCTGAATGCCAAACTGTTTTGCACTCTTGTGTGCCATTTACTTAGCCTTTTTGTTCGTCCCCTGGGTCTAACGACTGGTACTCCAGCCCTTTTCATGTTCTGTGTTTCTTTCTTGTAGATCACACTATGCAGAAGATAAAAGCAATAAGTTAGTAACATGAAACTCCTTTTTTGCTGCCACAAGCTCTTGTCACCTGACAGAATGCCCACATCTTGAATTTGGACCACTTTCCAAATTCAATAAAGCAATTCTTAGACTTTAACTGTAGCTTTTATTTGGCATAATTAGCATTGGTGTGACTTGGCTGCAAAAACTGGCATTGCATGAAGTAGAAACATTTTGAAATTAAAAGGCTGTGAAACGTCTAAAACAAAAAACTGTATTATTGTTTTTTTAATGGAAAGCGTTACACCTGTTTACATAAATAGCACGATGTAATAAAATAAGCCATATAAGAATGATAAAAGACATTCAATAACCTGTAGTAGATAAGAATTATTGGACTTTTTATGTCATTTTTTTATTGCACTCCACATAATCTTAATATTTTAAATTGATAAAATTTATAACAAATGCATCTGAAATTAATTTTCAGTATGAAACTAGATGAGAACCTTTTTGGCATGAATAATGTGTTATATCCTTTATTTCAACAAGAGATAGGCTTTTTTATAAAGTAAAATATGTTTTTCTGCCCATGGTACTCTTGCATTTTTTATGATGTTTTTTATTAAATGATAAGGATATAATATAACAGTGTGAGATAAGAAAATCACTACATTACAAAAGAAGCACCTGCCC
The DNA here is from genome assembly GCF_016835505.1 of Polypterus senegalus. NCBI lineage: Eukaryota > Metazoa > Chordata > Cladistia > Polypteriformes > Polypteridae > Polypterus > Polypterus senegalus. The sequence goes on from NC_053165.1 coordinate 49,986,438, forward strand.
ACTTCTACCCACCACCATACACTGTAAGGAAGAGAAGACGTTGATGACAAGAATAACCAAAGAGATTGAAAGGAACTGAAATGTATTTATTTTTGTATGGCACACTGTAGCAAGAGACATATTTACAGATATAAAATTATTACATAGTTAAATAAACATTTAAATAAAGGGATGGGGTGCCTTCCTGGATAGAGTATAAGACCTAAAAGATGCCCACTAGCCATGAGAAAGCCAATATCAATACCAATGGCTGCTAAGAGGTAGCATGTTCAGTATACTCTAAACAGGACTTAGGTGGGGGCTTCAGCATGAGCCTTTGAGAGTGAAGGATTGGGTGGAATCATGCAATGTGTCCTCAGAATCCTACAGCACTGCCGACTAAGCTTTTGCCAGGAATGCCTTGAAATGTAAATTTGGCCCACGGTCCAAAAACAGATCATTCGGGCCACACCATTTTTCTAGTAGATCAGGAAGTGAGGCACCTGACTTGCAGTTCTAGCTTTTTAGTGGCAAATTGTGTCTTAAGTCTGCGTGAAGTCACTACATGGAGATCTAGGCCTAAATGGAAGGTTGAATCTCTCTATGGGAGTGATTGTAATGCTTGGCTGAAAATGATGGCTACATGAGGTTAAAGCAGCACCTTTGGGAAGAGAATGGTGTGAATACTCAAATGGTGGGAAGAACATTTGGAAAGAGTTAACAAGACATGCACGAGCTGAAGATGGTGGGCATGCCATTACATGGTCAGTGGTTGAAAGAGTATTTAATCAAGCCAAGATAGACAGCAGTTGTGGATATTTCTTTTACGGATCCCTCCAATGGTTGTTTTGGTGTTTAACTCATCTTCTGATTTTGTTGTGGCTTTGGGTCTGCCAGTCGTGTTCCTATCTGAGTTTCTTCCATTTTCACAAGTTTTCTTTGATTGGTCAAGAAACTGTACTAACTGCTACAATGGATTTCTTTTCAATTTCTCTAAAGGTAAGGCCTGATCTATTAAGGTTTAAATTTGTTGGTCTGTTTTCTTTTATCAATTGCCTTTTCTCTCCATTTTAACAATTTACAGTGCGATATTGTTCAGATACAAGGGTGTAGCAACACAGTTTGCTCCAATGCTGATTTTATACAGTGTAATGAAACAAAGATAAAGGTTTGGGCATCCACCCCGTATATTGTAAGGAGTTGTGGAGGGAAAAAGAGCTGCGTGATACTCCGTTGAGTAGTCAATTGGGACTGAGTCGCCAAAAAGGACTGAGTGCAGAGCAAAAATGGTGTGTTTTTATAGATGAGGAGAAGGAAGAGGCGAGTCGTCTGGAGGAAAAAGAGGAAATGAGGTCATTGGAGGGTATGATCTGGAGCCGGAAGAGAAAAAGGACTAGATCTTTCTCCCCCTTAAGGATGGGAGAAGAGGCATTAGTACACCTGATTAGCCTCCTATACTGTAGTTTCAACATTAGCCAGACCCCCTTGTTGTCTCCCATGCACACATGTGTGAAAACAGACACAGGATTTGTAAGTAATCAACAAAAGTTGGGACACCTGAAGGAATTGTTTGCATGGGCCTTAAGGGCTTAATTAACACCTATTGATGCAGAAAGCTGAAAGTTGTTAACTCATTACTTGTTCCATAAACATGGCCTGTTTAAAAGTTACATTACTTTTCAGTTTTTGGTAAACTAAACTTCTTTTTTTTTAACTTATGGCAGTTTTTACCACTTATACCATTATTGGTTAGGGTTAATGGTAGGGTTAGGGTTAGGGATTGATTATGTGTGAGCATGTGTATATGTACAGTATATCCTTTTTATTTTTTCATAAAAAAAGATCTTAAAAGACTTTGAAAGTGAGAATACTAATGCGAGGGGTTCATGATTTGATGGGACAGATATTGGGCAACTGCCTTATGAATCCAACATCCTCGCTTTAAATGTCATGCCCAGTTGTTGTCCATGTGGACTTTGCACATACCCCGTTAGGGTTTTCCATTATGAACTCTGTTGTTTCTCCCACCTCCCCAAACACCTTTCTACTAGGTTACTTGGTGATTCCAAACTGGATAAGTGTGAGTAAGCCCAATAATAGGCTTGTGTGTCCTGTCCAGGGCTGTTTCCTGCATTGTGTCTCTTTCCAACAGGACAGGTCCTACATGTCTAAATAGAATTGAATTGGGTTTGAGAATGCAACATTTTATTAAAAAGCTTTGACAAAATGCTAGAAGATATCTTCTCATTCCAGTTGCATCCAGTCATTGGCGTTGAATTTCATAGTTAAAATTTGGAAGTAAATTCAGATGAAGATGGCAGAGGAAAAGAAAAACAGCAACTGCATTTCCTTCTCAATCCCCAATTGCCACAATATGGTCTGGGTATTCACTAAAGAGGGAATGTCAAAGCAGTCAAAACATTTTTGAAGCATCAGCAGCTGCGTGCCAGACGCAGGCTGTGTTCTGGAATGTTCTGAAGAGATGACAGCTGTAGGTGTTTAAAATTATAAAAGATTGTAATCCAGTGATGAAGTTTCAGTTATTAAGCAATTTTCATCTGGAGACCAACATGATTATGCGAACAGGAGCACACAGCGCAGGGGCTAGAAAAGGAGACTTAAAATAAAGCAATGGAGACAAAGAGTTACAGACAACAAGATACAAGAACTGAACAAAAGGCAGTTGCAGTGACTGTGGATGAAGGTGCTTGCTTTACTAAGGCAGTATAATTGATATGGAGGGTGAGGATGGAGTACAATATGACAGTGTATTTACTGTGAGGATCAAAATTGCTTTTGTTCATGGTGGTTCATTAGTGTTGCTCTTTCATTGAACACCCAGTGTAGTAAACTCTCCATGTGAAGTGGACACCAGCTTCCCATATCTGATATGCCGTTCATGTAGCTTGATTTCTTTAGGGGTGCATCTACTGTAAGAGGTGAAACTGGGGTTATTGGTGGTGGATAGTAAGTGCGACTGGGATGTGGGTTTATGTCCTAGTCTGGTCACTTTCCAGTTGCACATTATGCTGATGTCCAATACTAAAGTGTTCCTCATAAGTCAAAGACGGATGCTTTAGATGAACTGATGATAATAAATTATCCAAGAACAAGTGAGTATGGCTTTGTGTTTAAACAGATCCTGTAATGGACAGAAATCTTATTGAAGATTGGCTTTATAGGCTGGGGTTTGTTTTGGATAAAGCAGTTTTGGAAAATGGATGCCTATATTTTATTAATTGGAGGTCTTAGCTAATATTATTGTACTTCATGGCATATTGTAAATTGTTCTAGTAGTATTAGACCTAACTGTATGCAACAGACACTAAAAAACAGTTCTGTTGTTAAACAGTTGTGCAATAATTTAATTAGGAAACAATTGATGTGAAATATCATTGTGCTGGAGATGTGCTGCGTGTCCCACTTGCAGACGTGAAAGCAGGCAATTCACGTTACCCTTTGCATGCCACAATAAGCTTAAACATGAAATTGAATCAGAAGACAATGAAAAAATATCAAAGTCTAGGCAATAAAATAAATGTCATCAGCAGTCAGTTTTAACAAGAAGGACTTGAAAAGCAATTCAGTTGGCGTTTCAGTTAGTAACTGCCATATGCAGGCTTGTTTATGGTTTTAAAGTTCAGGCAGATTTCTGGTTTCACAAAAAGCCCTTGTCATCAATAAGCTCTTCCTAAAGATGAATACAGCAATAAACAAAACCCCTCAAAATTTCTTCAAAAAACAAAATTAAATAATTAGAATGTTGTGGACAGCTACACAGATCCACACCAGTGTGCGTTTTATAACATGCTGTTTTTCAATATAAACTTATAAATGAAAACTCAGCAGGTTGTTATTTAGCTGTTTGGAGATCGCAAGAATACTTTAAAAGCAGCATCTGTCTCTTTATTGTCTTTGCTAGAATTTTCTTAATTTTTTTTTTTTTAGCTCCTCTTCTATTACTCCAATACTATATTACTATAAAGAGATTGCTAGCCCCATTATTTCCCTACTTAATTATGAGTGTATTGTATGACGCTTCTACCTGATATATAAGCAGCAGACATCACTGGGAGTATATTATAAACGAATGATCCCCAACTGATGAACTCCATATCCATTCAGTATACACTTATCTATAGTGTTCAGAGGCCAATTTAAATGCAAAATGTCCATGTGCACCTGTTAGAAATAAAATATCACTGACACTATTAGAGTGAAAGTATTAATAGTGAATTTGTTACTATTAAGGTTGCAATAAATGCTGGGATTAGTTCTCATGGAGATATAGATGGGGGTCTTCTTGCATTTCACATGGTCACACTCTTTCAACTCAAGAACTGGTTACCACAGATGCAATATCAGTTGTCTCTGGAATCAACCTTAGGTGGAGTTCCAGTCTATCGCAGAACAAACTCACATATCCAGCCACACTAAGGCCTACTGAGTGCACTTTGGAGCTACCAAATAATCTAACATGTACACCTTTTAGAATATGGAAAGAAAACCAAAGGAAAACTCACACAGACTTTGGTTGAATGTGTGAACTGCACATGGGCAGTATCTGAGCTGAAACTGAAACTGACCATGGAGTAGCAGCAGTGGTAACCATTACACCGTCATGTTACAATGTGCAAAAGGAAGGTGTTTCCATTAACAATTAATCATCTGGCAGGAAAGAAGGCTTAATGGTGAGGTGGTCTTTATTTTCTAGCCCTATTGAGGAGGTTTTCTCAGTGTACGTGTCAATGTGTGTCTGTAGTGTTGACACTGGTGGGCACACTTGGATTATTTGTATTTTATGTCATTTTGTCATACACTCCTGAGTTTGCATTCTCTGATATTTAAGCAGTCTGCATATTAGGAGCTGTGCACTCTCACACAAAAGAAGCACAATTTTTCTTTACTTTTTCAATTCTTTCACTCACTCTTGAAAGATTTTCCTGTCTCTGAGATGTTTTCCTTTGCACATTATGTGCTCAAGCACTCCCATGTAGTGTTGTTCTGCTTGACAGCTTTGGTTTCATGTCCATATTCCAAAGTAATGGATTTGTTTCAGCTGTTGTGCGGCTGCTCACCTTCATGTTTCTCATTGCTATTGAGCTATATTGCAAAGAGGTAGAGATAATAACTTTCAACAACAGCATGACAAGAAAGCATGGATGATTGATTATTATTATGATTATTGTTGAATATGCAAAATTGAGGTTTGGGCTCCATTTAGACAAACATGACCACCTTTTGCGATCATTGCCATCCCTGCCTGACAATAAAAATATGTTATCTCCAGAAAATGGAGCATTTAGATAGATAGATAGATAGACAGTGTAATAAAATAGACAGCAGAGAGAAAAAGGTTTGGGGATGGCCACCCCGTATACTTGAAATAGGCAGGCAAAATTTAAAAATATGTCTTCACAGACATGAAGTCATGTCAGAACTGACTAACAGGATGAAAACTGGTCTATAAATATGGTGGATTAGAGGTAGAGGTGGAGTCAGGGAGGCCAGAACAGGAACTGATGTGGCTGGTAGATGGGTTCTGGGTACCAGAAGTGACGTCATCAGTGGGTGGACCGGTGCTGATGTCATTGAGAGGCATGGTCTTCGGCTGGTCTGCAGAGGGACAAGAGGAGAAAGGATCAGATGACAGTGCCAACCACTGGTCTGGTTGAGAAATAACACTCTTTGAACCTGCAAACTGTCTGCCATGCACACTTGTGTGACAATAAATCAATCAAACAGCAATAATTAGCAAACAAGCAAAGATAACTGGCAGTAACAGTGCAAAATTCACAATTGGTATGCCAGTTTGAAGAGATAAGTTTTGAGGGTAGTTTTAAAATGTGTTATTGAATCGAGCTGACGTATATGAGAGAGAAGAGAATTCCCGAGTTGAGGCGCACTATGAGAGACGCTCGAGCTCCCATAGCACAGAGTTTGATGTGTGGTACAGAAAGTAGAGCTGCAGATGAGGATCTGAGTGAGCGAGAGGAGTGTCAGTCTGGAGGAGATCAGTGAGGTTGTGGAGAGCTTTAAATGTTCAGAGCGGTGTTTAGTATTGTATTCTGTAGTTAACAGGGAGCCAGTGAAGTTGAAAGAGAATAGGTGTAGTATGTTCAGTGGATTTAGAACAGCAGGTTATTAACCTGGCAGTAGAATTTTGAATAAATTGTAAGCGATGGATACGTTTTTGTGGGATAACAGATAGAATACCATTACAGTAATCTACACGTGAGGTGACTCGGGCATTAACCAAGTCTAGAAATGTTTTGGAGATGGAAGAAAGCAGTCTGAGAAATGTTACTTATACGGGAGGAATAAGTTATTATCATTATTATTTAATCCTAATCTTTATTAGTGTATAAATGGATATAAATAATTGCATGTAAACGATTCGCCAAAATCTGTTGTATGTAAACGATACTGTTTAAAACGTTATTGTTTTTTCATCAGAAAACCCGGTTTCCATGTCTACCTGTATTAGTTTAAATGGCACTTTTACCACTCGCAATAGGGCGGACGCGCTGACTTATCGTGTCGACTGGGCAACACAGTGAATGCCGCATCTATCTATATATGTCTATGTTTTCCGTAGCCTGCTACAGGAAGGTACTCTCTCGACCATTGCCATTGGTTTCGCTCCTTGGTATTTTCGTTATACTGCGATGGTGGTTTTCTAAGCCTTTGTTATACTGAATTCCTTTCTCACCGTTTTCCGTTCCTTTTCTTACACCACCGTATGCTACGGCGGGCTTCAGCTAGTATCTTTTACAACACCAGTCAATGTCTTCATTCCTCCACATTCAAGGAATTTAACCTTGAAAAATGCAATCACTATAAGGCCCATGTGTATGGTCACTGAAAGTGACCATGTCCAACTCCATGATGGATGGACCTGACCTGTGGGTTAGCTAGCCTAGCAAGCAGAACTTATTCAACTAAGACAGTGTAATCCATCTTATGCATGTGCTGATCTTCTCTTTGTCATCCTGAAAAGTCAAACAACTGTTTGCTTCTTGTTAGACTGGAAACTTCCCTTGGTAAGTTTAAAATATTTTATAAAACTACAGAAAGTAAACATGAAGTTATTAAAAGTTCCAAATCAGCATGTTCCAATTTTATAGGACTTGAAGTTTGGCCTGAAAGCTTTGGGCAACACTTTTGATAGGGTGCCAGTCCACCACAGGGCATCATCACGTAGACAGGGAAATTTAAAGGAAGCAGTCAACCAAGTGTGAATTTGGGAATGCTAAAGGATAAAGGTAAGCAGAGCCAGCAAATTCTACTATTGTGCAGCTCTTGTGTGAATTTCTTCTTAAGTAAGGTCATACGGAGCACTTCCAGCAGTTTGTTTTCCAAAATTAAACTTGATTTTAACATTGGCAAAGTTAATTTTAGTTCAGGAACAATAATAAAGCTTGGTGGACTACAGAAAAGTCTTACAAAACAGGGATAGGAAAACGTGGTCCAGGAGAGCTGTAGTGGCTGCAGCTTTTTGTTTCAACCCAATGTCTTAATGAAAAGTCCATAATTGCTGTTGAAGCCCTTATTGCTCAAGTTACATTTTTATGATTCATTTTAGCTGTCTTGCTTGTTAAGATTCCCTGCTCTTAATTGCCTTTTTTAGTCTTAAACAGCTGCATTGACTGTTTTTAATTGCTCCGTATTAGCCATAAGATGCAAATGACAAAGAAATTAGCAGTCCTCCATCTAATTCATTTCTCTTTACATAAATGCATTCATTGCAAACTCTATGGTTTAATACAATTTCTTCAACGAAAACTGGAACGAAAAAAGTGAAGAATTGATGATTACTCACCCACTTCAAGCTACAAATCATTTGGATGATATCCTTGGAATGGAAAAAGTCTGTGAGATAAGAATGACCCAACATGGCATAAAATTAAATAAGATTTGTTTTTGGCAAGGATTGGTTTTCGGGTTGAAGCAAAAAACCTGCAGCCACTGCAACCCTCCAAGACCAACTTTGCCTACCCCTTTTATAGACATTTGAGGAATGTGTGAACTTTCAATCGACAAATGTTGATTCCAGTTGTAATGCTCCACGATACAAGTGAATCTTAGTTTTCATTTTTACAACCCAGAAATTAACCTTTTAAAGAGTACTGAACAAAACATGTGGTCAAAAAACAAAAACAAAGCAAAGGTCCATACCAGAAGGTCAAAATGATCATTTGTCAAAGAAATAGGGCAATAGTAAAGAGGTACTGAATCAGAAGTCCCCAACAAGACGTTTACATTTAGAAAATGCTTTTAAATTTGTTCATTCATTGGTTAGGAAGCAAAAGCACAACTGCTGCCATCCTTATAGACATGGGAGGATGACATGATCCTAGGTAGCATTGCAGTAAATAGTCATGACATCATTTTAACGATTATTTTTTCTTCAGTTCCAGGTGTCAGGATGAGGGTAGGGTAGAGTTGTAGCCTATTCTTTGGATCAGGATTGGCTTTGCTTTCTGTCCTTATGTGGTGTTCACATGCTATCGGAGTATTCAGAGCTCTGAGTTTCACTTCTCTTCTCTTCGGTGCGTTCACATGAATTTCTGGTTAGACTATTTAGAGCAATGCGAGGTCACTGTTGATTTATTATTTAGTCTGTAAAATAAACACTTCAATTGTATTTTATTGTGAAAAGAATGAGCAAACCAAACTCTTGACTGTGTATCATTTCACTCCAAATGACATTTCTACTTTAACCAGGTATGACACTTTTTATCTTATATGATTGATTAAGCGAAAGGTTAGCACTACATCACAACTTGGAGAATTCAAGAAGCTTTGTTTTCTCCAAATTGTCCGATTTGTAGTTCTGAGTTTGTAGTGGAATTTTTGACTTGGAGACTCATTTCTGCTGTACATCTGATAACACGTAAAAGCTGCCGTAGCACCTCCTTCCCACTGGATTTTTTCCTGGCTCCACCCATCCTCATCTGTTGTTTAGCAACAATAATTAAGTTACATACACATGGTGGCGAGTGGCAAGAGAAATAAGATGAAGAGTTGGCTCTTAAATTATGTCTTGTAGGCCTTCACAAAAATGTTATTTAGTTAAGTTTAAGTGATTTCTTGTTTAATGTTTTCAGTGCTTCTGGTTGTAGAGTTTTAAGTTTATTGTCTGCGTTTTGTTTAGTAATGGTGTTATTTTTCTCGGTGCTTTACCTTGTTGATCCTTTTTTCTGAGCATGACTTCGGATTTGCTGACTCAAATACAACATTTCCTTCTTTCTTATCTGTTGTCCTGGCTCCTTTTCAGCATGCTTGCATAAATCTAAAATAATTTATCTGAAAACCATGGCAAGGCTATGTTCTGCTGTCCAGTTTCGTGGCTTAGCTTCCTCACTGCAGAAGCAGATGTTGGCAGAATGCTGCCAGAATACTACAACCAGGAAGGACACGCAATTCTTCCTTTTGTTTCTCTTGGCCCTCCCAACATATGACTGTAGCCCAAATATAGTTACTAAGCAACAGATAAGGAGAGGTGCATAAAAGGACAAGTTCAAATTGAAGGCCAAACCCAATTTTAACCAGAAACAGATTAATCGTGACGGCAGAAACTGTGAGGCAGCCCTGCTACCCTCTGTGCCACTGTGTCATTCAGGGTGCTGTATATAAATATCATAATTTATATCATCAACTCAATATGTATCTGCAACCAGAACTGTAAAATAACTATTTGATAATTGTGATTTGTGAACCTGTGTTATCATACAAGCAGCTAAACCAAGGACAGTTCTTTCAGGCAGGGATCTTGGTTGATTAAAGCAGGCCTGAGCCATTACTTTCTGGCAGAGGCCATGAGTGCATAGAGCAGGTGCACTCTGCACAGATCAGAAAAAAGATTCTAATTTTCAGATGAGCACAGTTCATATATACAGTACCATAGGCTTAGTACTACTATGGATAGTAGTTATCCATACTTGGCAAGTTTCATAAAAAGCTCACTGAACATGCAAAATGTGTGGGTATTTATAATGCTGAGGGACCTTCTAAAATTCAGAAGCCGTCTGCAAGAAAAATGCATCCTGCAACTTCGCTGAACTGGACGTACAATCATCAGCATTCCCCACTGAACAAATGGACGATGATTGGCTTCTCTTGTATGTATTCTTTATTGGAAGTGAAAACTGCATTTTAAAGAAAGTTAAATATGTACACTCACCTAAAGGATTATTAGGAGCACCATACTAATACGGTGTTTGACCCCCTTTCGCCTTCAGAACTGCCTTAATTCTACGTGGCATTGATTCAACAAGGCGCTGAAAGCATTCTTTAGAAATGTTGGCCCATATTTATAGGATAGCATCTTGCAGTTGATGGAGATTTGTGGGATGCACATCCAGGGCACGAAGCTCCCGTTCCACCACATCCCAAAGATGCTATATTGGGTTGAGATCTGGTGACTGTGGGGGCCAATTTAGTACAGTGAACTCATTGTCATGTTCAAGAAACCAATTTGAAATGATTAGAGCTTTGTGACATGGTGCATTATCCTGCTGGAAGAGGATGGGTACATGGTGGTCATGAAGGGATGGACATGGTCAGAAACAATGCTCAGGTAGCCTGTGGCATTTAAACGATGCCCAATTGGCACTAAGGGGCCTAAGGTGTGCCAAGAAAACATCCCCCACACCATTACACCACCACCACCAGCCTGCACAGTGGTAACAAGGCATGATGGATCCATGTTCTCATTCTGTTTACACCAAATTCTGACTCTACCATTTGAATGTCTCAACAGAAATCGAGACTCATCAGACCAGGCAACATTTTTCCAGTCTTCAACTGTCCAATTTTGGTGAGCTCGTGCAAATTGTAGCCTCTTTTTCCTATTTGTAGTGGAGATGAGTGGTACCCGGTGGGGTCTTCTGCTGTTGTAGCCCATCTGCCTCAAGGTTGTGTGTGTTGTGGCTTCACAAATGCTTTGCTGCATACCTCGGTTGTAACGAGTGGTTATTTCAGTCAAAGTTGCTCTTCTATCAGCTTGAATCAGTCGGCCCATTCTCCTCTGACCTCTAGCATCAACAAGGCATTTTGCCCACAGGACTGCCGCATACTGGATGTTTTTCCCTTTTCACACCATTCTTTGTAAACCCTAGAAATGGTTGTGCGTGAAAATTCCAGTGACTGAGCAGATTGTGAAATACTCAGACCGGCCCGTCTGGCACCAACAACCATGCCACGCTCAAAATTGCTTAAATCACCTTTCTTTCCCATTCTGACATTCAGTTTGGAGTTCAGGAGATTGTCTTGACCAGGACCACACCCCTAAATGCATTGAAGCAACTGCCATGTGATTGGTTGATTAGATAATTGCATTAATGAGACATTGAAAAGGTGTTCCTAATAATCCTTTAGGTGAGTGTATACTTCTCCTTTTGTATCATATTTCTCTCATTTGATTATTTCTGCCATGATTACTAAAGAGGTGTATATGTTCAGGTTCAAGTATGTCCTCTATTTCTATGAAGAACACAATCCCAGAAAGCAAGTACCCCCTGCTGGAGACAATATCCTTATGTTACAACCTGTCTGATTAGTGGTTAGTTTGAGTATGCACAATTGCAGCTTATAAATTACTACATTTTTATTCTACTAGACTAGCAGCTTCATCTTCTATATAGCAGTGAACTGTTTAAACCTAAATTATTACAGAAGATATTTTGTACCTTAACTTGCCCAAAATTGATGTAGACTATGCATTACATCTTGGGTCACGGTTAGAGAATATGACTGTAGCTGTCTTCACTGCTCACAAAATTTACTTTATTTAATACTAGGTGGCTCTGCCCGCTGCTCGCTTCGCTCTCAAACTCCCGGGTGGGCACTATGTGCTAGCCACTTCACGGCTCTGCCACTTGTGTATGGGGAAGCGGATGTACGATTTAAACAGATTATTATTTTCATGAGAATTGTTACACGTGCATAATAGAACTAACTATTTTACATTACAGCGAGTAATTAACCATAATAAAAAGTATTAAAAACATAATAAATGGAAAGAAAATTATGTTTCATGTTGCGTTAGAGGTATTTGTTGCATCATACATTTTCGTTCTGTTTGGCTTTGAAATTAACCCGCAAATACTTTTTAAACTTACACTTTTACTGCAAAACTTCAGTAAAAACAATATTTGGAATTAACTTTTTGTGGATTTTGATTCTATGTTTGGACTTACATAGTGACAATGCAAAGTATAACTGCCCATGAGTGAATATCGTTTCTTTCTTTCTAATAAATAAACCGACTTTTTCAAATGTTTGTCCCTGTGATTTGTTAATTGTCATAGCAAAAGCTATTATAACGGGAAACTGTAAACATTTTAATACAAATCACATGTTAAGATCTCCTTTGGTTGCTAATGTTATCCGTGGATGATGTACTACATTACATTTCTTGTCGCATGTTTACATTTTACATGTCAGAATTGTTCAACCAATTTTGAATACAACTAATCTTGGACTATTGCATAGCCCATCACGTATACATAAACTACACAATAACATTACAATACATCCTTCTTTCATCAGTAAGACCAGACGGTGTTAACAGTTGTAGATATTCTACAAGATATTGTAAGTTGATGTTTTCATCTTCTGCACCATCACCACCAACTGTTTCAGCATTGTCTATTGATACGCATTTAACCAATTTGCCATGTAACCAATTGACAATTTTAGCGTTAATTCATTTGACATCACTGTTTCTCAGTGCTAGGATTGCCGGTGTACTCATTTCTTCTGTTGATAACCCTTTGGGATGAAATTCTTCAATAAGATTTAGACATAATAAGTCTTCTTTTATTGGGAACTTAAAATGAGGAAAACATAAAAATTTATAAGAGCTGAGAGTGCAGGAACTGTGTCTGACAAAAGCATTCACTTGAATGAAAGGTGAGAGTACCATGGGTGTGTGCCGTTAAACGAAAATGGTTGAGAGGGCTTGAAAAAATCTCTTGGCAATAGTCTCGTCTTGCGGAACTTGAAATAATCTCTTGGCAATAGTCTCATCTCAAGATTTTCTTTTATAATAGAGAGACAATTTTGTAAATATTTAAGCTGCCCAAATTGTACGCATGAATGGCAGTAAGAGCAATGTGGTGCTCAGTCTTTCAGCCACAAAGCACAATTTATGGTCAATAAAGAAGGTGGTATGGTTTGAACTGTGTCTTTCTTGACACATGGAGTGGTGAGAGGTGCTGATTTGTTTACCTGTGATGTTCTTGTTTGCAGTGAAATTTCATCTTTCATTTGGCTAAGTTCCATCCAGTTATAGTACTTGGCAAGTAACCTGTCAGTTAGAGGCTTTTATTCAACTCCAGTTGTCCTTGGCTGGCTGCTGCCCTCCCTCACAAGGCCTGGTAACCTGAATGAAGCTTGACTGTACATAAAACAGACATCACAGGTTCACTACAGCTTTATGTGGGCTTCTTCTGGAGATTGTGGCTTTTGTCAGCTCTTTAAATATATGAATAAGGTAGATTGACAGTCATTTGCACTGGTGGAAATGCCTGTGTGTGCATGGCTAAATCCAGTTTATAACAAAAGGCTCAAGACAGAGCCAGTCATAGCCAGGACTGTTAACACCTGGACTGATGATGCAAAAGCTAGTCTGCAGGGCTGCTTAGAGGCCACAGACTGGAGCACTTTCAAAGAGGCCACTAACGATATCCATGAATACACAGAGACTGTGAGTGACTACATTAGTTGGTGCACGGCCATATGTGCCCCTCCCAGGACTGTGCATATGTTCCTCAACCAAAAACCCTGGTTTAATGGGGACATAAAACAGAAAATCAGGAAGTGGCAGGAGGCCTTCAAGTCAGAAGATCAAGTGGAGTATAAGAGAGCCCGATACGAGCTGCAGAAGTTCATCAGAGCAGCAAAAAGGGCTCACTCACAAAAACTTGAAAGCTACTACCTCAACCACAACACACATAGCAGGTGGCTATTCATGAAAATATGAATTGGAAAATATGCACCTGAAGTAAGCGGTTTGTCACATCTCATCAAAAGGAGGTGAAAAGGACTGGCGTTAAGAGAATTGATAACAAGGTGCTACAGGAGATGCAGACTTTGATTCTCAGAACACTCAAATCAGTAAATGTGTTGTGGCGGACGGGACATCCTGAGTATGGAAGAACCCGGGGAGAGAGTATTTGCAAGACAGCTTCTCCCCCGGTCCAAAAGAGGGCAGCCCCCTTGGCTTGCAGCAATGCAACAGGTTGTGAGCATGGGCCCTGTTTGGCAGCACCTCCACTACACCTGGAAGTGCTACCGGAAGAAGCTTGTTGGGCCCCTGGAGGGGCCATTCGCCAGAAGTAAAAGGCCAGAGTTGGGAGGAAGAAGAGAAAGCCTGAGGAGGAGTGGAAGTGGAAGGACTGGCGACAAAGAAGGGACTGTGCTCTGTGCTTTGCTTTGTGCTGTGGAAGGCACTAAACTGTGTGCTGTGTGGCAGAATCTGTGCATCCTGCCCATCTGTGTTGGGGTTATGGCTGCTGTACACTCCTGGGTATCAAAATGTTTAACGGCACTGACTCCACTCCAGCAGAACCATGGATGGGGACACACAGCATCCACCTTCTGATTGCATGTTTAAATGAATAACTAAAGTAAATTAATATTACTTTCTAATTGGAAATGCAAATGTGCTATGACAGAATATGGGCATAGTGCTTGACAGATGTGTATATACGTGGACCACAATGCTTCTCTAAACTCTGTTGGCTGTTGTTATACCATATAGTGATGAAATAGTCAAAATGACACAAGGATATCATTGCAGACAGAAGGACTTCTCAAACACGTGGAGGCAAGTACCTGTACTTTTCTATTGATGTGTGTGTGTGTCGGTCTCTTTTGTTCCATTGTGCTACTGAGCTCCTGAATTGATTTTTTCTCATTGTCAAGTATTTTGTTGAGTTTCTTTTGCTCTTTCCCTGTCTTTTTACAGTTAGTTTACATTTTTGTCCAAGACATGACGAGAATTTATTTTTGCTGTCGGACACTGCAACCCCAGCCATTTAAAATGCATAGACTGGAAGACGTTGGAGACAAAACCATGTGGGTTGAGTCATTTCAGAGGCAGAGTTTCCTGCTATTCACTTTAAACATTTTAACAAGAATACATGTCAAGCTGCACAAGACTAGGCTGGTCCCAACTGACCTGTCACCATAAGCCAGTCTCCCACTATGATAAGCTGTTTAAAAGCCACTGCTTGGAGTCTGCCATTGACATTTTCGATTCAGATTGGAATGATCTGGGGCTGTTTTCCTGTACCTCCACCAAAACAATGAACCCTAGGCAGTGGCACAAAATGTTTGACCCATGGACTATTTCTGTATTTGACTGAACCTGCCTTAAAGATGTGCACTAGACTGGTATTGTCTCTGCCATAAGTCAGCCTTGGGTGAATTTACATGAATTCCATGGAGGAAGAGTTCTGTTTAGTGTTCATGATTGGCTGGCCAGGCACTTGTTCCTCCACTGTTTTGATCAAAGACTACTTTTATTGAATTTCTCTACTCAGCCAAATACACCAAACTGCCATTGTTCTTGAGAGAACAAGCCTATTATTAAAGACTTCGGCTACAGCACTAAACTCTTCTCTGGATCAGGTACAAATGTAACTTACATTCTAATTGATTAGGCACCAAGCCGTGCGTAGCTCCTGTGGATTTGTGTTCAAGTGATGGGCATCCAGCATGTTATCTGTGTATGTACAGCACGCAGAGCTCTGGATTTCTCTCATTTGACTAAATGGTCACAAGCCAAGACATGGAAATCGGAGGCCCAAGTTAAATTTCTTGTTATTTTTACAGAAATCCCTTGAATGTTTGTCTTTGTACCACTTTGTGGTTTTATTGCCAATATTTTGCAAACAGAAAACCCTGCCTCTTCATACTTGAAACATTTACGCTTATAATATTACATTTTCAACGGACACTTAAACAATAAAAGACTCCAGCCAGAGGACTCATTGTTAACGTTGTTTAATTTACTTGGCGTCACAAATTGGAGAAAATCACTGATGCGGAATATTGAACAAATGAAAACTACACCCAAAACTCCACCAAAAAAACAAAGAAGGGAACTTTTCCACATTGGAATATTTACTGAGTACTGTCATGGTGAAAAACGTAATTTCAAAGTTGAGACACATTCCCAAAGTTTGTGATTTATTACCATAATAATTGTTCACATTTTACAATATTCAAATTATTGAATTGGTGACCCAGGTCTGATCTTTTATTTAGTTTATTTTTATTGCTTACTTCCTATTAAAATGATCAGAGCATTGAAAATATTCACAAAACGTCATTCTGTGAAAATACAAGGTACAGTCAATAGATTCAAATGCTATCTGACATGTTATCTTCTGTATTTCCACTGGCACATGTGTGCTATACTCCATGTAATGGTATAACAGTAATATAGTGCCTGGTTGCTCACATGTGCTCAGAAGTTGATTAATGAATTTGAAGGAAAGGTGTATATAGTGCAGTGGAAGATGTCGACTTCTGAGGAATGAGCCTGTAATGACTGCATGAGGTGGCATCAACTTTGAGTACACACTCGCACACACATCCACCAACTCATGCTTACACTGGCCCAGTTCAACTAAAATACATTGCTTTGGCTTATGGAAGGATACAGAAGAAAACTCTTGTGAACATGGGAATAAAGTTTAAATTTTACACAGACAGCCCTTAGACTTATTTTGAACCCAGAAATTTGAGTATTGTTCTTAGAAAAGAGTTGTTGCTTTTATACTGCTTAATTTTCCATCATCACCAAATACATTAAGTTTGCACAACACATCTCATCTATTATCAAGACTCAACAACACCTTGATTTTCTCAGGCCTACTGAAAACATAGATGTCATACTTTATAATCACTAACTTCTACAGATGTACAGTGGCATCCATTCTCATTGGCTGCCTAACATCTCAGGGCAGCACCTGCTCAGCCCAGGGCTGTAGGGAACCAATGGGTGTGAAATCTGAAGACTGCTAGAAGAACATAGTTCTGCTCTGCCCTGGACAAATATAAAACATACTGCCTTAGAAAGGCAAACAGTTTTATTAAAGACACCAACTGTCCTGCATTGGCACTTTTCTCCCTTCTCTGTTCTGGCAAATGGTTCAGGGCCATTAGCACTCATACCACTAGATTCAAAGAAAGTTTTTCTTTCACATATCATAAGGCTACTCAAGACTTGCTTGTACGGACAAATGAATTAGCATACTTTATGTGTTTTGTGCACATCTAATGTGATTGATATTCTTTAACTGTGTTATAGGCTAGAGAGTCCCAAAGCACACAAAATCCAAAAAATACTCAAAATGCCTACTAGAGGGTAGAATAAAAAACATTCAAACCTGGCTAATCACTGAAAGGGGAACAAAGAATCTTTATAAATAAAAATATATTTTACAAAAAAATGCTTGGAAACAAGAAGCTCAGAACAGCACAAAGGCACGGATTGCAATTGCCTTGAAATTAGGCAATCCCAGTAATGCACATAACCCCAATGGAGAGGCCAAAAAAAAAGAACAAAAGGGGATAAAAATCAAATGCCAGCACATTCAAAATGAACCTCCAGGGCCTGTTTGGTTTTCCTTCGTCTTTATAGGAATGAAGGAAGTCCCTGGAGAGTGATGGGCAGGTGGTACCACCCACAAAACACACAAAACGTAAAAGAAGATACATAAATACATAGAAACTAAATGATCAGCAATATTAACATAAGCAAAGGAATCAAAAATGAACAAAAAAGACGGGAGCTAAAATACAATAATTCTCTGTAGTTGCTGTTTGTGAACTTCCCCTTGGGATTAATAAAGTATCTATCTATCTATCTATCTATCTATCTATCTATCTATCTATCTATCTATCTATCTATCTATCTATCTATCTATCTATCTATCTATCTATCTAATCTGATATAGTGCCTTTCATATCTATCTATCTATCTATCTATCTATCTATCTATCTATCTATCTATCTATCTATCTATCTATCTATCTATCTATCTTTATTACTGTTACTATTCAGTGCTTTATGACAATACAATTATACTTGTAGTATTAGTTTTTGTGGGGTAGTGATGTAGCTGAAACAAAGAAAGCCTGCTGTGAAAAACAATAGACCCTTATAGTGGTTCTTCATGTTATGGGTGCTCCCCACATTATCTCATAGTCACTATTTATTATGGTAAGGTCCTAGGGTGACCCTGTTCTCCTCTTTCTACTTTTTAGACTTGACCAAATGCTCTCAAATCCCTGTTATAGCCCTCATATATCACATTACCTTTAATATGTTTGTAAATGTAGGTAACAAGATAGAGAACCAGAAGAGGCAGGAGAGAAAGTTACATACTGTATTTATTCATAGATAAGCTAAATTTTCCAATTATACCCAAATACAAGCAAAATAAAAAAAGAAATGTGAGTGTGAAACTAATAACAATACACTTTAGATACTGTTTACAAGTTGGCTCTCTGTATTATGCTCTGGTCTGGCTTATGCTCATGGCCTTTGATCCACAGGATAGCAGAAATGGGAGAAATTAATGACAGAGACAGCATGACCACTATATGGATGTAAGAGATGTTATAAGTTTCTCTCAGCTCTTAATTAAGTCCTGTCTTATCATCTTTGACACACCTCATGGTCAGGCAGACTCACCTCTGACACCAGTCAAGTTGTGGCCTGTTCATATCTCGTCACTCATTTTCTCCAGTTTCAAAGGATGCACAAATGTAGTTTTGGAAAACAAGAAAGAAAGGATATACAGGTTATTAAACCGTAAACTGCCTTCTCAAATCTGATTCTGTATCCCAGTTATAAATTTACTTGTCCCATCCAGTCCGAGAAGGTTCATTGAATGTAAAGTGTTCCTGCACACCTTACCCTCTCTGATCAACTCTCCCTACTCCTCGTCACAGATGGTCAAAGCGTAGCACTTAACAGAAATTCTTATCAGATCTAGGAAGGCGTAGATGCTCCCTGAGCAGGGACTAACAAACATTTTCACTAAGTTTTAAAATATGATATTGTTAGACAATAATAATGAAAATAAATTATGAATCTATATTCCAGATATTATTCTCCATTACAGTCACTATACTGAGGGGAGTTCTCCTATAGCTCAGCTGTTTAATATGGCTGTACTCTGTATTGTGAATTTTGCAGCCAGAGTTTACATCCAGAGGTCCTGAATAAGGACATGAGGCTGAGAGGGGCACTGCCAGAGTGAATTACTTACTAGTGACAGTGTGCATACATGAATGTCTGTTTGTGATAAGCTGGCACTCCGTCCAGGGTTGATCTTACCTTGAGCTAAATGGCGTCATAATACAGTTTGGATCCCTTATGATTGCAATTTAGATACGCAGGTTAAGAAAATGAAAGAATAAATGAGTTGACAGAGTAAACTAGCATGCTGCTCCTTGTGTAATTTAATTTGTTTTCCTATTTGAGATTGAAAACCTAAATATATTTTTGGCTATAAAATAAGCTTTATGGAGGCAGACTGTCACTTTTCTTGATTTGATTCATCCCAGTAGTGATGCAGAATTATTGAGCTGTTGTAGTAAAGTCATCTGTAGCGTCATTCATACCTGAGAGTGACAAAGAAGTCATCTCAATAATTCAGTTCTGTCTGAAATTGTGGTTTGGAACAGATTTCTATTTTTACTTTCTTTTTTGTTACAAATATAGATTTTACTCTTTTCATTCTGAATAGTAGTTAAAGTTAAAATCTTGAAAACTTCACAGTGACTTTGACTCAATTATCACTTCACAGTTCATTGTTAAATAAGGAAAGCCATCTGATGTGTGATTCATGGTTTAGGAGGCATTACCACTGGTTACACTGAAACTGTTGCAGCAAAAAAGGGATTTGTGTGACTAATGGCTCATTCAGTTATATTTATATGTTGTCATTGGATTGTTGGTCCACCATTGTGTCCACAGCAGCAAAGTGACGTTAAGATTTTTTTTCCTGATCTGTCATAGTTGGCCTTCTGTATAGCCAGAGAATGGTATGAATAGAACTGAAAATTCCTCAGATAAGCTAATGCTCCGTTGTGGAGGAGGCTTGGAAATTTCTCTCTGAAATGCTTGTGTCATTAAATCCTTTGTAAAACAGCAGCTCTTGATCGATTATCCCACAACCTGCATTTATAAAGATGTTACTCATACAGATAAGAGGACATTTTCTCAGTTTGTGCTATGCACAAGAACACACCAAGGTGAAATGAGAAGAGATTACTATATATTGAAGTGGAGGTTACGCTTTGTAGCCAGAAGGACCAGTACCCTTGTGTCCGGGTGTCCTCTGACTAGAGGAAGAAGACAGTTGTCCAGTTCAAGCAACTTCTCTGTGCGTTTCCTTAAAACCTTATGTACAGAACAAGCTAAGAGTCAAAAATAAATGACATTAAAGATAACCTTGTCCAAAGATTTGCCATCTCTGACACTAGAATTGGCAAAGCAAACTCTTTACTGCAAAATCAATTTTTGTCATTCATCCATGTAGCTGAAGATAATTTTCCTGAGCTGCAAGATCTAAGAGCTCTGAATAAAGCAGCACAAATGTACAACTAGAATATAGAGATGATCTGATCGGTGACCACCAGTGGAAAAGTTTTTCTGAGAAATGAGGTTATAACTCTTTGAAATTATAGAACTTATAGCTTTAGCCAAACCATCCCTGTAGGAGAATACACCATGAAAGTATGAACTACTTTCTGTATCAGCCTGACTTCAAAACAGAAGAATTCATCGTATCCTCAAGAAAGTGATAAAAACCAGACAGACATACAGTACATACTGCTAATGGCTTAACTTGTGTCTTGAGATACTCTAATACCTAGTAGCAAAGGAACCGTCCTGCAAACATATTAGGTCATGATCACAGTAAGTAACACGTAAAAAAAGTTATTTTTGGATGGAGTATTCCTTTAATAATGGCTTCCATTAATTTACCTGTAACACCTGCTCAGCTTAATGGCATATAGTTACTTGGATCAGCCCATTCACTGTTTTTAAACAATGGTTTAATATTTGCTTAGTAATTTCCCCAATGTGCAGAGGGTTTCGTATGTGCCAACAGTTTATGTACACTGCTGGTCAAAAGTGGATGCAAGCTGTTGACTCTCCGAAGCTTGTGTTCTGATTCTGTTGTGGCTTCGGGTGTGCCAGACCTGTTTCTGTCAGAGTTTCCAAGTCTTTTTTGATGATGTAGGAGACTGTACTCACTGGTACCTTGGGCTTTAGCTGCAAAATCTTTAAAGGAACAGCCTACACTTTTATGGATTACAGTGGTTTTCTGTCCTCCTATGTGATTAGCCTTTTTTCTCACCATTATGATAGGAACATACAGCACAATATTGTCCAAATGATTCTTCACAAGATGTAGAAACTGTTTGTTCCAACGATGCTTTTATACAGAGAGAGGGGTTGTAAGTAATCAGCAAACGTTGGAACACCTGTAGGAATTGTCTGCATCAACCTTCAAGACTTAATTAACATTCACTGCTGCAGAAAAGATGAATGTTGTGTAAGAGAACAGGCAGACTGCAATAAAGAGTCGCAACACCACCTTGGTGACCCGCTTGAAGTGAAATTATCAAAAAAAATAAAATAAAATAATTGTGGAAACTTCTTTCGAGATGCAAGTTCCCAAATAAACTGTCTCAAGATGGCTGATCTTAAGTCTTAAGTCCTTCCAGCAGGAAGAGGCAGGCACAGGTGAACAGACACCGGAAGCGACATCAGGGGCACTATAGCCGTCAATCTTCGGGTATGCAAAGGCAGGAAGAGAAAATGCATTAGGACACAGTGCCAGTCCCTGGAGAGGTGGGGGACTACAATCACCAAAGCCCTTAAACTTTCCCCTATGTGCACGTGTGTGACAGTTGTTAGCCTGTGACTTGTTCACTTGGTAATTCTGGAAATCATATTAGTTTTCAGTTTTTGATAACATAAACTTTCTTTTTAACCTCTGGCAGTTTACTGCCTACCTCTGTACCATTTCAGGTTATTCTCTGGACTTGATCTGCGTACATTTCAATAAACAACTAGAAAAATGCATTTGTTCTTAAACTTTTGACTGGTAGTTTATGTACTCGCTAACTTCCTTAAGCACTCGATGATAAATATTACCTGACCCTTGTGATTTGTTAGATTTTAACCTATTTAATCTAAGCAGCGCTTCCCCCAATTTCCAAGTCACTAAGTACCTCCTTAGTACTCCCTGTAACTTTTCAGAGGTTATTGGCATCTTCACATTAATAAACTTCATCAAAATGTTAGTTCAAAGCATTTACTGTCTATATTAACTCGGACATTTTTACCGTTATTAATACTCTTTATCTCCTTTTGGATTATTCTTTTCCGACTAAAATTTGGAAAGAATCTTTTTGAGTCATCTTTTCATTTCTTATGCAATATTTCTCTCCAATTGTCTTTTCATCTTCTTACTATACTTTTTAACTGTTGCTCTCTGGTTCTCTGCAATTAATTGCTGGAGTTATTAGTCTTATATGTTGTGACAGATAGGGGTCGCTATCGCTCCCTTGAACCCTTGTCCAGGACGCCAGACACCAGATAAAAGTCCAATAATTGACTTTATTTATTAATAACAGTCCACAATACTCATTAATCACTACAATAATTCTCAATAAACCAATCCTCCACTCCCAAACACGTTGCCACCCTTCCACCAAGCTCAGTTCGCTGTCTGGGAGCCCCCACAGTCCTTTTATATTCCCTGACCTGGAAGTGTTCCAGTCCCCAGTCCATGTGACTCCTATCACTTCCGGGTCAGGTCAAAAGTCCTTTTCTTCACCCCAGAAGCACGTCATTCCCCTTGTCCATGTGACTCGGACGTACTTCCGGGGCGTATGGCAACTAAACATCGTTCCTCCCTGCAGCGTCTCCTAGTGGCCCCCATGGTATCCAGCAGGGCTGTGCATAAAGACTCCAATGTCCATGATGCCCTGCTGGTCTTCTAGGTACCTTCATGCTGCAGGGAGGGCTGTACCTGGTGGGTTGGGGGTATTGGCTGGGATGAATGGCCGGCTATACACCACAATGTCTTTGTAATAAAATACAAGAACACAGAATAAGGATTGGGGTATGCACCCTTGATAAAGAAAATAGTGGTAAACAAATACAAGAAAGAAAATAAGACCATACAGATATTAAAAAATGGCTAAATAATTGTTTTTGGTCCATTGATGTGATCAATCAATTGCAGCCGAAAAGACGGCTGACTTTCTACGGTGATGCTGCCATGGAAGAGGCTCAACTTCCAGTTCTAGACTAGAGGAAATGATGTGAGTAGTCTTGGGAAGGTTCAGTCCTGAAGGTATAGCAGGAGAACATGTTACCAACGGTGCTTTCTTGTGCTTGGATGTAACATTGCCCTTTTAGTAGCCCTACAGCCGTTTTAAAATTTTGGGATGGACTTCTCCTGCATTTATGTAAAACATGTTTGAAAGCCACCCCACATCTCTTCCACTGTCTCTACAGTAAGAAACTTATCCTTACTTAGGCTTTGAGCCATCTGCTCAAAGTTTGCCCTGCTAAAATTAAATGTAACTGTTTTATTTGTCGAGCTTCACTTTCAGATATCATGAGATTCAGCAACAACTGTTGCTAAATTTGACTTGCTGTCCAACTAGGAGATTAAATTCTAGTGTGTGAACACAAACAGTCAGTGGCCATTTAATTGAAAACCTAAAGATCTCTGTAAATAACATGGCCATTGAAAGTCCTGTAAGGTTAAATGAGTTCTTTAAACATAATTAGCAGGCACAAGTTCAAAGTAATTATCAGTTAAGTAATGGACCTGTAGGAAGGCGTAGATTTATACCTACAGGGACCTTAATATTCATTCACTGGAGCTCTGTATAGTACCACCAGCCCTAAAAAATCCAGCATTTGGTGTTCTATTCCAGGGTTAGAAGAAAAATAAGTTTTGAAATTTTGCTAAAAAGACAGTCAGTCAATTTAAATACTAATCATGGAGATTTGGGCTTTTAAGTGTGCATTTGGGAAATGGCCCAATGGGAGGTGACATCTGTGCTTTAAGCAGCAGTCTTGTGTATTGTGATGTAAACTGCCAAAGCACAAGTACTTACCATCATTATTACTTGTTGAAATGATGTGTTTGACTGGCTCATCATCAAAGTCATCACCATGTTACATAAAACCTTTTCAGTTTCATTATTTCTTTTCAAGACCTGCTAATGGATGCTCAGAAGTTCAGTAACGTCATACTTCACTGTGTATTTTTCAGAAAGGCGGTTCTGTCTGGAATTGGTCCTCATATGATTTCATTCTGTTACTGCTGGGTTGGCTCCAGCTCTTTGGAAAAAGGAACTCATTGAATAGTTCATCATATTAGTATTAAGGCAATCAGAGGTTCTTACTACTGTAAAAGGGGAAACAGATGACAGAAAACTAAAGTGAGCTTTCAAAAACTAGTGGCATGAAGTTCCCTGTTTAATTCAGTGTCTTAGCTTCTTTCTAATCCCTGGACATTAGAAATGATTAATCATGTTAAAGGTACTTGCTTTGTTTAATATTAGCCGCACATAATGCCACCAGACAGTCACCATTTGCAGTTTTTTCGCCCAACTCCAAACTTACAGATGTAGTAAAGATTAGAACAAATTTCAGATAAATTAATCATAAGGATGCGTAACTTCATTTTCCAAAATAAATACTGAAACTCCTTGGCTCATCCCACCGCTGCCACCATTTGTAACAGTCCAGGTTGGCTCCATGTCCTTTGGTAGCCTAAATCATCAATAACATACCCAAGGATGAGCAAATGAGGAAACATACAGTCAAGCATGGATAGGTGTAAATGTGCATAAGTGCTTTTATTTAATAACAAACAAACAAACGTTCTTGGTCAATCAACTAAGGAAGGCATTTGAAAGATTAGAGTTTGGGGCTGGCTAACTCTTGCTCTTAATAGGAATACTTCAATATTTTCTGGATTAGGTAAAAACAGACCTTAACTTATCCCATTATCCCGTACTTGTTCACAAATATGAAATGAGCCCAATACAGTCTATGCTCAGATGGAAATACAACTTTCTTACATACGCTTCTAGAATAGTCAAGTCAAGTCATTTTCTAACACTCTTAATCCAGCTCAGGGTCACATGGGAGCTGGAGTCCTTCCCAGATAGCATAGGGTGCAAGGTAGAGACAAACCCTGGACGGTTGAACAATACACATACACACGCATACATACACACACACACTAGGGTCCAGTTAGCATTAACAATTCACTTAACCTGGATTGGGCAAGGAAACTGGAGCACCCAGAGGAAGCTCCCACAGACACAGGGAGAATGTGCAAACTCCATGCAGGGACGAACTGAAATGTAACTTTTTTTTCAAAGTTATTCTTGTATCAAGGCTGGATTAAGACCCTCACAGGCCCCTCTGTGATTTAATGAATTGAAGGTCAGTGTACAGACATGGGGAGTTGAAACCCACTCAGTGCACAGAGACTATAATTTCCACAGATGGGGTGTTTCGGACCCTTTTGCCGTTTTAAGTGTGTAGACACTCAACTGTTTCCAAAAGTTGGGAGATGGGGGCACTTTGCTGATTTCTGTGTGTGGACACATGACTGTTTCAACGCTTGTATGAAGCAACAAGTTGAAAAGGCCTCTTGTCTTAAGGGCCCCTGGACATGCACCCAGACCACCCTGAATGAAGATCCACCCATGCTGCGGACACAGACACACAAACCATGCTAAGATCAAGTTTCCCTGATGTTTTGAATACACTAAATCAGCATCTGAACTTAAATTGATAGCAAATGTTTGACCCCCATAACCAAACTTCCATTAACATGCAAGTAAAAAGGCAATTTGGTTTCCACCTCTAATGCTAAAGGGACTGATGCTGCCCCCCATTGGTAATTGATGCAGTGACTATGAATTAATTTCTGACCTAAGCATATTGATTGTGTTTTGCTAGGGTTATGAAGTTCAAAATAATTGACACAGACTTTCCCTATAGCCTTAGAGCCCCTGGTGACTACTCTCATCCACCATGTGTGAAGGTTCATAAGACCCTTTATAGCCTAAAAGCCTGATTACGTAGTCTAGCAACTTAAAAGCAGCACATTATGTTGGAATGATGGCAGTACTGACATTTCAATGCCTTATGCTGCACTCCATCAGAACCTTTAAGCTACAAATAAAAAAAAAAACATTATTAGAATAGATGGTAATCTAATTTGTATTATTTATACTTAAGACTAAAAATAGAATTGCATTTACTTAAAAACTGGCAGATATCATTAACGAGTAAGCACAGTTTCACAGATGTCTGTAACTCTTTCACAGCTCAAACAGTTTTTACTGACACCTTCATTATGTAAGCATGTGAGTGTTAAAATAGCGAAGAGTTGGAAGAATGCAAATGTGTCATGATGCTACATAGAGGCATGTTTATCTGGCAAATCTGGTGTTTGGCTGGCACCCTGCTTATTAAATGAAAATATTGGCATTGTGCTTCCTTGCAGATTTAACTTGAGTTCTCTTTTTGACTTATATGTTTCAGTATTAGGCTTAGCCCCCCAATTAATTGAATAATTGGAACTTCTAAATGAATAAAAAGTGCTTTTGTGTTCACTGAACACTTACAAAGTGGATTTAACTGAGGTAATCTTCTTGTTCTTTCGGCTGCTCCTGTTGGGGGTTGCCACAGCGTATCATCTTCTTCCATATCTTCCTGCCCTCTGCCTCTTGTTCTGTTACACCCATCACCCACATGTCCTCTCTCACCACATCAATAAACCTTCTCTTAGGCCTTCCTCTTTTTATCTTCCCTGGCAGCTCTATCTTTAACATTCTTCTCCCAATATACCCAGCATCTCTCTTCTGCACATGTCCAAACCAATGCAATCTCGCCTCTCTGACTTTGTCTCCCAACTTGAGCTGACCCTCTAATGTCCTCATTTCTAATCCTGTCCATCCTCGTCACACCCAATGAAAAATTTAGCATCTTTAACTCTGCCACCTCCAGCTCTGTCTCCTGCTTTCTGGTCAGTGCCACCGTCTCCAACCCATATGACATTGCTGGCCTCACTACCGTCTGAGGCAATACGAATTATAATGAAATATTGAGTGTTTCCATTGAGATATTAATGACACTTTTTTTTTATAAATGGATAAAAGTTTAGTTTTAATGTTTCTTAATTCCCTTTGCATTTTTTTGATAGCTACACAGTTTAGCTTAATTCCATGGGGTGTATTTTTGTAATGTAAACTGAACAAGTCTGAATTGGTGTTTTAGTGGTCCATGCAGTTACAGAACCACCCCATGCATTTTTGGCCTCTTTCTTAGTTTCACTTAACATTTTTAAAAGCTGGCCACTATAGTATTGTAGTGTGGTGCACTGACTTCCATGCCTGGGCATTATGCTGACTCTTGACACACTGAGTTGTTACCATGTATCTCAACTATTCAAAAACATCTGGGTTTGCTTGGTTGGTGGAGTGGAAGTGAAGTGACGGGAAACTTGTGACAAGTGCTCTGTCCACATGAACTGAGATCCCGTCTAAGCCTGTTATACCTGTAGTTATTTCTTTCAGTGATGCTCTGTGGGCTGTAGGACAAAGTGGGCATTGTCCATTGTGCTAGGCACACCAGGCCTGTTAAGAAAGCAGATTTAGCAGACATCCAGATGCACCTTCCCCGACTTAAATTCCAAATTGAGTAACTGAACTCCAGCTTGTGCCAGAATTTGCCTGGATTTTATCTGATAATAAAGGTGTAAATCAGAGTTGCACTGATTTCTTTGCAGAGGTCTCTTTGCCTCTTGAACCAGAAGGCTCAAAATGGGCTCAAGCCAGAATAAAGACCTGGAAATCAATGAATAAGAACTCTGATGGACAGAATAACTCAACTATGAGGAGACACAGATTTTGTAACTGGAAGTGAGTTTAATCCAATCAGGAGATGTTATACATTCCCTTAAAGCTCTCTGCACCATCTTGAAGATTCTCTCAAGCACTTTCTGGCTGTCTCAGGTGGCTAATTCAAGGGAACTGTGACGAAACTCTCAGGGGATTCCCTTGGGCCCTTTGCCCTGAGCACACTTTCCAAAAATAAATGGAAATATCTGAAACAACCTCTGTCTCTTTAACCAGAAAATTGATGAGCTGCTGCCCCCGAGGAGTTGAAAGCTGAGATTCAGTCTGCCAATCTGAAAAGGCCAGAGGTGCAGGTATTACTTCAAGAAGGGAACTTGAGCATCTAAGTTCTTGTGCCAGAAAGAGTAATGCTTTTCTTTACGAAGTTCCAGATGAAACAACAAAGGGCTTAACTGAAAGGTACACTGCACGCAACAAATAAAGGATCGTGCAGCAAAGAGAAAGAGTGTTCAAGAAGAATCCTCCACTTGCACCCGGAGCAACAACAAAGCAACAACTTCACTCAACATCAGCCTTAAAGACTTGGTATCCTAAACCTATTCATATAAATTAGAACTCTAAATATTAAATTAACAGTCAGCCTTTCTATGTTATATGTTTGCCTGTCTAGCCTGTCTGTGCCTTATACTCTGTAACAAGAAAGACACAAGTACATCAAAAAACATTTGGGGCAACCATCCAAATATTGTGCCCTGGCTGCAAAAGGTTAATTTTGGTGAGTTGTGGTCAGGTTTAAGTCCAAAACAGAACTGACTTTGGTTTGATAAGATGGAAGCTTTAAAGGCCATGACAGGAAGAGACGTCATCTGGACCGGAACCGGACGTGATGTCGTTGAGACCGGAAGTGACACCATCCATAATGCCGGAAAGTGCCATCTTTGGGACCGGATGTGACACCGTCCATGATGCTGGTACCGGAAGTGAACATCATCAATAGCACTGGTACCTCGTGGAATTTCCTGGAGACGGTCTGCAGAGGACGGAGAGAGAAAGTTAGTGCAGCTCGCCACCGCCTGGTCTGGCATGGTACTACTATTATTTAGGACCTCTAGCTGCCTCCCTATTGCGCGTGTGTGACAACTCGTATGTATGCATTTATCATATTTATTATTATCCTTCTGTTTACAAATAAATTGTATTATTCTCTTTCTTGAAATGAGTGTACTTGTTACCTTGATATAAGTCTAATGGCCGAACACTCCTTCATACCATAGAGAAAGGTAATGTAGATCTTTCCAAATTATTCAATTAGTTACTGGCATTGCCAAAGACAAGGCTTATTGATTAATCGAGTTAAAATCTCTCCTCCTCCTTCTTCCTATTATGAATGTCCCTGGGTTGGCAAATTAAAATTCAACTTTCCATTCCCACAGGGTACATACGCAAAACTTTCTGTTTTAATACAGTATATAGTCGGAGAAATGACTATTTAAATTAAACTACTTTGTGTAGTTGTCATTACCTTATTTTTTATTCATTCCTTATTGGAAACATACTGTCTTCATGTCTTGTAAGTCATTATATTTGTTTATTGTCCCAGGAGTTGGTTTCATGGTGCTGTTACTTTGAGGTCCTATTTGAGCAATCTCATAAAGAGCTACATTTAGGGTGCCTGGGTAAACAGCATGTGCACAGCAATCATGTTTGTTTTGGTTGAGACAAAAGCTAACTGTGAGGACGAAGAGTTTCATGTTTTGTATAAGGTGTGGCCCACCAGGCTGAACCTGGCAAAGACAAGCGTGGGACACACGTTCAAGGCACACAGGTTTTTATTTTCTTTTTTCCCTTGTGGGAAACACCTTCCCCATTCCCCACAAGGATAACCCAGTCCAAGCACAGCACAGTGCACAAACAATTAATCTCTTCCTTTACTCCTTGGGTCAAGCTTTGTCGCTCCTCCTCCCAACTCTGGCTTTTTTGAGTAGTGGCTGCTGGCTCCTTTATAACGCGCCTGGAAGTGCTCCAAGTGCTTGATTACTCATCTCCAGCAGCACTTCAGGGTGTGGGAGAAGAACTGCCCAAAAGGGTTCAGCAGCTCTGCTGCAGCAGCCCGTGGCAGTGCCTGCAGATCCCAACAGAGCTGCACCACACTCCAACTCTAATGAAGTCCTGCAGGACTCTGAGGCACCACTGCAACCCAGGGGGTTGCCATCTAGCGTTACAGGGAAGGTAACGCTCTGGCCATGCTTGCTCCCCCGGTCCTCCCAACATGGATGCGTCCCGGCCGGGCAAGAGCCCCAGCCACATGCTACAAAGGTAATTGTATAATGTCATGTAAATGTGTATACAGTAGTTCAGTTGTGACATTATAGTAGTATGTTAATTTGCATTCATTTTATAGGTGATAAATTAAAGAGAGGGATTTGCTATTTTTTAAAATTCTTTCCTATTCTTAATGTTGTTACTAAATTCCTAAGCAGAAGTGGCATTTCTACAGTGTGCAAATATGATGGAGTGGTTTTTACCATATAAATTTGATAAATATTTTGCATGTCTTTATTTATAAGCTAGATAAAGCAAATGTAATATTGGAGTGTTTTACAAGACATGTTTTACTTCATTGATTAGAACAGCAGTGCTTTGATGTTGTGGTACAAATATAACATCTTATTAAAGAAAGAAACATCCTCTAAAAGGACAAATCAGTTATCAGGCAGGAGAAAAGCTGTTCATTGTATCTTTTAATTACTCCTCTGCAAAATGCCTTAGAGGGAGCATTGTTCAAAATCAGTCTGTTACAGCCTGGTCAGAAAGATCAGAGAGACAAAGAATAGAGGTTCATTTTATAAACTGTTGAATGTACATACAGTGTTAATCAATACATACATTTTACTCTGCTTGGTTGATTGGTTTACACCTAAATCAATTGTATAAAATAAAAGTCTATCTGCTTTTTCTTATAGCTTTTGAGATGAGCTACCACCCTTGCAATTTCTCTGCATATAACAACTGTCCATGTTGGTTGTTTACAGGACATCTCCTGATTTCTTAGTCATCTCGTAGTCTCGTGTTCCCTTGACCCCAATCTGGCCTCCTGACATGCCTGCAAAGGTTTCTGACATTAATTAACCCTTTATGGTATTTCTTTAAGATATAAGCTCTGTTATCCTAAAATTATTCTTCCACAATGTTTACCTAACCAACCCTCCTAGTCTTTTGGATGGATTCAGGATATGAAATTTATTGTGAGGGTGGTGGAGCATCAGACCAGCTTGTTAAGGGTGGCTGTGTTCGGCTTAGAGCCTATAAGCCATCCATCTCAGGAAGGCCATAAACTGACTAAACAAAGCAACTGTGGGATGAGTTATATCTGAGAGCTTTCATTAGTAACTGGTCAGAAAGGGACTGGAAAATTATTTCTATTGGTCTACAGTATGGTTGTTTATGACTGGTTTTGAATCAGAGGCCATTCTGTGCTGCAACACCCCATTGGTATAAGTTGGTCTCCTTGCCTCTATCTCTCTCTCTCTCTCTCTCTCTCTCTCACCATCTGGCCATTAAGAGAAAACCATGATGAAGACAACTCTGTCTCGCCAGCCATATTGAGACAGACATGTGGCCTGTTTCAATACTCCATTCAAAGGTCATGTGATAGTAAAGCAAGATAGGCTGAAGTTACACTGAGAGCCGCTTATGAACACGAGGCGCTGCTGCTTAGGCTGTAAAGGTGTGGTTTGCCAGTACAGTGATCCCGCTCTATATCGTGCTTCGACTTTCGCGGCTTCACTCCATCGCGGATTTTAAATGTAAACATATCTAAATATTTATCACAGATTTTTCGCTGGTTCGTGGATTTCTGTGGACAATGGGTCTTTTAATTTAAAGTACATGCTTCCTCAGTTTGTTTGCCCAGTTGATTTCATACAAGGGACGCTATTGGCGGATGGCTTAGAAGCTACCCAATCAGAGCATGTATTACGTATTAAATAAAACTCCTCAATGATATATGATGTGCTTCCCGAGCAGTGCTTGATTGTTTGCTATTCTCGGACTCTCTCCGACGTTCTCTGCTCCTTACGGAGGGGGTGTGAGCAGAGGGGCTGTTTGCACAGAGGCTGTTTGCCTAGAGGATATGGACGCTACAATAAAAAATGCTGAAAGACTACCTTCACATTGCTCCCTTCTTTGCGGCTGCTTTATCGCGGTGCGCATACTTAAAAGCCCAACAGGACGTATTGATTTTTTGATTGTTTGCTTTTCTGTCACGCGCTCTCACTGACATTCTCTGCTCCTGACGGCGCTCCTTTGAAGAGGAAGATATGTTTGCATTCTTTAATTGTGAAAAAGAACTGTCATCTCTGTCTTGTCATGGAGCACAGTTTAAACTTTTGACTAAAGGGTGTTATTTCATGTCTAGGGGGCTCTAATAATGTTAACAGTGTGGGAGAGTTTATAAGGGCTTAAAATATATAAAAATAACTACACAAACATATGGTTTCTACTTTGCAGATTTTAATCTATCGCGGGGGGTTCTGGAACGCAACACCCGCGATCGAGGAGGGATTACTGTATTCACATTGTTTTCTGCTTCCTTAATATTTTTGTGCATTTTTATCAATAATACATACTTAAATGTGTAACGTTAACTCCTGCTTGTTTCTTTACTCTGAAGGGGGAGGAAGTGCTAAAGTACCTGTATGTAAGTGTTTGGGATTTTAGACATTTTATTAAGGTCTACATGATGAAGAGCATCAAAGGGAAAAACAGAATCACCATAGGAAATTCCACAATAAAACAACATATAATGTCCAAGTCAGAGGAAAGACAGTTGAACAATGAGACTCAGCAAGTAGTGCCATTGAGAATGTGCTGTAATAGGCTCTAAATGAATTTTTGTGACTTGTATTGCATGCTTTGTGATAGACGGCAAGGAACCCTGCCCCACCGGGATGCCTGGACGAAGGAGGAACCGGGAGAGCGGTACTTCTTTTCCCTGGGCACCCGGACGGTCCTTGATCCCTGGGGGACAGCGCTTCCGGGATACCAGGAAGTTCTGACAGACCAGGGATGGTTTATGCCCAGAGTGCTTTCACGTGCAAGGGCAGCACTTCTGCCACATTGGGGAGTTCTGCCCGAAATTCATCGTCAGGCACCTGGAGCACAAACGGGACAAGATAAAAGGGGCCGTCTAACTCCATTCGGGGAGCCGGAGTCGGGTGGAAGAGGACAGAGCTTGCAAAGCAGGAGTGGAGGCGGCCTGAGGAACGAAGGACTAAGTAAAGAGTTTAAATAGTTGTATATAGTGTAAATAAATGTGTGTGTGTTTGGACATTGTGGTGTCGTGTCTGTCTGTGGCCGGGCTAGCTATTACAGCGTGTTTCTATGAAGTACAACATTTTTGACTGGGAAACAGACCTTGTGAGAAAGCTGACATGCCATATCAAACAATATTGCACGCTTCCTCCATCAAAATTAACATTTGCTGGTAAAAGAGACCAGTTCACCCTTTGATCAAACCCTAGCCCTCATGATCACAGCCCCTCCTCTGACGAGACAGACAAGAAACCTACACAGCTGATCTGAGGACAACTCTGTATCCCTGGCAGTCATTGTCACTGTAACATTCAGGGCCATCCTGTCAGTTCGCTGTAATAAGCTGGCATGTCACAGTACATTGAGCCTGTAGAAGGCCCAGATGTGCAATACACCAAATGTTTAGACTTCCTGGAAGAAGAGGAACCATTGCCTATTTCAAAAGAAGTACAATGCAGATTTTGAATAGTCAAGGATGTGGCTGTAAACAGCTGTAGATATACTGTGCCTGAGCTAGAAAGATGGGCATGTATCAAAAAATACTTTAACAGGTATACTAATGAGTTGTTATCTTTATATTTAGTATGAATTATTGTCTCGTATAAAAGCATTAAACATAACACCTGATTGAAATAAATTTATTCTTATGTCACTCTGTTTTTCACACATCTCAAAGACATGCTTATCCGATTTACTGTTGAAATGAAATTGACCCTGTCTGACTGTAAGTGCGGACATGAGCGAGTAGGACCTGTGACGGACTGGAATCCCATTTGGGGTTGTTTCCTGCTTTGCTTTCACCTGCCAACTCATTATTAACTGATGGCTGGTTAAGAAAACAGGCAACAATTAAAACTCTAATCCAGCTGTTTAAAACTAAAATAGGCATTTGAATTGTAACATGCACGTTAACTAAAACTAAACCCCCTCAAATATTGCTTTACTATTAAATAAACAGTGTCACACGTGTACGCATGAGAGACAACTTAAAGGTGATAGTAATTACCCACCGAGTCAGATGCAGAACAGAAGATTGACAGCTGTTACACCACTGATGTCA
The DNA here is from genome assembly GCF_016835505.1 of Polypterus senegalus. Lineage (NCBI taxonomy): Eukaryota > Metazoa > Chordata > Cladistia > Polypteriformes > Polypteridae > Polypterus > Polypterus senegalus. The sequence goes on from NC_053165.1 coordinate 50,020,740, forward strand.
CTTCTGTTATCTGTCCTCCTGGACCCGCCCCTTCCTGCCTGGAAGCCATCTGACCAAAAGTTTGGCTTTTTTAAGCTCAGTTGAATTCTGAGCCTGAAAGAATTTATCTGCAACTTATTAAGTGACTAGCCATGTGCGCCCAACTATGTTGCGCTTGTTAAAGTTGCCTGTGAAGGGCTCCCTGTTTAAACGTGGCTGCCAGTCGTGAACTGGGCCCTTCGTCGCACAGCATTATGATTTTTTATAAGGGAAACAAAATTACAAAAGAAAACCCTTGGATATTGATCCGATAGGAACGGCCTACTCGGAATCACTGTCCAAATCATAATTATGTGGTGGTGTAGGAGCATTTCTGCTTCTGTCCGTTCACAGTCCGTCTCGTTTTCACGACGCTGTCGTTTCCTCTCACGATCTCTTCTCAACCTTTCTCCAATCTCGCAGGTTGCTTTGTGGCAATCCAAAGAGTAAGGCAATATACACAGAGCAATGGTTATAAAAGGGGGACACATAGGTGTCCAGGCTCTTTAAAGCATAAATAGGGATCACTTCACTGACGTGTGAGCAAGCCACGGTACAACTGTGAGACGCGCAGCACTCGCCGGCTACAATGTAACAATAATAATTTCCGGAACGTGCTGTTACATTGTCATTCATTTTACCCACTGTCTTTCTTTCACTCATATGTTACGTAGGCATGTACCTTTTATCTTCGCCAATCTCATTCTCTAACCAGGCCTCAGGAGCTAACCAGCGTAACACTGTCCACCACCCCTTTCGTTATACCGGCACATTGTTGACATCCGTGAGTAACAACAACGTACTAAACTGGAAGGTGGTCTACACATGCGTGGAATTCGCGGACAAACAAAGATCAAGATCTAAATGAAGATCTCTTTAGTTAATTTAAAGCACAACAATTTGTTTAGTTTGAATGTCTGTGTTTTGAGGTGAGACTGACGTACTACAGTCTTCAGTAGTATAAGCCGGGAGGAGATTCTTAATGCAATGCCTATGTTTTAGCTGTCTCTCTACTGACATCTAGTGCTTCTTCTTCTAATTCATTCACGGACAAACAAAGATCAAGATCTAAATTAAGATCTCTTTAGTTAATTTAAAGCAAAACAAATTGTTTAGTTTGAATGTCTGTGTTTTGAGGTGTGACTGGAGTACTACAGTCTTGAGTAGTATAAGCCTGGAGGAGATTCTTAATGCAATGCCTATGTTTTAGCTGTCTCTCTACTGCCATCTAGTGCTTCTTCTTCTAATTCATTTGTGGACAAACAAAGATCAAGATCCAAATGAAGATTATATATAGAGATTTTTATTTTCGCTTTACTTCAATTATACTGGGTCACCATGGATGTACCCCAACAATTTAATGTTGTTTTGTCTCCTCTTTACAACAGCTTCTAATTACCTGCAGCCACTGCGGACCTCCAGGACTGTAACTAAGTACCCCAAGGTCTATAGTTTGCTCCCAGCCTACCGGTTAAACTAATGAAGTGAGCTTATCCAGGGCTTGTTTCCTGCTTGTACACCCATGACTCTGAATTGGATTAAGCAGGTTTTCTTAAAATGAAAGGTTGCCAGCATTTTAATTAGACTTTGTGTGTGCTAAATTACACATTATGGAAAATCAGTTCTATTACCAAATATAAGTAAAAATCACTAGAACTCTATTGCTTTATTTGGCATTTAAATAAATAAAATACTTGACTGAAAGAACATTTTTCATTAAATCAGAACCCACCCCAAAAGCATTACCAATTTACCATAAATGCAATGCACATGTTAGCAGGGAATCTTTTTGAACAGAAAGCAAAGCCTCTCAGTGCTTTCCCTTTTCGTAAAAGGAAAAAGATTGAACAAAAAAGAACAATTAAATTTAAGATTTGTTCGATAAATCTACTAGATGGGTTTATATTGCTTTCATCCTGGAGTGAGAATCATGTGTTACACTCAAGGAAAACACAAGTGTTTAATGAGAAATGCGACAACTGTTCTGCTAAGCCAAATTCTTACATTTATCACGGAGGGTAGGGTTATATTTTAGAAGCAGGAGGTCTGCAATTCCATTAACCCCATGGCAAGTCATGTTTCGGAAACCTTCATTTCTTTGTTTGCTTTAGACGTTTTTGGATTGTAATAAAGTTTAACCTGTCCTTATTTGTACTAGATATATGTCTATATACATAGTGTATTTCTGATTATCTGGACATTGAGAGTTCAGAAATGAATAGATAAAGGAAATGGAGTATCTCTTTGAGGCGACCTCAATTAATCATAATGTTTTAGATCCAAGGTTTCTTATTGCCCACCAGCAGTAATCACAGCTTCAGGATGAATGCAGGGTCCAGAATAAAGTGACAAGAGTGTCATGGAGGTGTAGTAAGGTAGTATTATCACCACATTGATCCACCATCAAATGTCCAAATCCCATATCTAGTCCTTGTCTTTGTAGAGTTTGTATGTTTTTTTCTTTAGATACTCTGATGGTTCTCCTACATCCCCATAGACCTGTGCATGTAGGTGTACCCTGCTATGGACTAGTGCCCAGTCCATGGCTGTTTTCAGCTTTGTGCCCACTGCTGACAGGATTGCTCTGTTTCTCCATGAAAGTGAATTTTATTAAGGTGGTTTGAGAGTGTAAGTATGTGTAGTAAGTAATTAAAACAACAGTTACAAAATTGTATGTGTATTTACAGAAAAGGACATTTCTTATGCTGTTGGCTTTGTTATAGTTTTATCATTAAAAACATCCATTCATCCATCCATTATCCAACCCGCTATATCCTAACTACAGGGTCACAGGGGTCTGCTGGAGCCAATCCCAGCCAACAAAGGGCGCAAGGCAGGAAACAAACCCCAGGCAGGGCACCAGCCTACCACAGGAAACTTATTCATTTATCATTAAATTGGTTAATCCAATTCAGAGTCACAGAGGCTGTAGTGTATCTGAGCAACACTGTGCAAAGCAGAATGGGTCGCTAGTCCATTGTAGGGCACATAAAGTTCTATTTAAATCTAAATGTAAATTTACTCATACATCACACTCCCATCTTCACACGGCCAATTTAGGACTTCCAATTCTCCCAACATGCACATCTTTTGTAGGTGCAAAAACCTAAATACCTGAAGAATTACACAGACACAGAGAGAAAATGCAGTCTTACATTTTGACTGGACTGGGATTCAAATTTAATTGTGCTATTGCACTACCGTACCCTGAAACTTAATTAGCAAAAGGTCTGAATTAGCATAAGCCACCCTATTTTGGGGTGTTCATAAGAAACGTAAGGAGTTACTTCATAAGGTAGAAGTATGAAGGAAGCAAAAATAAAATTTGTGCTTCATTTTAAATTTTAAATATTCTCGATTGTACTAGAAAAAAATCAGAAATAACATATTTGTAATCACTGACCTTGAAACAGTCAAGAACCATACCTCACATGCTTATGTTTAAAATGAGTCATCTTTTAACCTTCTGGGAATGGCTGTTAGAAGGCTAGGGCCACCAATAAAGAATCATATATCAAAAATAATATCATATTCATGATCAGCCACCTCAAAATAGCATAAAGCAACACTCCCCCTGCTTATATTTCTAATTCCCATTTTTTTCAAAATTGTCTGAAAATGAATAACTTTGACCGTCGTATTCCATAAAGGGTTGAACCCCATGGGCTGGGTGATGTTGTGTGCACAACTTCAAGTCTTTCTGATCATTTTTGCTAATTACTGCTGTTGGCTTACACTGTCAGTCGTTGTAATGTCCTGCACAAAACAGGGTCCAAAAATGCCCTAAACATGAGGGATTTTTGTGTCTAGAGAATCAAAAATATGAGTAACCCCAAAAATCATGACTTGCATAAATAGACATTAAGATGAGTTGAATGATATATCATATGTCGGGATTTCTCATACCAGTGAGTCAGGAAGCGCTGAAGTGATTTCAGAGTGTTTAAAATCAGTTGTTATGAACACACTTATACATGTCACAGTGATAAGAATAGAGGTTTGTTGTTTTCTGTTGTGGCAGACGGCTGGCTGCTCAACCAGCCAGGACGCCCAAAGAAGAGAAGGATGGGGGAAGGCAGCTACTGAGGGGCACTGCCTCCCCCAAGACACCAGATGGCAAGTTCCCTGCAGCATAATGGTGCCCCAGATTCTCACAGGGCATCATGGGATCTGTAGTTCGGCATCACAGCCCTGCTAGGTACCGTGGGTGCTGCCAAGAGACGCTGCAGGAAGATCTGGTGATTTTTATTTTCCGTATAGCCCAGAAGTACTCCCAAGTCATGGGGTCGGAAGCCCCAAAGTACTTCTGGGCTGAAGAAAACCTCAAGTCCTTCATCTGACCTGGAAATGCTGGCAAGTCACAAGTACAGAAGAACGGAAGCACTTCCGGGTCAAGGTCTTTATAAAGGAGCTACTGAAAACCCAGCAAGGGAGCCAGAGTTGGGAGGTAGAGGACAGAGCTTGCTGGGAGGTGTGGAGGAGAGATTTCAAGAATTAAATATTATTGTGTTTGTTTGTTTATTGTGGTGGAGGTGCTTTGGGCACTATTATTTAAAGAAAAGAAATTAAACAACTTATTGGTGCTTTTAAATCATGTTGTCAATGTCTGTTTGTCAGGTTAAGCGCTGGTATAGCACCATCAAGTGCTACACTCTCTTTTATTGCTGGTTAGCTTTCAGTTCTGGAATGATGTCTTTCATTAAAACAACAATTCAATACATTAGTTAATTTAAATGTTTGATTACTTTTTCAATTGCAAAGTCAAGGGGACCACAGGCCAATTGGGATCAAAATAAAAATCTACCCGATACAGAATAAGGGACATTAAACACTCAGAGTTACACTTGTTAATAAAAGTCCAATTCAGAGTCATTGTTTAGCTTATTATAAATGTGATTAACAGGTAAGAAAGTAAAGCACACAGAGATTATCTGCTTGGACAACGTGAAGAATATTCAAAGTGTACACAGATCATGATTGGGATTGAAATTAAATCTCCTTCAAACTATGAGGTAGTGGTGCTAATCACTAAGATACTCTCAGGTCATCTTAGTCCAATTCCGGTAAGGTGTGCTGATTAGTCTATTGATCATTGTTCCCACATTAACTCTTTTAGAAGACAAAAAAGACTGATAATATTATCAGAAGACTTACAGTATATGGAATGGAGCAGAAAATAGAAGTAAATATACAATATATGACTAAAGTAAGATTTGTGCAAATGTCTACCAATTTATGCATTTTTGGACCCACCTATTCAGTTCAATGTTTTGGAGCAGAGCTTGTCTTGGTATCACTTGTGGCAATCTAGGTAAGTGTGCTTTTGGACACACTTAAGCACACACACACTATGACACTTTAGATTCTCCAATTAGTTTAGTGCAAAAATTTTAGTATGAAGGAGGATATCCAGACAAACTGGATTTGGCTGCATCTCCTCAGTTCTAATTAATCTCCCTGTCCTTGCTTCGGAGAAGCAGTCCATAGCATAATGCTTTTACCGCCACGCTTCACATTAGGGATAGGATTTGGCAGGTGATGAATTGTACCTGGTCTTCACCAGACACAATACTCAGTGTTCTGCCCAAAGAGGTCATCATACTAGAAAATCTTTTACTTAATAAACTCTTTAAATGCCATTTGGCAAGTGTGACTTCCACCTGACCACTGTACAGTATCATAATAGAGTGCCGCTAACAGGTTCTTCCATCTCAGCAGAGAACTTCTGAAGCTCCTTTAGAGTGACCTTTTGGGCTCTTGGTCACCTCCCTGAATATGAGACCTCCTTGCCCGTTTACTCAGCTTGACCGGATGGCCGACTCCAGGAGTAGTCCTGGTAGTTCCAGCATTCTTCCATTTCACAATTATTGAGGACTTTGCTTTAGAAATGTTTTTACCCCTTGTCTTGATCTATGCCTCACCACAATTTGATCATGGAGGTCTACAGAGTGTGCCTGGGACTTAATGACTTGATTTTTGTAGGAATTGTAGGACCTTATATACACAGGTGTGTGCCTTTCTAAATAATCCATCCATTATTTTACCCGCTATATCCTAACTACAGGGTCATGGAGGTCTGCTGGAGCCAATCCCAGCAAACACAAGGCTCAAGGCAGGAAACAAACCCTTTCTAAATACTGTAATGTATACTTAATTCAGTTTGCCACAGGTGGACTCCAATCAAGTTCTAGAAACATCGTAAGGAGAATCAAAGCAAACATACACCTGAACTCACTTTGGTGTGCCACAGCAAAGGGTGTGAATGAGAGACTTCAGTTTTTGACTTTAATGAATCTGTAAACCATTTTGAAAAGGTGAACAATAGCCCAAAGGTCACTCTAAAGGAGCTTCAGAAGTTCTCTGCTGAGATGGAAGAACCTGTTAGAAGAGCAACTACGTTTCAATTTGTCATTAAGGGTTATTAAGTGTAGACTGATGAGTAAAAATTACAAATTTATCCCTTTAAAATGAAAGTGGTGAGGCAGCCTTCTGTTGTTATGCACCTAAAATCTGGAATAGCTGACCTATAGAAATATGCCAGGCTAATACAGTGGAGCATTTTAAAAAGCTGTTGAAAACCCGTTATTTTAACATCGTTTCCTCATAGCATCATTTTAGTGTAACCCTGATATTCTGTATATGCATTTCATTCTCTTTTTTTTCATGGCTCCAAAATCCATACTAACCCCTACACAATAAAATGTGCAGAAACTGAAGGGTCTGAATAGCTTCTTAATTCACTGTGAATAAGCAATTGTTGAATTAAAAACTCAGCTGCTTCTTTAGGTCTTTGATATGAGCTTAAAGCATGATACATATCTGTGAATCCCCTGCTCTACAACATGACGTCCTCAATAAGAAGCCTCTAGGCGTGTTAATGTAAGTTACCTGCCAATTCCCAATTAATTACGCACTCCATCGGAAGAATCTGAAAGCAATTGCATGCTCTGCAGGCTGGATAATTTGCTGGCTCAAAAAATGCAATGCACAAGCACATTCTGAAAACTTGTCCAAGATGTGACATACAATTTCACATGCAGGCAGATGTCATATTAAATTTAAACAGTGCAATATTTTGCCAGCTTCTAATTACTATACGGCTGAGGGTTTCTACCTTGTCATCTAATAACAAAAGGCCTGTCTCTGTAGTATTTTTTTTTTAACTGAAAAAAGTTTTAGAGGACATTTTCAACATTGTGCTTAGCTTAACACAGCAGCTTCTTTCCAATGTTATAATAAAGTAGAGTGCATCATACAGATCGTAATAGTTTGATATAGTGCACACCCCATAATACTATTTACTCAGTCAATTATTTAAAGTATAGATATATCCCACTTTTGGAACAATGGCTTTATGAAAATTTGCATATATGAAGAATCAGACGTGTGCAGTGGGTGCTAACATGTGATCCTCTATACAGTCATTCCAACTATGCCTCGATGCAACCTGTGCAATGGGGTAGGGCTAGATGCTTGTGGGTGGGGCTGATCATTGGTGTTGCGCATATCCAGTCTCAATTATTTCCATGGCTGAAGCTGCACTGCTCAGATGCTATCCTCAAGGCAGTCTACCAGATGGCTTGATCTGCCGGCTTCAGTAAGGTGGGCTTGTGAGTTCTCATGCTGAGGGTCGCTTACCTCATCATGTGCTTTGGTAATATCTTTTTGCATTATCCTGGGCATTACAGGTCCAAAACAAGACTTGAAACCAGTCCCCTCAATAAATCTGAAAGTCCATTCCTTTGAATGTGAATGTAGAAGTGAAAACAAGTAAGTAAAGCACTTTATTATTATTAGTTAATGAAGGACAATGTCTCATTGGGGTTTGTTTTGATGACTAATCATTAAACTAATTCTGTAGGTTTTCATTTAGTTTGGTGTTATTTGAACAAAAATGGGGGTCACTTTAAGCAGGGAATGCTTAAAATGTTTTCCGTTGTAAAGAAGTTATAAAAATTCACAAAAGCGTGAACTAATATTTCAGCATCTTTTTCAGGCCATCCTTTCCCAGGAAAACTTGTAGATTCCACAAATGCAGTGACCATGCAGGCTAGTATTTGAATGCAGGTTTCTGGTGCTGAAAGGCAAGAGGGGTAACCCTTCTACCACCACATATGTACAATGAATTTAAATGATGTTGAAACAGCCACATGTCAGCATCTGCCTTATCGTGTAATAATTTGTAATCTCTTTAGTAACTAGAAATAAGTTGTGTGCCATTGCTACAAATCATATGTGCAAATTCTGCTTCAGATTCATTCACTTATGGATTAGTAGAGTGTGGTGTAGGCTTTAGACTTCAAGCACTGAGCTGTAGGGTTCAGATCCTACTACTGCCTGACCATGAGTAAGTCACTTATACCTCTGCTCCAACTGGAAAGAACACAAGAAATGTAACCAATTGTATCTCAGATGTTGATAATGTAGATAAAGACGTCAACCCAATAAGTAAATATAGCAGAAACTGTTTTCTTGCCAGTGATAAAATCTTCTGCTACAAAACTCCTGGGGTTCTCATGTATAAACGGTGCGTACGCACAAAAATGTTGCGTAAGCCCGTCTCCACACTCACAACGCGATGTATAAAACCTAAACTTGGCGTAAAGCCATGCACATTTTCATGCCAGCTAAAAATCGCAAACCGGTGGCACTCAGTGTCAAAGAAGTGCTACTGTTCCTGTGTGGTTTCCCTTTCTTTTTTTAAATCCACATCCCTGACGTGGCTTTATCATATACACTGAAATTAACCACATATTGGTTTATTAGTTTAAGGCATCTGATTGTAATTGTAATTAACCTGTAACAATATAATGGTCCACAGAATGGTCAAACTATTCCAAATACCCAAGCTGCTTTAACGTTGTTTCTCTCACTGCACCACTTGGAGTATTTATATCACTGTATCTGAGTGTGGAATCACAGTTCTACAATAGCTGATTGGAAACAGAATTATCAATATACAGCAGCAAGCACACGCTGCCTCAGCCATGCGCACAGCCTATTGAACTTCTCTCACATGGCAAACGCGTCAGAGCCTTTCCTGTACGGACCTCGCGGTTCAGAAACAGTTTCATCCCAAGAACTATAAACACACTCAATCAGTCCATCAAGTGCTCCTTGCAGAACTGTTTGTACTTATTAGTACAATCACCTCACTGTAAACTTGTGATACAGTTATAATATTGCGCAACCTGAGCCACTTTATAAAGAGTGTATTAACATATGATGACGATATAATTTTTAAGGTGAAATGCAGCAAAATATGTTTATTACATCATAAAGAAAATGTTAAATATCACTATCACTGTGCCACCGTGTTCCCATGTTTAATAACATGCTTTAACTCCTGTCATCATGAAATGATATCAAGTATACTGTATATCTCAGTATTTAAATTATTCAGAGAGCTGCAATATCATGAATGTAATGGATTCTGTGTCCTGTCGGTGGAAGAGAAAGCCCGTTTAAGAAGCACGTAGTGTTTCCCACACATAGAGCACATAGAAGAACACATACGAAACAAAGCATTTAACTTGCTACTTTAGTTATGATGGGATTTGTGAAACTAGTAAATGAAACAATTTAATGATGAAGTTTCTGATGTTCTACTTTAATGACAAAATAAACTACGTGATTAAAGTGGAAATTTTGAGATTAAAGTTGACATTTCGAGCTTTTTTCCCCACTGTGTGCCTATTTTTTTTTCTTTTCTCTGTACCCTAATAAGCTTTCATATGATACTCCGACGGTACGACTCGCCTTTTCACGGCGACTTTGATATGTGACTTCTTTTTTATTTCGGGCACTGTGGGACTTTGTGAACTTGAGCTTTCGAGTTTCTCTGACACTCTATGTCACTCAATCAACTTCCTTTTGTTGTTTATACCACTGTTTAAACCAACAAATAGTACGTTTTTCCTTGCCTCCACTTGATATTTGCTGAAATTCTTCTGTTTTCCCCCGTGCTTTTCCCATTGTCTTTTCACAGAATGCTGATCTTAAGGGCTATTTATATTGATTTGTATATTCACAGAGGTGTAATTCTGGGAGGAGACTGGGAGTAACAGCAGGCGCGTGCACGTGCGTTACTTTTCACACTGACTGGGATTTATGTAGCAGAAGAACGTGGAAGTTATTGAACGCACAGATTTATGCATCTGAATTTTTTTGTGCGTACGCACATTTCCGCTTTTGCCAGTACACCATGTTATAATGTGAATTCTATGCACTCCGTTATGCATGAGGCCCCTGGACTCTGCTTTTGAATCCCGGTTTGGCCACCTTCTTTTTGTAATTTGCTTGTTGTCCTCCTCTCTATGATGACATGTCTCCTTGCATCTTCTTTTTCTCACACATCCTGAAGAACATTAGGCTGACTGTTGACTCAGTATTGACTTTGTATGAGTGGCCTGCAACAGACTGACACTCCATCATAGCTTTGTTCCTGCTTTGTGTCCGATACTGCTGGCCATCATATCCCTGAATTAAATTAAACCAACCTGATCATGGGTGGAGGGAAAAATCCCTCTGAAGAGAAAAGCATCTTTATATTAATAGAAATGCTTTTCTTTATCCAAAGCTGACTTTCTCAGGCATCTTTTCCCTTTTCTATTATGCTCATTTTCTATCTAACAGCTGGTCTTTTTCAATTCACTGGAATGGCCTTGGTTTGGATACATTTAATTTTGAGACATCTTGGCACCATCCCCATATTTTAATACTGAAGACTTTATAAATGCCTTTATTAAAATAACTAATACTCAGATTCTGCCAGCCTCAGACAGAATGTGATGCATCACTGGATCTGAATGTTAAATTCATACAAATAAGCCTTTTTTGTAAGAAACTAAAAATGGGCAATGTACGAAATAGTCATCACATGACCAAATAAGAGAAGAACACAAAAGACTCTGAACGACATGGTTAGAATACACAGAGCTCCTCCGGAAATATGTGTTCGGATTTCAAGAGTTGGTACTGCCAATGAGCAAATTAAAGCAATGTTAAAGTTGATATTGGGGATTTTTTTTTCAGTTAATTACTTAGTCAGTGACACTGAAGAAGAAGATGATGCATTTTTGTAACACTTTTGTCTCTACTCAAAGCACTTTATATAGACAGCATGGAGCCACTTCAACCACCCCAATGTGCAGCATCCACCTGGATGATGTGACAGCAGCCATTTTTGTGCCAGTGCGCTGACCACACATTAGCTGTTAGGTGGTGAAGGGGGACAGAGATAGTTAGCCAGTTAGAGATAGGGAAAGATTACAGGGCCAGAATGACCAGGCATGGTGGACAAATTAGCCTGGACATTGTGAAACACCCTACTCTTTACAAAAGGATGCCCAAGGATCTTTTATGACTACAGAGAGTCAGGACCTCAATTTTATGTCTCATCCGAAGGATGACACCATATTGACAGCACAATGTCCCCATCGCCACACTGGGCCAATGGGGTCCATACAAACCTCACAGTAAGCAATAAGTCATGGATGCTGGGGCCTTTGCCTGGCCTGGGCACCTCTTCCTTGGAAGGACCGGGGCAACAAGTGTAGACCGAGCATTACCTCCCCCGGAACACTAGATAGCAGGCCCCTGGGTGGCAGCAGTGCCTCAGACTCCCTCAGGGCTTCATGGGAGATGGAGTTGTATACAGCCCAGTTGGGATCCGATGGCGCTGTAGCTATTCCTGAGCCAGTTCTTCCTCCACACTCGGAATTGTGCAGTGGGAAGTGGGGCAACCAGCACCTGAAGCACTTCCGGGTGACTTATATAAGGGGCCAACAGAGACTACTCGGTGAGCCAGAGTTGGGAGGAGGGAGACAAAGCTTACCAGGGAGGGGTGCAGGAGAAAAGTAAAGTATTGTGTATTGTGTGTGGTGCTTGGGACTGTGTCTTATACTTGTGGGAACGGGAAAGGCGTTACCCTCAAGGTAAAGAAAAACTAAAATCACTTGGGCTTTTATAAGTGTGCCTCCTACATCTGTCTGTATCGGGTTGAGTGGCTTTTACACCCTCTAGAGTTGTCACAGCACCCATTGCTCGTCTCACCCACACCTCTTCCAGCAGTAATCTAACCTTCTCCTAGATGGTCTCCCATCCAAGTACTGGCCAGACCTGAGGTGGATTTCCTCTTATTAAGTGCATGTGGTATGACTACTGGACTGATGTAAATTATGAGGAAGTGCATTTAAAACATGAATCTGTTAAGCGCTGGGTTATTGAAACTACAAAGTCACTTAGGTAAAGCAGAAACCTTAACATCTTCCACTCCAGTCTTTGTCCGATAGCAAACCGCAGTGGGTCGAGGTGGACTACCACAAGAAGACTCATATAGTCCATGGCCAGCCTATCAAAGGTCTTCATGGTGTGAGATGTAAGGACCGATGGTCTACTGTATAGTCTGTATCTTTGTTTTGATAAAATACCTTCTTTGGCATGTTGTTCAGAAAGGAGGCTTACGGTGCAACACCCTGTGTGGCCTCCCGTGCGCAGGTCCCATGGCAGCCATCCCAGTTGTACGACACTGAATCGGCCTACTTCTATGACCAGAAAGCATACAGGCCTACAGACTTTTTGGGTGTGTGCTATATACATTATGTACAGTTTTGTATTTTCGAGAACAAAATAAAAGATAAAATTCATTGGGCAAAATGGTTTTCATGTGTTCTTCCACCTATTTACTTAAAAAGGGTACAAAGAAAAAATGGAGACTATAAACAGAAAATGATTAGGAACCGAAAACTTGTCCTTTAAGCTGTAATGCAGAATGCCCAACCACTGCCCCACTGCTCTGGCCATGTCCAGCTCTGTATTATCCATAAAAGATATTTTCATATGTGTTTTAGAACTAAACTGCTTAATTGCAATGTCATTTTTAATAGCTTTTTGAACAATGGTCTCCTTGTGTCTCTGCTGCCTAACAATGAATGATCATTAAAGCTTAGAAAATAATACCTTACCCTTTAAATCACTAATAATGTTTGAAACCCTGAAATTGCTTTTCCAAGATTTAAACTAGCAGAAAGAAACACTTCAGCCGAATTTGCCACAATGTCAGTGCATCTCTTTGGTGTCCAAGCTGAGCTAAATGTGATGGGTGTCGTTAACTCTTTAGCTCTTGCCACGCCTGCTCACATAACCCTAAGTGCCTTTCTTTTTTAATTAACAAGTGAAATAAACACCTGTGCAAGCTGCTCATCACTAAAGCTCATTTCACAGAGCTGCCTCAGAGCGTCCCTATCATCGAGATAAAGGTGACTTTTTATTGTGCATGGTGTTATGAGAGGAGCTGAGGCCTTTTCATTTCGGTTTGACAGTTAAAATAGAAGGAATGGACAGAAGAAGTCAAATTAAGTGTCATTTATTGCTGAGGGAACACAAATTACACTCATAATCGGGTTATGAGAGCTTCTGCTGCATGTCAGCGAGCGGCAGATTATATCAGCTCTTTTTAAGCCGAATGAATTAATGTTATCAAGTCTTTGAAGTTGCACACTTTGACTATTGAGTATGTGGTTTAAATGCTGTTTTTATAGCACAGAGGTTCAGTACTTATACCTTGGGTTTGAATCATGGCTGGGGTGCCTTCCTTTACGATTATGCAGATTCTACTTACGTTTGATTGGCTTTCTTCCCATATGACATTCAAAGGGTGTACTGTGAAAAGCATGCAAGACAAAAATGCACAATTATGTTTAAACTTTTAAGATGAATTGCCTTAGCAATCATTTCTCCATTACATAAGAAGTCTTCTCCTTCTTTCTCTTCATCTTCTCCCATTTCTATGTGCGGTTGATGTGCTTGATCAAACTTCTCAATCTTCATTTACTTTATCCATCCACCTCTTCTTTGGTCTCCCTCACTTTCTCTTTCCCTGTTTCCCCATTTCCATCACTCTTTTACCCACATATTCATTGTCTCTCCTCATCACATGTCTGTATTATTTCGATCTACTTTCCTGAACTTTTATAGATATCTCTGATGATTTTGTTGTAATTCTGATTGTCTCATTTCTTATTCTGTCCTTTTTTGTAACTCCACACATCCATCTCAATGTTCTCATTTCTGTCATTTCCAACTTCTTCTCCTGCTGTCATTACTGTCCATGTCTCTGCTTCATACATCATTCAAAACCTGACCTTTAATCTTCGCCTTATCACACAGTACTACTAATACCTTCTTCTAATTGTTCCCTCCACACTGCACTCTGTGGGTTATCCCTACATGTGGATCTCCATGTTGGCTACCATTTTTCCTAGGTATTTAATCTTATCCTTTCTTTCGAATAACACTCCCTGCAATCTGACTTCTGAATCCTGATCATTATTAAATAGCCTTAACTGTCTGTCCTTTAACTCTTGTTTTTGACCATGTCATAAAGAAATGCCAAGTGTGTGTCTAAAGATGAGGGATGTTTGGTGTTCAAAACCCACCCAACAATGTGAAGAACGCTGGGGTAGAGCCTGTACTATAATATATGGTATTTAAGGAAAAAAAAGAGGAATCATAATATAATATAATATAATATACTGCGGTGGGTTGGCACCCTGCCCAGGATTGGTTCCTGCCTTGTGCCCTGTGTTGGCTGGGATTGGCTCCAGCAGACCCCCGTGACCCTGTATTCGGATTCAGCGGGTTAGAAAATGGATGGATGGATAATATAATATAATATAATATAATATAATATAATATAATATAATATAATATAATATAATATAATATGTATGTTTTTCTTTGCACACTATTTTTCTTCTGACACTAGAAAGATGTACATGTTAATTTAATGAATGTGAGCATGCTCTGTGTTGACCACTTTGGCTACGGTGGGTTCCTGCCAAGTGCTGCTAGGCAGACTCTGTTCTCATGAAATTCTGAAATGAATTCAATCGGTTTGAATATCAGTGGAGTCTGAATGGATAATATATTATAATCCACCTTAATAAAAGGATGATTTTCTGTGTGTCAGTCTGTATACCCAACCAGCTGCTATGTTTCTGTTATTCCAACAGGTGGCATATCACAAACATTTTTAGTAATAGAATGCATCGCATTGGTCATTCCAATAGATGAAATATCACAAACATTAACTCTGCTATTATGAATCCCATACCAAATGGCACATAACAGTGACATATGCATTGCATGGTGCACTGCAAACATTAATGTGGAGGTCTACATTGATTACTTGGATTTCAACTCATCTGAAACAGGTAGCACAGCTAGTCTGTAAATAAAAGAGTATCATAGAAACCAGGAAAAATGCTATAATATAATATAATATAATATAATATAATATAATATAATATAATATAATATCTGTTTTAAATATTCAGTTTTACAGTATTTATTCAGACTCCATTGATTTTAAAGACTATGTAATCCACCTAATATACTGTATACATCTCAATATTATATTATATAATTGTAACCAGAAGGGGGAGCCAACAAGCCCCAAACCCCAGACCCCAAACCCAAGACCCAGAAATACTCAGCTCAGTCACAGGTTTAGATAATGGATGTTTTAATCCACCAAACACCAAATACCATAAAGTACGGCCAATAATCATACAAAACAATTACTCTTTTCCTCTCCTTCTACCTCCAGTTGAGTGTTGTCTGATGCCCCTCAACTCTGACTCCCCAAGGCAGTGGGCTCCTTTATTACTGGACCCAGGTCTGCATGACTTGAGGAGAGTTGTTCCAGGTTGTTTGAGACCCAAGACAGTCCTCCAGACACTGCTCTTGTGGCATGCAGGGATCTTGACAGGGCTGCACTTCCTGGACTCCTCTTCTCATGAACTATTTCGGGTGTCCAAGCTGGGATGCCTCTAGCGGACCACTGCCACCTTACCTATGGGAGACAGACCTGCTTCTAGCTCCAGTTTCTGCTGATTCATCCCTAGCACCTTCCATTTTGTCCAGAGGTCATGCCATAATCCAACCAGAATTCCCATCTGTCATAATATTATATTAAGAGCTGTAGCCTATATACAGATATTTAGATTGTTGCTAAAGAAAAAAATAAATTAACAGAATAAATAAATGGATGGCACAGTCGCTGTGCCTCATGGATCCAGCCCCCTGTGTTAGAATTCCTCTCCCAATCAAGAACTGTGTGGAGGTTTTCCCAAGTCTGTTTGGAAATATCTTGGAGTACTTCACTTTTCCTCCTACATCCCTAAAGATTTGCATACTGGACTTACTGATAATTTCAAATTAGCTCCTTGCGAATGCATGTGAGTGGGTCAGTCGGAGTTGATTCTTACTTTGCATATGGCCCCCTGTGCTCCTCAACTGCATT
Source organism: Polypterus senegalus (assembly GCF_016835505.1). Taxonomy (NCBI): domain Eukaryota; kingdom Metazoa; phylum Chordata; class Cladistia; order Polypteriformes; family Polypteridae; genus Polypterus; species Polypterus senegalus. Next base: position 50,037,064 of record NC_053165.1, read on the forward strand.
AAAGGTATTAGAAAATGTTATGTTATCTATGCAAAATAGATGATTGGCTTCATACAGTATGTGTTAATGTCATGAATAGTGTAACACAAAATGTATGTTACACAGAACAATTGTTATTAAAAAAATGACTCTGGTCTATTCAATGAGAAAGTAATAAAGTAACATAAAGCAAAATAAAAAGCAACTCTAAGCGGAAGGGATGAATGTGAACATGCAGTCAGTTTTTCCACCATTTGGCCAATTTGAAGTGGACAGAGGCAGTCATTAGTGGTCATCAAGAATTTTTACTGTCAATTCATTTTTAAAGTGATTCAGCATATCATAGCCTGGCCAATTTTGTTTTTATTGCAGGCTGAGTTTCTATAAAATATAGATTAATTCAGAACAGCATATCAAAGCACTATGTGACATTAATCTTACTTGCATCTTCAGTGTCTATCTGAACATTTCCCCTCATTAGGTAGGTAATCAGCCTTCAGAAACCCATTTTTTTTAATATTCATACATTTTCTAATGATGCATCAACAATCACTTTCTTTTCCTTTCGTTGAAAGGATTCATTGCGTTTTCGTTCATCTCACACTTCAGGGATCTGAAACCTCACCTGCTCTGACTACTTATCAGATTGTAATTAGTTACACGGAAGAAGCAAATTCAATATGTGCATAGCTTAACCCATGTGCGCATTGTGTGAATGAGGCCGCAATGTGTTGAAATTGTTTTTAAAATGTTGTAAAGCCAATATTTCAGCAGAAAGCCAACAGAGGAGGACTTGGAGAGCCTCTTGTATTGGTCAATATCTCTGAAAAGAAAAGAGAATAGAGAACGTGAGTCAATAAGGCGCACAAGGGCATGCATACCAAGAGTACAAAAGACATAATAACTTCCATTTGGTATCTGCTTGTTATAGATTTTGTTGTATTTGCTTCTATCTGAACTTCTTTCAATTTCAGTTGCAATTGTTTGCAATTTAAGTTCACATCCATCATTAAAGCAAATTGAAATAATATAAGAAAATGCAAGGGTAATACTATGGTAAATTATGCTTTTATATAGTGTCTTTCATAATGCACACCATCAGAAAGTTTTTTTATTAAAAAGATTATAGTAAATACAGTGGATTTAAATGTAATCCTTCTCAGGAGGAAGCAAGTAAAAAATTAATAAAAAATATTATTATAGTATTGTATCATGCGGTGCGCTGGCGCTCTGCCTTGAGCTCTGTGTTGGCCGGGTTCGGCTCTAGAAGAACCCCGTGAACCTGTAGTTAGGATGGTATTGTATCATATAGTTCCTTTCATCATGATCACTATAAATGAATTTGTAAATCTGAATGACTACAGAAAAGTATAACATAAAACTGAGAGTAATTTTACCGCTAATTCACTGTTTTATAAGTCAGTGGAGGCCCAGGAGCAGAAACAGTAGTCGGGATGCTATCAGGCTGTCCGATTCTCTTTTTTTATTCAGGGAATTGTGTGACATTTCCTTTAAGAAAGTCGACAGAGCACTCATAGCCTAGTAAATACTTGTTGAGTCTCTTTTCACAAATTCATATGGGATAGCTAGAATGCAGCTAATACAAGAGTTTTAGCTGGGCTTAAAGGAGCTGTATTTAGAGTAAAGCAAACCAACAGCAGATAAAATAGACACATATGAAATATTTTTAACAGAAGCCTGCAAATTAAATTGTAATGGTCACAAGATTAAGAGAAAGAAGTCGGCAAAGTTAACTAGGGCCCAACCGTATTTACTTCAAAATTTTGAGTACAGAAGAAAAATGGAGGACACTTTCAAGCTGGCTGTGATGGACTGGCGCCCTGTCCAGAGTTTGTTCCTGCCTTGTGCTGCCAGGGATAGGCTTCAGCAGCCCTCCCCCCTAACAAATGTGACCCTTTCCAGGGCAAAGCAAGTCATAAAATGGCGGACTGACTGACTTTCGAGCTGGAAATCTAATAAGGAAGTTGGATAAAAAGCAATCAGAGGTCAACGTCAAATACATTTTACTGTCATCTCAAATATATCTAAGTTTACAGAGAGCCAAAATGATGAAGCTCCGGGCTCACAGTGTACACATAATTTCAAATAAAACAAGACAATATCTACAAACAGGCCAAACAATGCAGCATACTGTTTAAATATGCAATATGCCAATACAATTAACTGCCGCAATTACACAAAGAGACCCATTAGGTGAGCATTCTACAGATCAATGCGGTGACTGATCTTTTGAAATGATAGATAGAGTGACTTATACATAAACCTAAGTGGCAGAATGTGATCTAAGATGTTAGGGCAGGGTGGAAGATCATTAGGGGGGGTTTACATTATGTTAAAGAGTATAACCAGGAGTGAAAAGCTCTCACACAACCTGACAGATCAGGCTCTGATGCTGTAAAAGAATAGCAAAAGAATGAAGAGTTAATGAGAGGGGTGAGGAAGATGTTGCACCATGCAGCAGACCTTGTAGACACAGCGTTTGGAGAACATATCTTCCAGAGAAGATTGAGGCACCCTTATAATATTCTCTGCTGACCTACCATTCTCTGCAGCTCCTTGCGGTTAGACATTCCTGTACCAGACCATCATGCAGCTGGTCAGAACTCTCTCAATGGTGCTTCTATAAAACATGGTGAGAATGGAGGCTCACTCACTTTAGTTGCCTCAAAAATGTGTAGTCTCTGCTGGGCCTTTGTAGTTAAAGAAGTTGTATTGTTAGTCCATGTGAGTTCCTCAGCTGTGTGCACACAGCAGAACTTGGCACTCTTTACAAACTTCACAGGTGAACCATTGATGAAGGCTGAGATGTGGTCAGGGCAGGTTTTTCTTGTCCTGGCTAATTATGCAAATGGATGTACAGTCTTTGCTAAGAATTTCTTTGGGATTTCTGAAGATTTGGAATCACCAAATTGCCTAACCTATACAATTTTGGGGATGTAGGGAGAGAAACTCAAATACCCCAAGAAAACCATTGTAGGCACTGAGCAAACATGTAGCTTCACACAGGCGAAAAAAGCTTGAATTTGAACTCAGGTGGCTGCACCCACCAATTTCCACTGTGCCAAGTTACCACCAAGAGTTCATTAGTGTTTTGATTTGTGAACGCTGGCCCCGGCACAGACAGACGGACAACATATTTTGCTCCACACACTGTTTATTATACACTATTTACAAAGTCTTTGCTCACGTGCACCCCCAGTGCCTTCTCGCACCGAATTCCCCAAAGTCCAGGCCCACAGTCTTTTGTGCCTTCCTGGCCGCCTCCAGTCCTTCCTCTTGCTCAGTCCGCTTCCTCCCGACTTCCACTGCTGACTGGAGGGAGGCGGCCCCTTTTATGGGGAGCCGGATGGGCTCCAGCTGCTTCCCGGCACTTAATGGCGGCCATACCCCTGTGTGGCGGAAGTGCCGGCCGTGCACCCGGAAGCCATCTGCGTCTCCCCGGTCGTCTTCCCCCCGGCACTTCCTGGTGTGGCGGAAGTGCCGGGCTCCTGGGATAAACGGGCACTGGTGGCCACGGGTCCCTACAGGGCTGGGCTTCCAAGCCCTGTACCCGAGGCCCCCTGCATAACCAGGACGGACGCCCCCACTCAGTCTGGAGGAGGCACACGCCCTCCTCTGGTCCTCTAAGGCGTCCCGGCCGGGCTCCATCCCCAGCCGAGGACCGTACGGGGTAAACCGGCATCGGGGCGCCGCCTGGCGGTGACCACGGGCCCCTACAGGGTAGGGTTTCCATGCCCTCGACCCGTGGCTCCCCACAGAACCAGGACGGATGCCCCCTCGCGGTCTGGAGGAGGCACAAGCCCTCCTCACGTCCTCCTGGGCGTCCCGGCCGGACCACAGATTTTATTCAAAGAGTCTTCATTAAACAAGCGTAAGCATGAGTGAATATGTAAGCCTTGGCAAGTCTCATCACAAGCCAGCATATCGGTTAGATGGAACTGAACTCCATCATTTTAAATTGGTCTAGACAAAAAGTGTAACAGGCACGTCAAAGAGGCAGTGTCCACTTTAATGGACTGGACCTGTTGAACAGAGCTCAGGTCTTCAAAGTACCATAGAAAAACAATCCTCATTCTGAACCAAGAAACTGTTCACACTGGTCTGAACCAAGAAACTGGACAAAAAAGTCAAATTCTACACAAGTCCAATAAAACACACACGTAATATATGGATTTTGAGATGGGCATCAATAATAACTTACACCCAGTTCTGTCAACTTGGGCCTGAAAGAGTAATACTTTTGGGTGCCACCATGCGGCAGCCTTTACAGAAGATCTCCTTTTCGTTTTTTTTTTTGTTTAGAATTATGAATGTTTTTAATGTAATTAATTAATGGTATTAATTTGGAATGTTACAATGTGGCCTCTGGCCTCTGTTACCAAACATTTCTGAATTAATTTTTAAACTAAACGGAAAAGATGTCATTGTTAACACAGATTTGAGCGCCGGCCCACCTCGGCTGCCTCTCAGATAAACTGTGAAAATGAGAAATGTCTGCTTTGTCTTGGTAGAGTGATATATTACTCTAATTCTCCCTTCTGTATTATTTATGTGTGGCTTTTGTCAGAATGCCTCAGATCTCACAGATTTACCACTGTTTATAAGGTATTGTATATAACGTCTCCCCACCTTCCCTTCTACATTTATAACCTCAGGCAATTAGGTGTACTAAAAGAAAAGCAGGAGTTAAATTTCAACTTAAATAATGTATTATTGATAATATTCATAAATAATAACAATAAGCAAAGGACATTTGAATATTGGCAACCATACAACCTGAAGAATGCTGATGTGTAGTTTCAGGCGGCACACAGTTAAGTCTCTCTAGTTAAGTCTTCATTTGTGGTTAGCTTTCTTCAGAACAGGCCTCATGCCTGCCTCAATATGGTTGGCAAGCTGTGCTCTTCATTGTGTTGTCCTTTTCAGTTCACGGTCTGTGAGAAGCTCCTTCATCAGTTGGTAAGAGAGAGAGTGGGAGGGGTAAAGCAAGGGAATTTATAGACTCTCTGTCCAAACCATACTGCCAATATGGTGTTTGTTTTATCTTGGTAGAGTAATATATGTATTGCTCTACTTAGCCCTATTGTATTATTAATATGTAGCCTTAGAATACCTAATCTCACAGACTCACCACTGTTTATAAGGTATTATTGTATATGACTTATCCCCACCTTCCCTTCTATATCTATAATCTCAGGCAATTAGATGTAGTAAAAAGACAAGCAGGAGTTAAGTTTCACATAAAATAATGTATTATTGATAATATTCATAAATAATAACAAAATGCAAAGTACATTTGAATATTGGCAACCATACAACCTGATAAAATGGTGATGTGTAATTCAGGTGGCACACAGACTTGCAGTTACTTAAAAATGTCTCTAGTTAAGGCATCATGTGGTGCTCCACATGTCTGTTCAAAATGGCTGAAGCTGTGGTCTTCATTGTGTTGTCTTCAGTTCATGGTGAGATGGTCTTCATCAGTTGTTAACAAGAGAAAGATACTTCTACATCTTCACAGGTTAGCAAGAGATGCTTCTTTCATCATATGTTGGTTAGAGAGAGAGAATGTGGTTGAGCAAGCAAATTTATAGGTTTTTTGTCCAACCCCCTACAGCCAATAGGATATCATGGTACTTAAAGGCCTCTGAGACAAGCCAATTCCAAACAGCCATACCTCAGACCAATAGGGGAAATAGAACATCTTAACACCTGCAACCCCCCAAGACCATATGTTAAGCTAACCTGGCTTTGTGTGGGGGATGAAAGAAAAACTTTAGCAAAGAAATACTCATCAAACTGGTTTAATACACATCCCCCAAATCCTGTCGTAAAATTACAAAGAAAAGTCGTAAACGGGGGGCATAGACGAATGCCTCTCACCAAAGTAACACTAAATTACATTGCTTTGCCTACATTACAAATAAACACATACAAAACATTTAGCAAGTTATATGCAAAATCTTACATCACAACAGTGTTGTAGTACTTAATGGCTTCAGGCAACTTTAGACTAACGGAACTCTGGTGTGACACAATGGTTTCACAACTGCCCCCAAAACCATTTTTAAGGTGAAGCTTGCCAGCTAGATAGTTGGCCTCGATGAGGGGGTTGACTGACAAAGTCCTGCAGGGAATCACTTGCCAAACTTGTTTCAGGCAATTCTCACAACCCTGTCGTAAAATTACAAAGAGACTCAGTCCTACAAGGGTGTGGGGGTACTTAACCATCTAACCATGGCTGTTCTTATCAATGATAGACATTAGTGTTATAAGTTACAAATGAAGACATACAAAATATTTATCAACTTATATGCAAAATTTCACACCACAACACGTCACAGGGTGAGCATAAAAGCTCTGACGACTGCCCATGAATTTATGTACTTCACCAGGGAAGAAAAGAGTTTTCAAAAAAATTTTGCTTTATTTTTCAATATATTCCACTGATAGCTCCATACATTTCATATACTTTTTCTGCAATGACTTTAACCCCTCTGAAAAAAAATAATCTTCTGTTTGAAGACACCTTAACATCTTCATCACTTGAAAACTGCCATCCACAGAGAGATTTCTTCAAACTCAGAACAGGAAATAATCTGAGGTAACCAGGTTAGAACTGTAGGGTGGATGGTTCAGCTGCTGGAACCCACACTCTCAGATGGCAGTCTGTGATTGACGTGACATGTGAACCGGCATATTGTCGAGAAGAAGCAGCATGCCTGCTGTGAGTTTTACTCCTCTTTTCTCCTTGATTGACTCCCACAAAATGATCATTGTGTTGGTGTGACTCTCCCCGGTTATGGTTGTCTTGTGTGGCATGAACTCCAAAAGCAAAAGTCCTTCAGTATCCTAGAAGACAGTTGCCATGACTTTGGCCTGTAGATTTTTTTGTCTTGAAAATTTTTTTTGGGGTGGGTTGACTTGTGATTTCACTGCATTGTCTCCATTTTGGACTCAGGATCTCTGTGATAGACCCCAGTCTCATCTTCAGTTACCAAATGATGAAAAAAAAATCACTTGGTCTTCATGGAGCATCTCCAAGTTCTCCTGACAGCACTGGTGCCTAGTGGCCTTCTGGCATCCGTATTCTTGGAACCCATCTTGCACTGACCTTTGACATGCCCAACCTTTCATGAATTATTTTCCAAACTGTACCTGCCGAGATACCCATTTCTTCAGCTATTCGGGAAACCTTGATTCATCTGTTTGACAAAATTAAATCCTTGATATTCTTGCACATTTCTGTGGAAGTTGCTTCCACAGGCAGTTTAATGTGAATATAAGAATATAAGAGACTCTGAAAATTGTAAAGTGAAATATATTAAATATCTCCATATTCATCTGGTAGCCCCATTACACCTTATGGGAAAAAGAAAAGTGCAATAAAAGGGTGAATACCCAAAACAAGGATAAAAGTTACAGATGAAAGAGACAAAGATCTGGAGCCAGGAGAAAAGTAAGGTGGAAAGGATTCACACCTGGCTTAACTTCTTATAATGGGAAATGTTCTATTGCTTTCATGTACTGTAAGTTGTTTGAATTATTACATCTCAGTGTGAGTTATGGCAAGTTCAGGCACTTTGAGTACTGCTGAGATCTGTTCTACATTTTTAATGCTCGAGGGTTTGTTGGGACTGAGTGGAAGAAGTAGGGGAGGGGACTGAATATTTCTGTGAATGTGCAATGGCGGAAAAGAGAACAGAGTACAATTAAAACTAAAATGTATGATCCAGACATTGAAATGTGTACTGAATTTATCCATGTCACTGCCCGGGAAAGTAAGTTTGTTCTTGTTACCAATATTTTAATGATGAATCATTCTGAATTCTGGTGACTTCAAACCAGAAATCAGGTATCTATTAGGTATCTTCCATTTGTGGTCACTACAAGCCAGACTTCCTCTATCCAAATATTAATCAATGTAGATAATAAGCTGTGGTACAATCCAAACAGGTCTGACCTCATCTTACTGCCACCTACAAACCTACTATTGACCGCAGCAGCTCTTTGTTATCCAAGCAAGGAATTCTTATGTGTGTTTGGGAGGGTTGTTGTTTACCTTTATTATATTTATTTTTTGGGAGCTTCTGTAAAAGTTTAATTTCTCCATGGGGACAAGTAAAGTATAATCTAATCTAAATGTGGTTGGCATAGTGGTTGCGCTGCTGCTGTGCAATAAGGAGGTTTTGGGTTTGCTTCCTGGAGCCTCTCTGTGTGGAGATTGCTTTGAGCAGTGAGAAAATTAATTATTATTAATTATCCATCCATCCATTATCCAACCCCTCTATATCCTAACTACAGGGTCACAGGGGTCTGCTGGAGCCAATCCCAGCCAACACAGGGTGCAAGGCAGGAAACAAACCCCGGGCAGAGCACCAGCTCACCGCAGGGCACACACGCCCACAGTAGGGACAATTTAAGATCGCCAATGCACCTAACCTGCATGTCTTTGGACTGTGGGAGGAAACCGGAGCACACGGAGGAAACCCATGCAGACACGGGGAGAACTAGCAAACTCCATGCAGGGAGTACCCGGGAAGTGAACCCGGGTCTCCTAACTGATGGGAACTGGTGGCAATGCTACCGACTGCGCCACCATGCCACCCTATTATTAATTAACTATATGTTAATTAACATTGTAACATTAAATTAATTAAATATTTAAAAATGCACCAAAATAGCTTTACAATACCTGTATTAAATGATAAAAGAACATTAATATACTGCACACCATTGTTTTACACACACATAAACCCCCTGTATGTGTACACATCTTACTATGCTGTCTGTACCAGCATAAACATACAATATGTATGGAAGTATGCTCTTGAACTTGATATGCAGAACTTTAAAGCATTTCATTAAATTTTATTGATGCTAAACTAAAATTTGGAAGGAAATGAAAGTGAATATTTCAAACCAACCTCCTAAAAATGCAAGAAAGAAAACGATGATGTTCTCTTATAATATTAGATGGAGAAAAGTGAGATGGATTAAGGCTCCCAAGTCAGTGTAAACCACTGTAATATTTTCATATTTCATTCGTTATTCTTTCTCTTATCATCCAAGCTGTTCATATGCCAGTATGCATAACCAGGCACTGTTATAAATTTGCCTGCAGGATCTGATGAGGGACAAATGAATTTGTTAAGAAAGCCAAACAGGTAGCTGTGACTGGCATTTTGCTCCAAATTCATGGACAGTATAAAAACGGCTGAGCCTTCTGCTGTTAAGTGCCCAGGTTATTGCTTGGAATTTTGTGGACTACTAATATAATGTTCTTTTTTTTTACATTTCCTAAATTGATCATATTAGCATCTATTGTGTGGCATATTTAAGAAAAAGGAAGTCTGACTAAGCTAAGGCAGATTTTCAGATCGAGTAAGTGCTGCATCTTGTCCCTTCAATTCAAACAATTCCAAAAAGGTATGTGGGGATGATAAAATGTTTCTTTAAAAGATATTGTAAAAAATGTTAATGCACGAGTATGTGCTTATTATAACATAACATAACATAAAAAAATTGAAACAGTTTAATTCAATACAGGTTCTTGGGGCAGAAGCTTATCCCAAGACCATTGTGTGCATAGTGTCAAGGAAAGATTAAATCTTGATCTCAATCTTGATCCCAGTTCCATGTCAGCGCTCTTTTAATAAAAGCTTATATGTAAGAATAATACATTTATTTAACAAAGATATCTTTGGAGCGCTCCATGCTTCTCTGCATTTCAATTATTATGGGAGTGCTGACAATATTTTGTTAGACAAAAAGTATGAATATACAAAAGATTATTTAGCATATAGCTGATAACATGTTAATCTATTACAAACAGGTCGATATGTCAGACTTTAGATCATTAGGTTACAGAGAGAGATTGCATGATACTCCATGCTGAAGATCAGGGGCTAGTTAGGGACTGCAGAACTAAAATGAACTCATCCTATTTAGAGCAATTAGACAAAAGTCATTATAACTGAAAAGCTTAAAGCACTAAAAAGATCATATAAAGGTTTTCCACTGCAATCGACGGAGCTAGCCCAGTTGATGGAGCCAGCTAACTATACAGCCATACTCAATAAAGCTTTTTAGTATTTACAGGTACACTAAGTCACCATGCAAAACCAGAAAAAGTCCAAATGGAATAACAAAAGAAATGTAATCAGTTGTATCTAAAATTTATTACATTAAATATTATTAGCTCACTGTAGCTGCTTTCTCTTGAACATGCTGTACACAATTTTCTATGAGTAAAACATTCCTGCATTAGATCAGTTCCTGCTTTTCCTAGTGACCAATGGTCATTGCAAAGGATATTTTTTCAGAAATGTGTATTCTTTTGAATTGGAACAGGTAATCAGTAGGAATACTGAGAAATTTCAGCATTTGTTATTATCATTATTATCATTAAGATGTTAGCATAATATTAATAAATATCAACAAATAAAAAGCACGTGTTGGGTTAATTTTCTTTCTTCTATAACATCGCTAAATTTCAATCAAATCAGTCAAAGCTTTTTTGAGATTTTGGATTTTATATATTTTATATTGTTAGGGAGTTACCCCTAAATATTTATAGATCAAAATGTTCTTTCTTAGTGGATACCCACTGGCTTAGATGTACCATCCTGCCCAATTTCAGCTTTTCAAGTAGTGAGTCACTTTCATATTATATACATATATGGTTTAACAAATAGAGGATTCTGACATTTTTCCCTCCTCATCTGTTTCTTCACTAGTTTTGCATTTGGCTACAGTCAGTCTCACTACTGGTAGCATTAGACGATACCCGGACACTACAGAGGTTGGACAGTTAGCCCAAATTCTCCAGGATGGCACATCAATATGTGCCATTGCCAGAATGTTTGCTGTGTCTCCAAGCACAGTCTCAAGGGCATTGAGGAGATTTCAGGAGACAGGCAGTTCCTTTGGGCAACAAGGAACAGGATGAGTAATGCCAGAGCCCACAAAATGACATCCAGCAGACCACTGGTGTGAAAGTCTCTGACCAAACAATCAGAAACAGACTTCATGAGGGTGGCCTTAGGGCCCAACATCCTCTAGTGGGCCCTGTGCTCATTGACCGCCCAGCACCGTGGAGCTCGAATGGCATTTGTCATAGAATACCAGAATTGGCAGGTCAATCACTGGCACCCTGTGCTTTTCACAGATGAGAGCAGGTTCACCCTGAGCACATGTGACAGACGTGAAAGGGTCTGGAGAAGCCATGGAGAATGTTATGTTGCTTGTATCATTGTTCAGCATGGGTCAGTGATGGTCTGGGGAGCCATAGGGTATTGGGATGAAATCCTTGGACCCATTGTCAGACCCTATAGTGATGCAGTGGGTCCTGGGTTCCTCTTGGCGCACGATAATGCCCGGCCTCATGTGGTGAGAGTATGTAGGCAGTTCCTGGAGGATGAAGAAATTGATACCATTGACTGGCCTCCACGCTCGCCTGACATAATTCCTATAGAATAACTCTGGGACACCCAACTCCTCAGACTGTCCAGGAGCTCAGTGATGCCCTGGTCCAGATCTGGGAGGGGATCCCTCAGGACACCATCCGTCATCTCATTAGGAGCATGCTTCCCCACCTCCCGACGTTGTCAGGCGTGCATACAAGCATGTGGGGGCCATACAAACTACTGAGTACAATTTGGAGTTGCTGTAATGAAATTTCGGCAAAATGGGCTAGCCTGCTGCATTTCGAGGTGTCTTTGAATTCAGCCCTCTGTAGGTTGATAATTTTCATTTCCATCAAACGATGTGGCATCCTTTCGTTCCTAACACATTACCCAGTCCATATCATTATAGATATCCAGCAGGATTTTTTATACCCATTGAGGTCTGATGTGTTTTAAAAGTGTTCCTTTAATGCCAATTATGAATGTGATTAGGCGGAAGGGATGGGTTCAGGAGTCCCATGACCAAAAGTGATGTCATGTGCCCTCGACACGTACGTTTCCGGGTCTGTAGAGGGAAATAGAGGAAAAGTATTATAAGACAGCAGCAACTCTTGATTCGGCGTGGAATTACAAACCCGGATATATATATATATATATATATATATATATATATATATATATATATATATATATATATATATATACTGTATATATATATATATATATATATTGTGGAATTGGACCCGGACACAGACAGGCGGACAACGGTTTTGCACCCAACACACTCATTTATTATATACACTATTTACAAATATTTCAGTGCACACCCAGTGCCTCCAGTACCGATCCCCCAAAGTCCAGGACTCACAGTCTTCCGTGCCTTCCTTTCTGGCCGCCTCCACTCCTCTCTCGAGCTCCGTCCTCTTCGTCCAGACTCTTGCCAATGAACGGAGGGAGGCGGCCTCTTTTATCCCAACCCCAAACACACCCCCACGTGGCGGAAGTGCCAGTCTTCTTCCCCTCAGCACTTCCTGGTGTGGCAGAAGTGCTGAGGTCCAGGGTTCTTCAGGCACCGGGGCGCCGCCTGGCCTACAGGTTTGGGCTTCCAAGCCCCCTACCCATGGCCCCCAACACAACCAGGGTGGTCGCCCCCTCATGGTGTGGAGGAGGCACAAGCCCTCCTCCGGTCCTTCTGGGTGTCCCGGCTGGGCTCCCACCCCAGCCGCATGCGACAATATATATATATATATATATATATATATATATATATATATATATATATATATATAAATTAGAATTTGAGATTTTTAGCACACTGTCTAAAATGCACATGTAATTCAAGTGTATTCCACATTTAAATGCATATAACATTTTGAAATCCTAGTGTCTCTCATCATCACTTACTGAGGCCCATACTGTACATCACACAATTTGTAATTTGATTCTTTAGTTAACTTTTGAGTTGTGGGAATTGAAATACACTTCTTGATTACTCATACCATAGGTAAAGTACAGTGGGCTATTAATGCTTACAGAAATTATGCTAAAAAGGATTATTCTGCAGTTTTCCTTCATATGGATTATGTTAATTAAGATTATGAATTTTAATTTACATAATCCTTATTAGCATTACTTGGAAGATATTCAGAATGTACCTGAAATGGGCTCATAATGAAACCAGCTTGTGTTCTCAATTTCCACGTATCGTACCGCATTGTCACTATATGCTGAGGTTGAGTGCTCAGCTAAAGGTGATGAATGAGCCTTATTGCAAAATGATTTGTTTGCTTCATATTTTTATATACTGACTGGAATGTCTGAAATGTATTATGTTAGAAGTGAAAGGAACTAAAGGTATGAATTATAAATCTTGAATGCTTCTTTAAATCATATTAAGTTGTTTCAGTAACGGTTTTCAGATCTTTAAGTAAGTGCATTCTACTCATTCTTATATCTTGAGTTTTCTTGCTACGAAATTCATTATTGTGCTAGATTACTGTATGCTGAGACTATTCAGACTGAAGAATAAATTTAATGGACAGGTTACATTAAGTGTCCTCTGTCTGAAGAATAATCGGTCCGTAATTGTCAATTGTAGTTAGTCACTACATATAGCAAATCTGTGCTATACAAATGTATTTAGCATGGACATGAGCTCCCTGGGATTTCATTTCTTTTGGATACATTGGTGGAGTTAAATGCTACAAACCTCCATTCCAAAACAACAGGTAAAGTAAAACGTAATGAAAACAAGAACTTTGATTGTTTTAATGCTGGTGACAAATGAGTGCAACTGAAACAAGCCTATGGAGGAAATATCTTTTTAGTTCAGGAGTTTTAGCATGATGTGTCTGTTCATTATGAAGTATTTCTATGGCCATTGGCAGACTTCCAGCTTTATTTTCAGGATTTCTATGTTTTTTGTCCTTTGGAGTCCTTACTCACAAAATCAACCAATCAGGTTAGGGTTTCCAGTTTCTCTTTGCTAGCCTCACCTCCTAGGACTTTGTGCTTTCCCCTGAATTTTAGAGTTTGGCTCATTTCCATAAGTTACTGTAAACAGTATTTAGCTTTAATTTATCATACTTCATTTTAAAGAAGCCAAGTACATTTGTTAACTTAATCTAATGAATACATAAAGAAGTAAATGAGGATTGTTCTTAGAGATCCAGGCAAAACTTAAATTATTAACTGTAACCCTTGGAGTACAAAGCAATTAGAGAAGACCAAAAAGAAAAGACTTAGAAGAGGATGGTGACAAAATTGGATGCCATCAGGAAAAATCCCCTCCATCCCCACCAGGAGGCGCTCTCCGGGAGCACTTTTAGTCACAGCCTTATTTCACCACGGTGTGCTAAGAAGCACCTCTGGGGGTCTTTTCTGCTCACTGTTATCATGCAATTTTTTGTTTCTACTTGATATACTTGTTAGGATTATTTTTATTTATTTATTTGCTTATCAATAGATTGATTGCTTGGCTGTATTATTTGTCCCATAAGTCTGTATTCTTGTTTTTTATGTTTATGCTGTCGTATGCATCTGAATTTCCCTGTGGGATTAATAAAGTTTATCTAATTTAATCAAATTAAATTGTAATACTGGCGAACAGATTTCCTGGTATGCTGCCAAAAACAGTAAAGATATCTGCAGGTAGATCTACTCTTTTTGTCATTGTCATTAAATATCTTTTTTACTTTTAACCGTTTCAAAGGCTATAAGAATTTCATATAGTTGAACATTTGTCAATGCTGTGACAAGTGAGGTCCTGACTATTTACTGGGAAGTTGACATTTATTCTATACATTTAAAACTGCCTCACGCTGAAACCCATTTTAATTGTCCAGCCATTCATTTTCTAAACTCATTTTCTAAACTCATTTAATCTAATTTTTAAGGTCTGTAATGAGACTCAATAAGAAGCGTAAAGGTTTAGGGGAAAATAAACCCCATGTACAGACAAAAATAAGAAAAACGTCTTTGCAGACACAAGTTCAGTGCCAAACTGAGGTAATACAAGATGGTGGGGGATTTATATAATTGGAAAAGGAGGAAGTGGGATCTTGAATAAACCAGGGCCGGAAGTGATGTCATCATTAGGTGGGATATTGCGAGCGGAAGTGACGTCTTTAGGAGGTGGGTGCTGATGAGAGTCTGCAGAGGGAGAAAAGGAGAGAGTGTTACTGGACAGCGCCAGCCCCTGGCCAGGCTTAAAAACACTTACTTTTGAGCCCTTAAACTTTTCCCTATGCGCACGTGTGTGACAGATCATGGTAGGGGTCAAAACTTTTCCCAGTCCCACTGATTAGTGTTTTATTTTTTAAAAATCTTATTAATTTTATTGCAATCATTAAATACAAATCAATCAATTTTTACAAAAAGTAAAATTAAGAACAAGTCGACCTCCACCCCTGAGAGAGAGAGAGCAAGGCAAATGGTGTAAAATTTAAGGCTTGTAAACATACCTAAATTGATAAGTTTGATAAGCCAATAGAGATGAATGGAGAAGACAAAGAAAGACAGAAATAATTGCTTCCTCTGTGCTTTAAGAGGTTATTTTAAAATATTACTGATTAGATCCTGCCATGTTTTGAAAAAAGTCTGTATGGATCCTCTAACTGAGTATTTGATTTTTTCCAATTTCAAATAGTATAACACATCAGTTTCCAACTGACTTAAAAGTGGAGAGTTAGGATTCTTCCAGTTTAGCAGAATAAGTCTGCCTGCCAAAAGTGTAGTGAATGCAATCACAGTTTGTTTGTGTTTCTCCACTTTAAACCCCTCTGGAAGAACCCCAAACACAGCTGTTAATGGGTTAGGAGGGATTGTGACACCAAGGCTGTCTGAAGGGTAAGTAAATATTTTGGTCCAGAATGATGTTAATTTGGTGCAGGCCCAGAACATGTGACCTAGTGAGGCTGGGACTTGATTGCAGCGTTCGCAGGTTGGATCAAATTATATTTAATTTAATATTGTTTTTTATCAGTATGCTGCTGCTGGAGTATGTGAATTTCTCCTTGGGATTAATAAAGTATCTATCTATCTATCTATCTATCTATCTATCTATCTATCTATCTATCTATCTATCTATCTATCTATCTATCTATCTATCTATCTATCTATCTATCTATCTATCTATCTATCTATCTATCTATCTATTGTAAAAGATGAATAAGGAGACAGCATAAAGGTTTGGGGTTTCCAGCCCCGTATACTGCAAAATTATCCACAGTAAACAAAAAATTACAGGTCAGATACATAAAGTAAAACAGTACATATGCACAACGCCGAAAATGTTGTCGGCGGCCATTTTATGAAGGAGGAGCCGGAAGTGGAGAAATGCTGGGAAGGAACCGTGAGGGAAGATGGGATCGATGACGTCAGGAACAAGTGAGGAGGAAGGGCGGAAGTAAGGTGCTGCGGGAAAATGAGGCTTATGGTGGCGGAGCGTCTTTTTTTCTGTAAGAAAGCAAAGGAGAAAGGATGTTCAGGAGTGGTATTTCGTACATCAGTTGAGTGCAGAGGGTGATCCACTGATACACATGTGAGACACATAGCTAAGAAAAGTCGGGGGTGATTTTCAAGCTGTATAGAGAATACACTGTGTTTATTCAGCTTTCAGGACTTTCATTTTAAAGGTCTGCATCAGCAGTAATGCTTATAAAGAGCTCCTTTTGTTAATTATAATATTGTGGCTTACTTTTCTTTCACAACAGGATGCCTGAACCTTGTTCTTGTCCCCAGATAAATATATCACAGATATTTTACAAATAAATGTTGCTGTAGGCTATTCCAGTAGTTTATGTCTTATTTGATAAAATCCCAGGGAACACATTGATTTATTAAACTGAGGTTTTCTTGACAGTTTAAAGTGTCTCCACAACACCTACATTACTCACCTGCTATGGTATTTGTATTCTTCCAGTCTACTACCACCCCTTACACAGCCACTGTGGACGTCTGTTACACTATACCCCATTTGCTGATTCTGCCAGATCATCTCAAATACAAGCCACTATTCTAGCATTTCCTTGCCAGTGGGTCAAGGAGATCTCTGTGCCCCAGTGATTTTCACGCTGGCTTTTCTCATCACATACATTTCCTCCAGAAAACCACAGAAACAGCCAAACAAATGGAACAATTGTCAACTCAGGTGGTGTTTTCTGCGACATTTTTGGACAATTTGCAACAGAAGCACAATCAACATTCTTTATGAAGCCCTTTCCTCAAATACCTTTTTTTTTCGCATTCTGCTACCCTTGTCACCTCTTCTTAAGCAGGTCAGGTATGTAGTTACATATTTCAAATGACATCTCAGTCAAATCCAATGCCGATCAGCTGTATATGGAAAAATGTGCCTCAGCATTTACTGTATGTCTTTTTTGCTGAATACAGAGAATGAAGCTTTGTTAGCCTGAATGTGAATAGTTCCTGTGTTTCTGTTTTTGCATTATCTTCATTTATTTGTCTACATCTTTAAGTGTATATGCTTTTAACTGCTACTTTACATTAAATGTTAAATCTTTACACTTTTGTGGTTGTAGTACTAGGGTGTTGTACTTTGTTAGCCATTATGAATATAGTGAAAAGTCAAGAAAAATGAAACCTTTTATTGGCTAACTAAAAAGATTACAATATGCAAGCTTTCGAGGCAACTCAGGCCCCTTCTTCAAGCAAGCCCAAAAGCTAAAAGGTGTCATTTAGCTTGACTTCTCACTACAGTTTTGTGGTTGAAATACTATGAGGAAGACCCTCATTTTGGTACAGCTTAGCTATTAGCTAAACAAAGGGGCCTGATGGAATGAATGCTCTTCTCTCGTTTCGTTATGTTCTTATGTTCTCACTTGTGTCCCATTCAGCATAAATATCAGCCTCCAACTCCTGCTGCTAGCATACTGGGAATGTCTCCTGATGATAGAAATGACCAGAATTACAGATGGCTACCTGGTAAAAAATTCAAAAAGAATCTAGTGTGCATTGGCATGACAACATTCTGCTTTGTTTATTGATTTTTTGAGTCTTGCCTGGCTATTTTATTTAATTTTTTGACTTTTTGGATTTGTCCCTGACCTCTTCCCTGTTCTGTAGATCTGTGGTATTTTGTATTATGAAGAAGCAATACCCCAAACAACTTCTTTTCATTTCAGAAGTCGCAGTGATGTTCTCCGAATAATTCCTTGACTTTTCTAATCTGATGGCCTGGTGCATTATTCTTCTGTAAAGGCAAATTTGGAGAGGGGTTTGCTGCTATCATGGAGGGAGGGGTGCACCTAACTAGAAATAAATTTTAGAAATCCTGTTGAAATCAAACACTGCTCTACTCGTATGAAGGAACTGTGACGGTGCAGGTCGTCTCCTGGCTCCCTCTTCAGTTATGGGAGCCTCTTGAATCAGACACCATTGATAATTTAACCAGATGAACATTGCAGATGAGATCAGAACACACATGAAAGAAGGGGATGGTGCAAAAGTGATCAGTGCTTTTATTAAAAACCAAGTCCAAAACAAGTGTTCAAAAAGTGAGGTGCTCGGAAAATAGTTCAATAAATACATAAATAATTCATAAAAAGGTGTGTCTGTGAAAGTTAAAATCAGAATAAATAAATTCATTAAAAACAAGGTTAAAATCAACCACTCAGGAAACTGTCTTTACTAAAAAGCCTGGTGGCTCCTCTGCTTATCCCATATGGGCCTTAAAGCAGAGGAGTCACCCTACCAACAGGGACAGCTGACCTTTCGCAGGTCTGGGTCCTTGCCGTCCTATGGCATCCTCTCTGGACCTATACTTGGGATGCCAATGGCCATGGTGCTCACGTTGAAGCTCTCTTCCCAAGCCTTCTTAACTCCCACTGCCTTCCTGGTCTTCCAAGGCGAGTCGCTCCTTTTAGTGCATATCGCTCTGGCTCCCCGAGTGCTCAGCCAGAGCAATCACTCCTTCAGTCACCCGGGCATCAGCCTCTTGTGTTGCTCAAGAGGCTCTTCTTCCCAGCTGCGTGCCTTCTCTCCCTCTAGCCTGCTCCCTTCTGCTCATTCACACCGGCTCCTTCTATGCCCGTCCCTATCTCTTTCTCCATTTAACCTCCGTCTTTGCTTCTTTCTTGATTCCCCTCTCTCACGTCCCTTTTAAAATGGAGATGTGGCACAGCTGGGCAATCAGCAGCTCCCGCCGTCAATTAGGGTCACAGATGATCTTACACCTGTGCACTAAGTGCAGGGCCGCCTGCTCCCGTATTGCACATGAGAACTGCTCACCACGCCCCGCCACACGAAGACATTTTTATTTAAAACGTCAAACAGCCACGGACCTCACTTTACCACAGGAACTGCCAACTGGAAAAATGTTGCCTGGTCTGAATAATCTTTCCGATACTGGGGTCATAACTTTGAGTAAATGGCATGAATTCATGGATCTGTACTGTCCTTTATCAATGGTACAGGCGGGTACAGGCGGGTGGTGTCAGTGTACGTGTATGTTGATTGTTTTCTTGAACAACATTAGGCCTTCTAATCTATACTAATAAAAGGCAAAGCCCTCACTCACTCACTCACTCACTGACTCACTCACTCACTCACTGACTCACTCACTCACTCACTCACTGACTCATCACTAATTCTCCAACTTCCTGTGTGGGTGGAAGGCTGAAATTTGGCAGGTTCATTCCTTACAGCTTCCTTACAAAAGTTGGGCAGGTTTTATATCGAAATTCTACGCGTAATGGTCATAACTGGAAGCAGTTTTTCTCCATTTACTGTAATGGAGATGAGCTTCAACGCCGTGGGGGCGGAGTTTCGTGTGACATCATCACGCCTCCCACGTAATCACGCAGTACATAGAAAACCAGGAAGACCTCAAAAAGCACTGAAGAAAACATGCATTATATAATTGAGAAGGCAGCGAAACAATAAGAAGCGAGCGAGTGACATATACAACCATATTCATGAGTTCTGCTACTCCGGAAACAAAGCACGATGTAAACCTAAAGTTTAAATTAAGTTCATAGACAGGCTGCCGCTGGCGTTTGTAATTTAGTGCCTGCCCATATAAGGCCGTCCGTCAGCGGCAATCCAATAGCAAACTGCCATGGGTAAATATTCGCGGGTGAAGGACTGTGCTTATGCAGAGGAAGATGAGATGGTCAGGGTGGTGTTTGACACAAACTCAGCAAAACTGCGAGAGAAAGTTTTAAGTGCCAGGACTAAGGTAACATTAAATACAGCCATGGACATAGCACGAGATGGCACCAGCACAGCTGGGAAACTTCGATGCATGTACACCGAGCGGCTCACGTGAACTGACGCAGTGCACAGATAAAAGGCAACAGTTCCAAAGAGCGCTGAACAAAAACGAATTACACAATTGAAAAGGCAGCAAAAAATATGAAGCGTCTGATACATACAAGCATATTCATAAATCCAACTACTGCGGAAACAAAGCACACGTTGGAAAAGTCAATGTCCCGCTAAAGGAAGACAGTGTAAAAACCCGTGCATGCAGTGTGTCAGGTCTCAGATAAAGAAGAAGACGAGCTGTTTATTGATGCAGTAAGAAACGAATCGATGAATGAAACCTGTCATCTTTACAACGATTGACAAACACGGAATGTAACTTGAACACAACACATTCTACAAATACGAACCTGATTGAAAGAAATAATGATAATCAAATCCTTGATGACAGCAACACTCAGTAACACTCACAAAACAAATACTGTATATTGACAGTCATGTTACGTTATTTTTAAAATGTTCCCTTTTCTTTTTCTAGCTTTTTTAACACACTACTTCTCCGCTGCGATACGTGGGTATATATATATATATATATATATATATATATATATATATATATACATATATATATATATATATATATATATATGTATATATATATAACCCGATCTACATACTCGAATAATGGATACTTTATTCGCCATCAATGATTGTTTTGGTAAAGCCATACTCAGTGTATTCATTAGATGAACGGTAAAAAGTAAGAGCGAGGGAGGATGACTTATTGAGGCATGCAGGCTGTAGTGCGTCAACTCTATCTGAATTGCGCGATCACATTTGAAAAATATATCTTTTCAAGTTCTATTTAGTCCATATGTGTCAAACTCAAGGGCGCGGGCCACATCCGCCCGGCGTAATTATATCCGCCCGCGAGATCATTTTATATACTGTATTATTGTTATTAAAGCCCGGTATATGAAGCGCTGGTAACACAATAAACTACAGATCCCATAATGCAGCGCTTCAGCTGCCTTGCCGAACACTTACCGCGTTAATCAAGTCTACCTTATGATGCTGCAAGTTATTGCGAAGCTAGCTCACACGATGCTGAGAGAAAAGTTGATTCTGAAAATAGAGCCTTTAAAAACCGATGGGAGGCTGAGCATATGTTTACTGAACCCGTTTGTCTCATTTGTGGAGCTAATGTGGCTGTAATTACAGAATTTAATCTAAGACGGCACTATGAGACAAAACATCAGGGTAACCTGAATGCAATGCAGAAGATACAGAAAGCAGCATAATTAAATAAGAATCTGACACTTCAGTGGACGTTTTAACCCGTGCACAATCACAAAGTGATTTCAAGTGAAGCTGCTTTTATGGGAGACACAAATGCACCAGTTCACCTTGCCCCACTTTCCCTGTTGCCAAGTAATGTTAAACCAAGTCGTCACTACGGTGTTCCCAAATACGCACTTTGCTGATAAACTGAGCGCACTGCGCACTGAGTTTGCACGGCGCTTTGGTGACTTTGAAGAACAAAAAAAGTCCGTCTACATGCGGCTCGAACCTTGTGCATGTTTGGTAGCACATATCTGTGTGAGAAGCTCTTCTCAGTGATAAAGACTAACAAAACAGCACACAGGAGTCGCCTCACTGATGAGCACCTGCAATCCATCCTGAGAATCTCCACAACACAGAACCTCACACCAAACAGAAACGAACTTGTGGCCAAAAAAAGATGCCAGGCGTCCAGCTCTAAAATGACATATGAGCAAAGACAACTGAATGATTTGATTTGTTATTGCTGAAAGGAACACATTTTATTTATATTTCCAGGTTTTGTTATGCAGCATGTTCATATTTGAATTTGTATAATTTTGACAGGATATATTTTTATGGAGAGCAAAATCTTTTGGGATATTTAAAATCTAAGTTTATTTTTTATATAAAATTACATAAGAGTAAAGAAATTTGAATGTTTGTTCTTTTAACGTTTACTTTATTTCTAACTTGTATAATTTAGACAGGATATATTTTTATGGAGAGCAAAATATTATAAGTTGTTTAAGGTTTGAGTTGATTTATTCACGAATAATATTCCTGTCTGTTTTTACCATTCCTACCAAAGATATTTCTGTCGACTAAATAAAAATTCCTTCTATTTAAAATTTAAATAGAACTTGAACAAATACGATAGTTCATAATATCCACGCAGACTTGCACGTAAGAGCGGAGTTATCCGTTTTAACAAGCAGCGTATTGCACTGATACTGAAATAGCTGTGTGTGTATATATGTAGATATGTATGTATATGTATATATATGTTTATATATGTGTGTGTATGTATATATATATGTATTTGTGTGTATATATGTGTGTGTATGTATGTGTGTGTATATGTATGTGTATATATGTAGATATATATATGTATGTATATATGTGTATATGTATAGATATGTATATATATATATGTTTATGTGTGTGTAAATATATATATATATATATATATCTATATATATGACAGCAACACTCATCACTCACAACAGTGACAAAACAATTACATTGACAATCATGTTACATTATTTTCAAAATGTTTCCTTTTCTTTTTCATTGCTTCTTTAACACACTACTTCTCCGCTGCGAAGCGCGGGTATTTTGCTAGTATAATAATAATACCATGATAAACCCTTGACCATGTGCATCACTTTACAGTCAAATTCTGCTTTTTATGAAATGAATATTTCCACCGCGATAATGTCCAATGTCCTTCAAGGATGCATCATTTTATGCTTGTTATACAAGTATGAGAGCAACTTCAGTTTACTCCTGCATAGTTCCAAGACATTGATCCAACAAAACACTTTTAAGATGAGCTGGAGGGAGAGGTTTGCAACTTAAAGGTTATTTTAGTATCCTGAATGAAATGTATATGTTTATGGAGCTAACTTGGTAAGATTATAAGTAGATTGTTACCATCATTGTAATCTACCTGTTAGGCTTACAGTTTAAACAGAGAGCTACAAATTATGATTACACGTAGTCCCCAGGTTACGGACATCCGACCTACGACTTACGACGCATGCGTCTCAGTAACTGCCACTCCGTCATCTTCGGCCTGGGGATGCTGCAAGCAGTGGCTGGATGAAGGCTGGAGGGTGGCAGTTTCGCTGCTCACACAGTGTAGTGTCCCTGGGGCGGTTCCCGGTGGCAAGCGGTGACCCGTGGTCCATAGTCACCGGGGCCACAGCTATCACTTATGTGCAGGACTGAGACTTGATGAGGCAGTTCGCTGCCTGCCCGCTATGGCGCCGCAGCAACTGCCCCTGACTGGATGCAGGCTGGATGGAGCGTAGGGGGGTGTTTCACTGCCTGCCTACCACACACGGCTGCCCCGTTCGTTCCCGGTGGGTGGCTGGTAATGCTGCAAGCGGTGACCCGGTTGTGGTTGAACGGAGGCCATTGAGGGTGAAAGGGGTGGGGTGGGGTAACATCGTAGTGTGCCTCGGGTGGCTGCCTGCTGAATGGGGGCGGTGGTGGGTGATTCAATACCCGCCTTTGGCCGCACCGTGTTCATTCTTCGTGGGCGGACGCTGGAGGCAGCATACTGTAGTGGAGGTGACTGTGTGGTGGGCAGGTGATGAACTGTCCGTCGATGCCCCCATTCATTCTCAATACCAAGCCTGCTTGTACTGTTACGCACATAGCATGAAGTCGTCTCTTGTCAGTACATCAGACATGTTGACGACGGGTGCCTTCCTGCTGTGTTCACGTGTACAGTGCTGTGCAGAAGAGCTCGTCTTAACCTTTTATCTTCATCCTTCAACAATGTCTCTGAAACACAAATCTGATGCAAGTGCTGGTGATACAGAAAAGAAGAGAAAAACCATCACCATTGAAAATAAAGTAGAAATAATAAAAAGGTCAGAGAGAGGTGAAACTCCATCATTCATTGGCAGAGCACTTGGTTACAGTCGGTCAACAATAGCATTTAGTACAATAATGTACCTGTTCCGACTTACATACAAATTAAACTTAAGTACAAACCTACAGTCCCTATCTTGTACGTAACCCGGGGACTGCCTGTATAGCTCCAATAATAATGTTAAATACAATTAATAAACAAACAAACAAATAAATAAATAAAACAAGCTGCTAATACAACTCATCTCCTATGTTTTTTTCTGAAAAAAGACCCTCAAGTGCATATTTTTTGAGACCGTCTTGTAAACAGATGTTGCTATAAGAAACCAGGCATACCCCTCAACATTTTCAGATTGTAAATTCACGTTTTTGCATGCAAACCTTCTACAATTTTCTCTCCTCAGTCCTGGCCCATGTGTGGCCCTCTTGTATCTCCAGGTTTCTATGTACAGATCTTACAGTGATGATTCCAATCCAAGCAAAGGTGGCTGAGTGCCATTCACAGGTTCGCCTACAGCAGCAAAATTGCTACTTTTGACTCTGAGCAGCAGTACTACTGCTGCACCAATCTGCTTCTCATGTTGTATGTCTATACTATATACTAAAATCCATCCATCCATCCATTTTCCAACCCGCAGGGTCACGGGGGTCTGCTGGAGCCAATCCCAGCCAACACAGGGCACAAGGCAGGAACCAATCCCGGGCAGGGTGCCAACCCACCGCAGGACACACACAAGCACACACTAGGGCCAATTTAGAATCGCCAATCCACCTAACCTGCATGTCTTTGGATTGTGGGAGGAAACCAGAGCGCCCGGAGGAAACCCACGCAGACACGGGGAGAACACGCAAACTATACGCAGGGAGGACCCGGGAAGCGAACCCAGGTCTCCTAACTGCGAGGCAGCAGCGCTACCACTGCACCACCGTGCCGTCCCATATACTAAAATGTTATACTATATTCGAAAATATCATATAACAAACTGGGGCAGCATGGTGGTGCAGTAAGTAGCGCTGCTGCCTCGCAGTTAGGAGACCCAGGTTCACTTCTCGGGTCCCCCCTGTGTCTGCGTGGGTTTCCTCCGGGTACTCCGGTTTCCTCCCACAGTCCAAAGACATGCAGGTTAGGAGCATTGACGATCCTAAATTGTCCTGTGTGTGTGCGCCCTGCCCGGGGTTTGTTTCCTGCCTTGCTCCCTCTATTGGCTGGGAATGGCTCCAGCAGATCCCCCGTGGCCCTGTTGGATAGTGGGTTGGATAATGGATGGATGGATATAGCAAACTGTCTCTAAAGCGGAAGTGCACTTAACAAGGGTACATGGACTTGCAATAAATATCACACAACTTGGCTCTGATAATATTCATGTCACCTTTTTTCTTATACAACATTAAATTCTTAATGGTGTTTTGATACATTTACTATGAAAAGCCCTATAAAGATACCAATTGATGTTCCCGACTTTAAAACATAGGCTTTAGATGAGAAAACATAAACTTCAGAATCACTTTGCAGATTTCTGAAGTCTGCACAGCTTGCTACTTAACTCTCCTTTAGAAAAAACACTACAACAATTCGAAGTAATTTGCTAATAAATCTGTATGTTGTTCAGATTCAATCAGTTTTTCTAAACTAGACATACATTTCAGCATTCAGCCCTAACAAACAGGAAGGTAGAGTGTTTATAAATGACAAGTGACATTTTATTTCACGTGATGGCTGTAAGATGTGACTTACTGTCACGTTTAGTTTTGTTGATGGAGGAGCTTGATGACAGTCTCTGCTGTGCATTATTTTCATGGCTTTGGTCTTATAAATGGTGAAGCCTGGTTATACCTGTTTTAATATTAAGTACTTCTGTTATTTCTTTTTTGCCAGCTAGCATTACCCATTTTTTTTACTGTACATTATTATAAGCATGGAAGGCACATTATTTAACAATGCTTTACAACAGCTCTAGGTACTGGGGTTAAAATACTGATCTGGTCATTTTCTAAGTGTAACCGTTTGCCCTGTCTCTCTGTTGACCTTTGTCACATACTCTAGTTTACTACAAAATATATGTATTTTTCTTTGATTCAGCAGATTAAATTGGCTCAGTAAGAATGAGTGTAATAATTATATTTGTGCCAACACCCTCCTTTCAACAACAAAGGTTTTTTGCTGCTTTGTGCCCAGGGCTGTTAGAACAGGCCTCAGTTCCCCAAGTCTCTATGAAGAATTAAGCAGATTCAAAAAAATCTACCTCAGAGTTCGACATGTTGTACATTCTGAGACACTTTCCTGCTCACCACAGTTGTATCTGAATTACCGTGATTAGATAATTGCATGGATAAACACGTGTTCCTAATAATCTGTTTAGTGAGTGTATATCAGTATTGTACACCAATAGTATATATTTTCTGATAGTTCAAATTTGTACAAAATCCCAAGATATTCTCTCAGTAACAAAAAATTAGCGGAACAATTTTTAATCTGAATATAGCATCAAGTCAGTGAAACTTCTGGGCTATTCATCTGGTCAGTTAAGTAGCAGAGGGGGTTGTTAATCAGTTTCAGCTGCTTTGGTGTTAATGAAATTAACAAGAGGTGCACTAGAGGGGCAACAATAAGACGACCCCCAAAACAGGAATGAATGGTTTAACAGGTGGAGGCCACTGACATTCTTTTCTCCTCATCTGTTTTGTTACTCGTTTTGCATTTGACTTAGGTCAGTGTCACTACTGGTAGCATGAGACGATACCTGGACCCTACAGAGGTAGTCCAGCTTCTCCAGGATGGCACATCAATACGTGCCATTGCCAAAAGGTCTGCTGTGTCTCCCAGCACAGTCTCAAGGGCATGGAGGAGATTCCAGGAGACGGACAGGCAGTTACTCTAGGAGAGCTGGAGAGGGCAGTAGAAGGTCCTTAACCCATCAGCAAGACTGGTATCTGCTCCTTTGGGCAATGAGGAGCAGGATGAGCACTGCCAGAGCCTACAAAATGATCTCCAGCAGGCAGGCCACTGGTGTGAATGTCTCTGCCGAAACAATCAGAAACAGACTTCATGAGGGTGGCCTGAGGGCCCGACATCCTCTAGTGGGCCCTGTGCTCACTGCCCGGCACCGTGGAGCTTGATTGGTATTTGCCATAAAATACCAGAATTGGCAGGTCCACAACTGGCGCTCTGTGCTTTTCACTCATGGGATGCAGGTTCTCCCTGAGAACATGTGACAGACGTGAAAGATGTATAGAAGAGAAGATGTATAGAACATTATGCTGCCTGTTATATTATTCAGCATGACTTGTTTGGAAAGGGGTCAGTGATGGTCTAGGGAGACATATCCATGGATGGACACACAGATCTCTACAGGCTAGACAACAGCACCTTGACTGCCATTAGGTATTGGGATGAAATCCTTTGACCCATTGTCAGACCCTATGCTGGTGGAGTGGGTCCTGGGTTCCTCCTGGTGCACAACAATGCCCGGCCCCATGTGGAAAGAGTGTGCAGGTAGTTCCTAGTGATGAAGGAATTGTTACCATTGACTGGCACCCACACTCGCCTGACCTAAATCGAATAGAACACCTCTGGGACATTATGTTTTGGTCCATCCGACGCCACCAGGTTGCACCTCAGACTGTCCAGGGACTCTGTGATGCCCTGGTCCAGATCTGAGAGGAGATCCCTCAGGAAACCATCCGTCATCTCACTAGCAGCATGTCACCCCATTGTCAGGCAAGCACATGGGGGCATACAAACTACTGAGTATGATTTGGAGTTGCTGTAATGAAATTTTGGCAAAATGGCCTAGCCTGCCACATCATTTTTTCACTTTGATTTTCAGGGTGTTTTTGAATTCAGCCCTCTGTAGGTTGATAATTTTCATTTTCATTTCTATCAAACAATGTGACATCCTTTTGTTCCTAACACATTACCCACAGTAAAGATATCCAGCAGGATTTTTTTTCCCATTGAGATCTGATGTGTTTTCAAAGTGTTCCTTAAATTTTTTGAGTGGTTTATATAAAGGCGTATTGAAGTATTTTGCTGCATCATTTTATTGGTATGACACTGACATTCAATAACTGACCTTTGTCAATAGTGAAGGGAATATGGGGATAAAGCATGACTGGCAGCTGAATTAAATCTGGGCTTGGCACTGCATTTGATTTACTCACAATCTGCTGTCAACAAGTGAGCCATCTTCTCATAAACTGACTTCCTCCTGTCTCTGACTTCTATGAAAGGTCAGGATTGTTCATTAGGGGATCATAATCTAGGTCTACTGGTAGTTCCGTGTTTATTGATTACTCTGACACAAACAATAAATGTCTGATCCCGAGGCTTTGAAGCTATGCAGAATTACAAACCTTTATGCCTGAGATTGATGTATATACTGTGCTTTGCAAAGCTATAAACCTAAATGAAGAAGGAAGCTGTAATGAAGTGAGCTGGTATTCACAAAGACCAAATGACTATTGCTGGCCTTTCTCTGTGGTGTTTCATTAAATCTACATGCTAGAGTTAATTGAAGACTGCCCTTTCTCTCTCTCTCTCTATTTTTCTCCCTCTACTTCTTTCAGAAATAAAAATTGATTGTAGTTTATTTGGCCAGCATGCTGATCCAGTGGTTTGCATAGCTACCTCAATGACCCAAGAGAGACATTCAAATGGTGCTCATAAGGGGCTTAATATGTGCCAAAGAAAGATTCCCTACACCATGAGAGTTCAACCACCAGCCTCTGGAAGACACAAGGTAGAATAGATCTGCAGATTCATATTGTGCAACCAAATCCTTAGACTCACAGCAGACACTGAGATTGGTCAGACCAAGTGAACTTTGTTCCAGTCTTTAATAGTTTGGGCTTGTTGCCCACCATAGATATATCTTCCTGTTCATAGTTAACAGGACTGGAACGCGTCCTTGGCTTGGTAGCCCATACATGAAATGCGCACAGAGAGGCTATTCTAGACACCACTGTTGTAGAGAGCTGTTATCAGAGCATTTCTTGTAGATTGAACAAATGTGGCCATTTAATTAGTCCTAATTTACCAACAATCTGTAGCTTTTAGTTTGCTTCAAAGATTGATTCTGGCAATAGTGTGATGCATGTTCAAATAATTCCACAAACCAAGTATCTTCATTTTAAAAGTTTTAGTTAATATTCAAGGCAAACAATTCACACAAAAATAGAGAAAAACTGATATTGAAGAAAGGAAAGGTTCTTGTCAAAGAAATGTTCTGTTAAAGGCTTATTTATCTTGTTTAATTTCTCTAGGTTCGGTCATACAGTACAGTCATATTACGTGCAGAAAGTTCTTATCAAAGTGGTCAAAACACTGTATGCCAATATCCTATTTGCCAACATATCTAACAGTCCAAACTAGCAGTAAGACTATTTCCATCCATCCATCCATTATCCAACCCGCTGAATCCGAACACAGGGTCACGGGGGTCTGCTGGAGCCAATCCCAGCCAACACAGGGCACAAGGCAGGAACCAATCCCAGGCAGGATGCCAACCCACCTCAGAAGACTATTTCCTAACTGGTTTAATTAGCACTCCATAAGCAAAGAAAGTTACGGTGGCCTAGAAGCACAATGTGCAAAAACAAATTGAATCATGCAAAAACAAATCAGAAAAAAAACAAAAACAAATTGGAAACACAAATCAGAAAATATAAAACCAAATTGAATATGTAAAAACAAATCCAAAAATGCAAAAACTAATTGTACAGTAATCCCTCCTTGATCGCGGGGGTTGCGTTCCAGAACCCCCCACGATAGGTGAAAATCCGCAAAGTAGAAACCATATGTTTGTATGATTATTTTTATATATTTTAAGCCCTTAGAAACTCTCCCACACTGTTTATAAATATTCTCCGCACAGTCATACAGTAAACCCTTGTTTATCGCGGTTAATCCGCTCCAGACAGATAAATGAATTTCCACGAAGTAGGATTCTTTATTTATAAATCTAATATTTTCGCAGTTAGAGCATAGAAAACCTGTTTACGACCTTCTAAATACATTTTTTAACATTATTAGAGCTCTCTAGACATGAAATAACACCCTTTAGTCAAAAGTTTAAACTGTGCTCCATGACAAGACAGAGATGACAGTTCTTTCTCACAATTAAAAGAATGCAAACATATCTTCCTCTTCAAAGTGCGCGTAAGGAGCAGAGAATGTCAGAGAGAGAGTAAAGTAAACAATGAAAAATCAATAGGGCTGTTGCGCTTTTAAGTAAACGAAGCACCGCGATAAAGCCGCTGCAATGAAGGGATCAATGCGAAGGTAGCCTTTCAGCATTTTTTACAGGAGCGTCCCTATCTTCTAAGCAAACAGCCTCTGTGCAAAAAGCCCTCTGCTCACATCTCCTCCGTCAAGCGCAGAGAACGTCAGAGAGAGAGAGAGAGAGAGAGCGCGAGATTAAAGCAAACAATCAAAAAATCAATAAGTGAGCTTTTGGACACACCTCGATAAAGCGGCATTTCTTAGAGGAGCGTCTGTATCCACTAGGCAAAAAGCTTCTGTGAAAACAACACCTCAGCACACACCCTCTCCGTCAGGCGCAGAGAATGTCAGAGAGGGTGAGATAGAGGCAGAGACAAGCAAACAATCGAGCACCGCGCAGGAGGCATATCTTATAGCATTGAGGAGTTTTAGTTAATATGTAATACGTGCTCTGATTGGGTAGCTTCTAAGCCATCCGCCAATAGCGTCCCTTGTATGAAATCAACTGGGCAAACAAACTGAGGAAGCATGTACCATAAATTAAAAGACCCATTGTCCGCAGAAATCCATGAATCAGCTTAAAAATCCAATATACATTTACATATGCTTACATATAAAATCCGCGATAGAGCAAAACCGCGAAAGTCAAAGCGCGATACAGCAAGGGATCACTGTATACACAAAAACAAATTGGATTGCACAAAAAAATTGAAAACACATAATCAAGTCAGAAAACGCAAATACAAATTGGAAATGCAAAAACAAATCAGAAACCACAAAAAATCAAATCAGAATACTAAAAAACAACAGAGAAAATGCAAAAGCAAACTGTATACACAGAATACAAATCAGAAATGACAAATGAAAATGGAGCAGCACGCAAACAAAGTGACAACTGTGTAAACAAATTGAGAAGCATGAAAGCAAAAAGAGCAGTACATAACCCAAATCGAAGCAGAAAACTAAGCATTCAACATGATTCAATCCAAGCTTTTCAATAAGTGGTTTGGTAGAAGCGAGAACTCTGAAAGGTGAAAGAGATCTCTTACCTGTTTTAGGTGTTATATATTGTGATGGATGGCCGACACATGTACGATGCTAGATGGCGTCTTCCCTGCAGCATAGAGGTGCCCCGGAATCCCGCAGGGCATCATGGGAGATGAAGTTTGGCTTCACAACCCTGCTGGGTACC
The DNA here is from genome assembly GCF_016835505.1 of Polypterus senegalus. Classification (NCBI taxonomy): domain Eukaryota; kingdom Metazoa; phylum Chordata; class Cladistia; order Polypteriformes; family Polypteridae; genus Polypterus; species Polypterus senegalus. Next base: position 50,068,532 of record NC_053165.1, read on the forward strand.
GTGTGATGCTGCAGGGAGACGTGGGGATTTTTATTTCCCATATAGCCTGGAAGTACTCCCAAGTCACGAGGATGGAAGAACAGAAGTACTTCCGGGCTGAAGAAAAATACAAGTCTTCATCTGACCCGGAAGTGCTATTGAGTCACATGGACAAAAGGACAGGAGCACATCCGGGTCAAGAACTATATTAAGGAATGGTGGAGACCCAGCAGAGAGAGCTGGAGTTGGGAGGGAGTGTGACAGATGCTGGGAGGAGAGGAGGATATTTATTGTATTGTGATTATAGATTTATTGTGGTGGTGGAGGTGCTTAAAAGCACAATATATCAAGAAGAAAAGAAATTAAAATATTTCTGGTGCTTTTACTTGGTCTCTTGGACATTTGTCTGTGGGGTTTGAGGAGCAACAGCGGCCTCTAGTGTCACAATATACTATAGCAGAAAAGATGAAGTTTGCATAACTTCAAGGTCTGTGTACTTTTTGGTATTTGAAATTTCGTTTTAGAAGCAAAAACGAAAAAAACAAAAATGAAAGGAATTTTCAGATTTAGATTTTTGATTAAAGAATAAAATGAGGGAAACTAAGGTATTTTCACCTTTTCTTTTGTGATTCAAATAATGAAAATATAATAGCTCAAAAACAACAAAACAGATGCACTTTTGTTGTTTGAAACCGGAAGTACTGAATGATTTTTGATGACACGTGCGAACAGTCCTCCTCACAACACATCGATTAACGGCCTTAAAATTACACTGGCATCAGCAGAGGATGGACCATTACGTTGTTTTTCAGAACAGAAAAACTGAGTCGCATCTTTCAGTTAAAAATACAAGCTTTGCAAACTTTGCTTCATTGATGTAGCAGCTCTTTTATGAATGTTATTGTTGTTACTTACTGTGAAACAGCTAACATTTGGTGATTTCATTTACTAACACTAAGTCTGCCAATTTTTATAGCGCTAGCATTTTGAATGGTTGCTCTTTGACTTCTACCGGCTACTATAGCTAATTAGTAAACTTTTTGAGTATTAACAGTATGCACACAAGTGTAACACATGTTAGGAGAGCAACATTATTTACAGAAAGTTTTCTTAACATGTGTTACACTTGTGTGCATACTGTTAACACTCAAAAAGTTTACTAATTAGCTATAGTAGCCGGAAAAAGTCAAAGAGCAACCATTCAAAATTCAGACAACGAAACTGCGTCTGTTTTGTTGTTTTTGAGCTATTACACTTTCATTATTTGAATCACAAATACATCCAGAAAAGGTTGTGTAATTTTAAGTTTATGACTATGCTATTTGTTACCACAGAATTTAAAAAATGCCTTATTTTCCCTCATTTTATTCTTTAATCAAAAATCAAAATCTGAAAATTCCTTTTATTTTTGTTTTTTCGTTTTTGCTTCTAAAATGAAATTTCAAATACCAAAAGTGTTTCAAATTTGTTTTTCTTTTATCTGGTTTGTTTTTGCGCATTGCATTTCAAGGCCAATGTAGAAAGTTCTATTTCATGTTAATTTACAGGGGGTGAAAGCCTATACCATATTCTAGGTAGCTATAAGAAACTAATATTCTATTATTGAAATTAAGCAAACACTTAAATACATTTAACTTTAACATTACTTTCTAAGAGTGGCTCTTACACTCATGTTAAAATGCTATTTTTACTGTTATCAAAAAAAAAAGACAAAATAAGGGAAAAACATCTAATTAAGCCTACATCCTAACATGAATAATGTGTATGCGGTTTACTATATATATATATATATATATATGTGTATATCTGTTGGTAATTTGTGTTTATCTCCCTAGCTGTAAAAGATAAAATTGCAAGTTACAGATATTATTGCACTGAGTTAATAAAACAGTTAATGGAGGTAAAGGCACTTAATCATAGGGGACACGTTTGTCTTTAATTAACATAAAATCATTCATGAAGGTACCGTCCACAGCCAGGACATGCCTTCAAATTGCCCTGTCAGCACGATTACAAGAAGGACGACGGAAAGCAATAAATAAGTAAATAAATAAATAAATAAAGAGCATGAAATGTTTATTGACAACCTGCGGAGCAGGAATTACATTATGTCTGACATCTTTGCCAGTGCGACATTAAGTAGAATTAAAATGACACAGCACTGCCGTTGTTTTTATAGGCTTTGTAAAATATTCCTGTTAACAACGTCATACCTAAATTCATTTATATAAACACTTCTTTTGTAGACTACTGAACAGCACTAAATCTAAGAATGCCTAGTGCTATATTATGCAGTAACTATCAATCTTTATTTTATATAGCACATTTTATATATCATTCAAGATATCAAGAATTTCATAATTTTGCTCATCACATTAATGTACACAGCAAACTTTGTTTTTCCAATCTGACTGACAGTGTTCATAATTCTGTCTCTCCATATTAGAGCTTCTTCAAATCCTTAACATCTCCCTTGTCATGATGGATGTGGCACAAATAAGCTATTTTTAAACCACCTTTACTCACAACTTAACCCAAACCTGATTGTAGATATTTTGTAAAAAAAAAGGAAATGGGAAAACTCTGTGCAGTGATGTAACAGAAAACTGTAGTCATCTACACTCAGTAGCCCATGATGACAAAGTACAAATCAAAAGCTGAAATTTCTCCTTCATATACACTTTCAGACCTTTTGCCTTGGCATGTTAAATTGTGGTCAGGTGCCTCCTGTTTTCACTTTGTCATTATTGGTTACTGTGTTGTACATTGATGTACAAAAACGGCACAATTATTCATTTAAAGTTAAATCTACAACACAATAAGGTGTGCAGAAAGTGAAAGGGTTGCAATACTCTTCTGAATTCACTGTACAAGCACGCAATGGCTACTTTTTTCTATTACATTCCTAAATGGAGTATTTCTTTCTTTTTTTTTTTTTTTAACTACAATCAATTGTATCTTTAAGATGTGTCTAGTACTTGACCAGAGTCTATCTGGGGCAAACTGAATTGACTGGATATCATTTAGCAAGGCACACATGTAGAAGGTCCCATAATTCTCACTGCATCTCAGAACAAAACTTCAACTTCAATGTCAACTTCTACTTTATTGTTATATGTACTTGGCACCATGAAAACCTTATTCTGCATGTCTTCCAGCAATAGACAAGAATACACAACAACAAACTAGAAACACCTCAGGATCAAAAAAATGCAAAAAACCAAACATGTGCAAATAAATAAATGATTCAGTGTAAGCTCGGCACCTATATGGTCTCAAGATGGTCTTCCATCCTCCAGACAAGAGCGAGCCTGCAGTGCTAAGGGAGGGGAAGTGGATGAGTTTTATTTACATGCCTGATGGCATAAGGGAGAAAACTGTCTTTCAGCCTTAATGTTCTAGATGCTATTCTCTTATAGCATCTCCCTGATGGTAGCAGTAGGAAGAGTTCATGTTGTGGGTGGGCTGTGTCCTTAATAATGTTATGGGCCTTCCTGAGAACCTTGTTGTTATGGATGTCCTCTAGTGTGGACAGTGCTCTTCCAATGATATTTTGTGCCACTGTAGAGCCTTGCAGTCCCGTTCTGTGCTGTTCCCAAACCAGTGTGTGATGGAGTAGGTGAGGATACTCTCAATCGTGCATCTGTAGAAGTTGCTGAGGATTGTGCTTGGCATGCCAAACTTCCTCAGCCTTCTCAGAAACATACAAACTCTGCCGAGCTTTCCCCGCCAACTCTGTGAAGTGGTAGGTCCAAGTGAGATCCTCAGAGATGTTAATACCAAGAAACATAAATGTGGTCACTCTCTCTGTCTCAGTCTCTCTAATGTACCATGGTGGGTGCTGTCCTCTTTTTCTCCATGTGTCAACAATCATCTCCTTCATTTTGCTGGTGATAAGAAAGAGATTACTGTCCTGACACCACTTCACATGGCCAGCCACCTTCATCCTGTACGCTGACTTGTCACCCCTAGAAATCAGTCCAATGATGGTGGTATCATCCTCAAATTTAATAATGCTGGTGCTATGTTGGGAAGTGACACAGTCATGAGGAAAGAGTGTGTACAGCATGGGACTCAAAACACATCCTTGTGGGGTTCATGTGTTTATGATCATTGTTTTGAAAGTTTTGTTATCTCAAACTGACTGACTGGGGTCTGCCTGTTAAAAAGTCCAGATCCAAAATCCTGAGAGAAGAGTGGAAAGCTTGTTGGTGTGCTTAGCTGGTATCACAGTGTTAAAAGCTGAGCTGTCATCAATAAAGAGCAATTGGGGTTAGCAGTCCTTATTCTCTAGGTGTGTAAGAACTGTATGCAATGTTGTGCTAACTGAGTCCCCTGTCGACCTATTAGGTCCATAAAGAAACTGTAGGGGGTCCAATATGTCAGGTATGACTGTCCAAATAGGGCTCAAAGCATTTCATCACTAAAGGAGTCAGTGCAACTGGAACAAAAGTCAAGACGTGAATTGCAAGGCACTCTCTGTTGACCTCTGCAATCAAATTAAGGTGCAGCATAGATCAGGGCAAGGGTGATAAAACCCTTTGTAAAACTTTAAGTGTCCCCAGGAGCACAGTGAGCTCAATAATTATGAAATGGAAGATTATTGAGATCACCGGGACTCTGTCTAGAGTCATTGGTCTAATCAAACTGAGTAACAAGAAGAACTGTGGTCAGTGAAGTGACCAAGAACCCCATAATCACTCTAAAAAGATCTTCAGAAGTCATCTACTGAGATGGGAGAACCTGTCGGAAGCACAGCCATCTCAGAAGCTAAATAACAGTTAGGCTTTTATGGTAGAGGTTGCTAGACAGAAGCCATTCTTGAGTAAAAGTCATATGATGGCATTTGAAGTGCCCTGAGAGGATAAAGAAAAAGACACCCTGATCTGATGAGAAAAAAACTGAACTTGTCGGCCAGAACTCCAAGCACTGCTCATCATCTGCCTAACACCATCCCCACAGTGAATCATGGAGGTGGCAGCATCATACTATGGGGGTGCTTCTCAGTGACAGGGACTGGAAGACCGGTCAGATTTGAGGGAAAGATGAATGTAGCCAAATATAGAGAGGTCCTTGATGGAATCCTGCTCCAAAGTGCACACCATCTCCGACTGGGGTGAATGCTCACCTTTCAGCTTGACCCAAAGCATACAGCTAAGACAGTGCTGGAGTGCCTTTGGGACAAGCCTCTGACTGTCCTTGAGTGGCTCAGGCAAAGCCATGTATTTAACCTCATAGAACAGTTATGGAGAAACCTGAAGATGGCAGTTTAGTGACACTTGTTATCCAATATAACTGAGTTTGGGTGGCTCTGCCAGGCACAATGGGATAAACTGCCCGATGTCACACATGCCAAGCTTGTAGAGACTTATCAAAAGCTGTAACTTCTGCCAAAGGGGCTTCTAAAAAGTATTGGATCAAGGGGTCTGAATACTTTTATCAATTAGAGATTTCACTTTTTGATTTTTAATACATTTGCAGACCTTTCTGCAAAACATATTTTCACTTTGTTATTATGGGTTATTGAGTGTAGATTAATGGGAAAAGTTGGAAAGTTTATCCTTTTAAAGTTAAATCTATTAAATCTATAAAGTTTGCAGAATATGAAGGGGGTATGAATACTTTCTCAGACCATTATATAGTGTATTTTATACATTATAGAGTACTAGTACCTGGATTGAGTAGGCATTTGTTTTAGACACAAATTTTAAACATTAAACTGCCTGACATATTAAATGCAACACATATTAATGATAAGAAAGAACAAAAGGATTTTCTCTGTCTCTATGTTGTATTTTTCTAAAAGTCTCTCGTACTCTTAATGAGAATGTCAGAAAATCACTTCACAGGTTCGGAGACTGGTGAGATCAGATTATTAACACAGTATAACATTTTCAGTCCCACTAAATCCAAGTCAGTGTGCCGGGAGCACTGGGTACAAATCAGGAACCAGGACTGAGTGGGGCACCAATGCACCATAGGGCCCACATAGGCACACCACCATGTGCACTGCCAATCTGAAATCCCCATTTTACATAAAATTCAATCCTTTGAGGATGTGGGAGGAAATCTGGATTACGCAGAGAAAGCCCAAAGAGACACAAGGAAACACCTGCAAATTCCACACTGACAACAGCCAGACACGGGATTCAAATCCAGGATACTGGGAAGATTATTATCTTGAAACATACAATAAATGTATGTGAGCGTACAATCTGTAGATTTACTTGATCACACTAAATTATCATTCAGATAAGGTGATTAGTTGACGATAATATAAATGAAATGCAAAAGTGCTCTCTTGTGTTGCATTAAAGTGTAGACTGTGCTTTTCAATTCATTTCAAATTCAATTTATTTTTGCATAGCCCTCAGTGAGTAAAGGATAACAGCGCTCATAAAATATTTAGAATTATGGATTAAGCAGGTTTGAGAATATTATGTATGCAGTGAATTATTAAAGCATACAACATTTATATACATAGAAATAGACATACAAATTATATTGAACATGTAGTAAAACTGAACGTCTAACATAAATAAATCCTGACAATATAAAGTCCCGTTAACATTATAATTGATATATGGCAAGTTGACAATAAAAGAGAGGAAAACAACCTCAGTTAATAGAATTGGAGAAAATACAATTCTGGTAGGTCAAGTGTTGATTATAACAGATTTTGACAATGACTCTTAGATTTTGTAAAAGAGAACAAGACAAAGATAAAGATTTGGGGTGACACCGCGGCCCCGTATATTGTAAAGGTGACAAAATAAATGTTGCTTTTCAGGAAAAGATCATCCCTAAGGACGAGAGTCTCAGATTAAACTATTTGAGATGGTGACACTTCTGGTTAAATGTCAGCTATGCAGGAAGAGGCGGGTCCTGGTGGGTGGACACTGAAAGTGACCTCAGAGGTGGTGAGGTTGTCAATTATTCAGTCTTTAGTGGAAGGAAGAGAAGAGGTATTAGAATACAGTGACACCCAGTGGATTGGTGAGGGAGTGACACCACCAGAGCCCTTAAGCTGTCCCCAAGGTGCAGGTATGTGACAATGTACGGTATTATTGTTAATTCACAAGAAACAACAACAAAAAAAAAATGATGGTGATATTTATTCTACTTTTAAAATCTCCCTTAATACACATGAATATTGTTAAACATTAAAACACTGTCAGGATGCTGATGGGTGCTTTTGACACATATGATTGATAAATAATTGCAGTGCAAGATGAATATTCTGATAATAAGACAGTGATTGAGATAGTGACAATTAATTAGATGATGTCCAACCTGCAGGTTCTGGTACTAATGAGGATTGTCACCCCTAAGACGTTTCTTGTGATTTGTCACAAATGTCAGGACAGCAGGATGAGGTGTGATCAAAAAGTACGGTGAATGTTGATGCAGAGCACCATCCAGGAGCGACGCAAAATAATTCAAAGCAGGTTCTGACATGTCCATGCTAGAGCCGAGTTTGTGACAAGTTTCAACTGGTTTGATGCTGTCAGTCGTTTATGCGCCACTGTTGAGTGTGTTTTTCAAGTTTGTTGTTAATAATGGATATCGAGCAACGCATTAACATGAAATTTAGTTTGAAATTGCAAAAAGCTCAGGAAACCCATCAGATGTTAAAATCGGTTTATGGTGACACTGCACCGACAATTAAGACAGTTTACAACTAATTTGATTGAATTCGTAATGAATCTGACTTGGTTGAATGCGAGAAAAGATCAAGACGTCCTTCAACATCAATAACCGAGGAAAATGTTGAAACGGTTTAATTGTTCATCATGACCACGCTCTTTGTCACACATCCTTTGTAGTACGACAGTTTCTGTTAAATAAAAACATTATGCTGTCTCCGCACCCACCTTATTTGCCGGATCTGGCACCGTGCAACTTCTGGCTGCTCCCTAAATTGAAAATGACCATGAAAGGCAAATGATTTCAATCCATTGATGACATCCAGGCAGCCCAACTAAAGACACTCTCGAAAGAAAATTTCCAGAACTGCTTCCCAAAAAGTGGCAGGAGCGTTGGGAAAAGTGCATTCGAAGGGCAGGAGAGTATTTTGAGGGTAACTGGTAGTTGTAAATCTTTTACTGCAATAAACGTTTCTTTTTTAAAGCATTCATCATATTTTTTGATCACACCTTGTACATTCTGACAACCCACTGATCACAAACAGTCACCAAGAACCAAATGTATTGTGGGCTACAGACGCCACAATGCCAGACGCCTTGCGGACAGAGGTTGCATGTGCTGTATTGAGAGGAGAGACAAGCCGATGATGTCCTCACGTCTGTAGTAACATACAGTACCACTCTGTGATGGAGCTATTCAGCACACACTCTGTAACACCTCTGAAAAACACGGTGAGGACGGATTTTTTTGGGGTGACTTGACGTTTCTCAGCTGTCACAGGAAGTAAAACTGTTGTTGTTCTTTCTGAGCAACAGATGAGCAGTTGAGGCTGCAGGTGAGGTCCTCAGCGATATGAACACCACCGAACTTGATATTTATCTTAGTAATGGAGACATTTTTATAGAGTGAACTATGAATTGGATGGGTCTTTTTAAAATCAATAACCATCTCTTTCATTGTGCTGGTTTTGCAATTTTGACAGAGTAAATGCTGATTATGAAACTGTTGCTTTCTTACATATTTATTTAAATTTTATATTAGTTTTGATAGAGTTCTACATCTTAGTATCATATATACATAGAACTACACTGCAGCACCCTGGTAATAAATGGTCTGGAAGTCAATGTGTTAAAGATAAGTTCAGGGAGTTGACCATTTGGATACTGAAGGAGTGGCTACTGAAAATTTGACTGTGTAGTCATATGTGAATAATTCATTACAAATCTGTAATAGCCATTAGCACCACTAATGATGTCTTGGGTGCATTTTTATATCAATTCAATGGTATCTTGATAAAAAAAACAAAACAGTTGTAGACACAAGTTTTAGCACACAAGTTTTATTTTTTCTTTGTGGGAAATTCCTTCCTCCATTTCTCACCTGTACAGCGCAGTTCACAAGCACCATACAAAGTACAAAGCACTTGTGCTTTTGTTTCCCTCTCTTTTATTCTATCCGTCTCCACTCCTCATGGCAAGTTTTGTCCACCTCCTTCACAATCTGCCCCCTTGAGTAGTGGCAGCAGGCTTCTTTTATAGGGCACTCGGAAGTGCTCCAGGTGTTCCATGACCTTCTTCTGGCATCACTTCTGGGTGTGGTGGAAGCACTGCCACCAAGGGCTCAGCCGTACCTGCACCACCCTCTGGTGGTGTGCACAGAACCCAACAGGCATGCTCCAAACTCCAACTCCCAGCATGCCCTGCAGGAATCTGTGGTACTGCAGCAACACAGAGGGCTGCCCTCTGGCATCCTGGGGAAGATAATGCCCCAGATGTGCTCTCTCCCTCAGTCATGTACCAAGCTGGCATCCTGGCTGGATAATAGCCCTGACCATCTGTCACAATATCTCTCTCTATTATAAAAAAAAAATCTTGGAAGCCTTGGAAAGAGACAATACATGATTTTCTCGGAGACACTTTAATGTCCCGCGAGAGACACTTTAATGACCCACGAAACAAGGTAGTGTTGCACACGCTTTTAAATGATCGACACGCAGCATGCCAAGCAGAACATGCAGCTCAACAGCAGCAGCAGCAAGACAGGAGCTGATCTGACTGCATCTCCTTAGCGGGCGTTCAGCCCCAACTTCACAAACGCGAGTGGCAGGGATGCCCCGGGGTTGGGGAGAGGTTGGTGGGAGAGCAAAGTGAGCAGGGGGCACTGCCCCCCTAGCATATTTATATATACACAGTATATATGTGTGTATATATATATGTGCCCTGTGGTGGGCTGGCGCCCTGCCCGGGCTTTGTTTCCTGCCTTGCGCCCTGTGTTGGCTGGGATTGGTTTCAGCAGACTCCTGTCACCCTGTAGTTAAGATATAGCAGGTTGGATAATGGATGGATGGATATATAAATATACTGTATATATATATATATATATATATATATATATATACACTGTATATATTGTCACATGTGCACTTGGAAGGCAGGCTAAGGGCTTAACCAAAGGCAGAAAATGAGGACATGGATTGGCAAAGCAAACTAATCTTTCTTCTTCCTCTTCTGCAGATCTCCTGAACAGAAGCCCCCTAAAACTACACCAAGTCCTGCATTCCCTTCCTGACCACACTTTCCCCTGACCACACTTTCCCCTGACCTCACTTCCGGCCTGAACCCTCATGGACCCATCTCTTCCTCCCATACAACTATAAAAGACAAGCACCTTTACTTGCCTCTCTGTCCCTATTTGGACACCGAACTAGACAATACTTTGGAGACTCAGCCATTTTTCTGTGTGGAATTGTTCACAATATACGGAGTGAACCCCTAACTTTTTTTCTGCTTCCTATATATAGGATGCTGAAGTGTTTAAAAGTATAAAGGGAATTAGTCCAATTGGTCGAGACTGTTATTTTCATCAAGGACATAGGGACACAGTTGGAAACATGCTAGGGGTAAATTTCACATGAACATTAGGAAGTTTTCTTCACTCAGAGAGCTATAGACACATGAAATTAGTGACCAAGTAGTGTGGTGGACAGTAGGACTTCAGGAACTTTTAAGACTTGACTTGATGGTTTTTTAGATGAATTAAGTGGAAAGGACTGGTGAGCTCTGTTGGGCTGAATGGCATGTTCCCTAGAGTGTTCTAATTTTCTAACATCCAAAAAATGCACTGTAGGTCTCTTCTTTCTTTAGCAGGTTGGTATGTTTGTTGATTTTTTATAATCCATTGTTTTCTTGTATGGGCACAAAAGGAGCAGTGTGAAAGGCAACTGGCAAGAAGTGTGGCTGCTCATTTTTGTACTTATTTTAAAATGTTCTTTCTAAATAAAGCAAAATGCTATTCAGGTGATGCATTTTCTTCTAACGTTTGCACATTTTTTATGCCATGTTGTTGCTTATGAGTGACAGATATGGACATATCTGAGAATCTGGAATGATGTAGGACCAGTACAGTCCAGCAGTAGAGATGCTCTATAAGCTGACAGTGTGTCCAATTCTTCACTTTGTTTTGTTTCCTCACACAACCCGATGAAAAGAGAGCTTTCTTGCTTGCTATTATCCTGTTGGGTTTATAATACATGGCTGCCAATACATATTAATAAGCTCTCTTTTGCAGGTCTCCTGTTTTTTCCTATCATTTTAAATTCACATCACAACTTCCTTAGCAGCACAAGCCTAGCATGTAACAGTAATATTTTAATCATAGCAGGCTTTTCTCATGTCACTGTCATTTAGAAGAGAAGCAAATATCTTAACTGTGGGTGAGAGGGGAGGTACTTCATATAAAAATATACATTTATTGGTGTTTTGTAACTATTTTAATTTTTGTTTTTAATATTTTATTGAATTTATTAAAATCAAATAACATTCCATACAAGCAAGTCAAGTTTTACAAACCTAGGTTTGAAAAAAAATCAATCTTTACCCATGAGAAAGATAGCTAGGCCAACAGAGTAAAACTTTAATAGTAGAATACATAAATAGATAGATAGAATAAAAAATGGAAGGTTATAAATGAGGTTATGATTGAATCTAACTTCTTAAAAAATGGATTTATTGATGTATATTGGAATGTTTTGAAATAGAAAAAAAAGCTTAGGGAGGATATTAATCTTGACAGTGTTCATTCTTCTAGCTAAAGTAAGATTAATCTATGCAAGTCTTACTTAATTTTTTCCATGAAGACAGCAAAATTTTGTTGATAATGAGCTTTATGTTTGCCACTAGGATATTTAAACTGATCTGTGATGATAAAAGGAAAGGTGTCCAATTAATGAAATTCTTTTTTTGTGGATCTGATATATACAGTACCATATCATCTGCATATAGTTAAAATTTCTGTTCAGGTTCTTCTCTGATAATTGCCTTTATCTCATAAGCATTTCAACAGTGAACTGCAAGTGGCTCAGTGGTGATTGCAAAAATCAGTGGTGACAAGGGGCATCCTTGTGTAGTACCACGTTCCAGTTTGAAGTAGTCTGAAATAATGTTGTTAATGCAAACTGAAGCTTCTGGACTGGTATACAGTAGTTTGATCCATGCACAAATTTCACCAATGTAGTGAAAAGGTAGTTCCATTCAATCATATCAAATGCTTTTTCTGCATCCACCGATAATAATATCTCAGGGTGTTTGACTTTGTGGGTGTATATATTACATTAAAAAGGTGTTGAAGATTGGAAGCTAAGTGTCTGCCTTTAATAAATCCAGTTTGGTCTTGTGATATTACCGAAGGAAGCACTTTCTCAATCCTTCTAGCTAGGACTTTGTAGAGTATCTTAACATCATTATTCAGAAGTGAGATTGGCCTGTATGATACACATTCTATTAAGTCCTTATTTTGCTTAGGAAACATGGTAATTAATGCGTGGTGAAAAGTTTGAGGTAGAATTTTATCATCTCTAGCTTCTGTAAATGTTGCTAATAAAAGAAGAGCTAACTTAATTGAGAATTTTTTATAAAATTCAGCAGGGTAGCCACCAGGGCCTGCTTCTTTAACATTCAGAAGTGAGTTTATAGCATCTAGTAATTCTGATAGTCCCAGAAGTTTATCCAATTCCTCTGTACTGAGAGTATCTAGTTGTGGTATCTCTAATGTATCCAAAAATGCATTAGGTGGTGTCTTATCTTCTTTAAATGGAATAGAATATAAGGACTTATACTGCTGTAGTCTCTAAATGTGTGCATTATACTGTATTATATTTTTATGAATGAACAAATTAATTGTTCTGTTTCTTTAGTTGTCAATAGGTTGATTTCTGTATGCAGAGCTCATCTTTTCCTATGAAGTACCTCATTTGAACCCCTGGCATGTTCCTGATCTATTCTGGTAATTTCACTGAATAGCTCTGATATCTTCTTGGTTTCCAATTTATTTTTGTGGGAAAGATATTAAATAATGTGTCCTCTTAAGAAAGCCTTCAGAGTTTCCCAGAGTATTCCTGCAGAGACCTCTTCAGATGTATTTGCTTAGATATAAATTCTATACAGTTCTTGTCTGCTAACAAAAGTGGGTTAAGACGCCAGCTCTGAGATGAGTGTGTGGGGCATACTGATTTTAGCTCTATGATCAGAGGAGCATGGACGGAGATAACTATAATGTTGTACCTACAAGATTTAATTTAGGCAAGATTTAGGCAAAAAATTGTTATCTATAAAGAAATAATCAATTCCTGAGTAGCAGTAATGCTCTGGTGAGTAGTAGGAATATGCTCTTGAGTTTGGGTTTAGAAATCTCCAGGGGTCTGATAAGTTGTGATCAATTACAAACTGCAATTGTTTTTGCAATGACAGATGCCATCGCAGATGCTATCTAGTCTGGATTTAAAACACAATTAAAGTCCCCAGTCATTATAATTTTATGAGTGTTCACATTGGGAATGTATGCAAATATATTTTGGATGAAGTCCCTGTCATCCACATTGGGTGCGTAGTTATTTCTCAAAATCACTTTACTGTTAAATAAATTACCCATGATGATCACATATACCCCTTCAGGATCAGATACTACAAATGAGACTGTTCTATGTATAAGAATTCCCACACCTCTAGTTTTCTTCGTACATCTGGAATGGAATATTTGGCCAGTCCAGTCTCTGAGCAGCTGAAAATGATCCTTGCTTAGTAAGTGGCTCTCCTGTAAAAATGCTATCTTTAGACCTGTTAGGCGAGAGAATCCTTTTTTCTCTTTAATTCATTGATTGAGACCTTTAATACTCCAGCTCAAAAAGTTAACCGTTTGGTCATGGAGACTGACTATTTTCAGTTTCAATGAATCTTCTGGAATCGACAAGTTCTCCTGGTCCGACTCACTTGCACATTTGCTTCCACTTTTGCTCTCGCCTAGAGACAATGCAGCAGTGTCAGATCCCGGGAAATCTGTGCTTTTGCCTGTCTGTTCCAGGTCAGTCCCTGGCAGGCCATACCTTGAGCTTGGACTTGATACTTGTCTAGGCTTGGATGAAGCTTTAGCTGTCTTTTCCGTTAATTTCTGGGCCCTTTTTCTGCCACTCATGTTTATATATGTTTGAATATACTTTATTTGTACCCCCTCAGGCTGAGTAAATACAGGATACTTCGGGATGATAAAAAAAAAAAAATAACATCATTGCTAACGGAGGTCCGCTTCAGACGTCCCATGATGGACGAGACCAGCTTCTTTCGATTTTTAATTTAAAATCATAACTATAGAATGCAGAGTGGTGCAGTAGTTCCCACTGCAGTCTCACAGCTTTCGGAACCAAGGTTCCATTAAGGCATATGGCTTGAACATATTCACAGTGGTTGAATATTTCTGTTCCTTTCTACATTCAATGCACTTGTGAATGTTTTTAGTTGAGATCTCTGATTTGGCCCATTATAAGCAAGCGTGCCCTCTGATAAGCCTGAATCTTTTGGTTGTAGCTGTGGTTCATCAGTTATATGAACTATAAAAGACTTGGCACAATGGCAAGCTAGTTTAATGCTGAATACCCTACTTTGACTAATCCTACTTATATTATGGCAAGGCAAAATTGCACTTTAGATATCCATTCTTTTTTCTAAAATGCTTATTCAAGGCCATAAACAGCTTCAGTCTAGCCCAGTAGCCTTGGGTGCAAGGTAGGAACTAACCCAGGAAGAAGTGCTAGGTCATTGTAGGGCATGGCAGTGGGTGAATTACGTTAACTTTTTAACCTCTGTTTAGATAGAATGGGAGAGTGGTGATGTGTTAAGGTGGATTCAGAAAGTATTCAGACCCCTTCACTTTCTGCACACTTCATTGTGTTGTAGAGTTACTTTTAAATGGATAGATTTGCTTTTTTATCCACCAATGACAGTCAAGCTCATAGGATTTTATATTGCAATCCCAATATTCGGCACTTTCATGATGTCTTGAATGGGAATGGGGTATTGCTTCATTGGTGTTATCAGGTGGGCACTCTGCTTCATCGGTGTTTCGTTGATAGGCTCATGACAACTCCATAGGGCTCAACAGCAACAGCTGTTGTCCCAGGTGTACTCTCCTCCGCTTTTACCCCTTATTTATCATTTTGCAGCCCAGTTGGCATCCTTTCTCTTCAGCCAAATCCAGTTGCTGGTTTCATAAAGGTTTGTACATTTAGTAAAAATCAAAAAACTGGAATCTCTCATTTATAGAAGTATTCAGACCCTCAATTTAGTGCTTTGTAGATGCCCCTTTAGAAGCAATTACACTGTACCGTCAAGCTTTCTTAGGCAAGTCTCTACAAGCTTTGCACATCTAGTGTTGGGAAATTGATCCCATTCTTCCTGGCTTCCATTAGATTGGATGGGAAATGTCTGTACACTGCCATCTTCAGGTCTCTCCAAAGGCATTCTTTGTCAGTGACCCATTTTGGGTCATGTGATGTCTTAGCTTCGGTTGCTTTGAGCAATGAACTACAATGGCACTAAATGAGAAAGGGTCACAAATTAATTCCTTATGATGGGTTGCCACAGGCAAGGGGAAACCAATTATACTTCCCAGACAATGAGATGTTTAACCACAATTCAGCAAGGGGGATGGACCCCTGGATGATAGTGAAGACACGCTAAAGGCAAAACTGGGTTGTAAAAGAAAAGTTTAAAGACTGGGCTCTGGTTGGGCTTTTCAAGGACACTTGTCCTGACTGACTGTGAAGCCACTCCAGTGTTGTCTTTGCTGTATGCTTCAGGTCATTATTGTGCTGTAGATGAACCATCACACCCAGACTGAGGTCATGTGCACTCTGGAGCAGGTGCTCTTCAAGGACCTCTCTGAATTTGGCTGCATTCATCCTTCCCTCATCTCTTGCCAGTCTCCCTGTTGCTGCCACCACCATGGTTCACTGCAGAGATGGTATTAGGCAGGTGATGAGCAGTTCCTGATCTTCACCAGACACTGTGCCTGGAGTTCTGGCCAAAGAGTTCAATTGTTGTCTCATCAGACCAGATGCTCTCAGAGTGCTTTAAGCTGATTTCTGTCTGTCCAACAGTTACTTTCTGTTTGATGTATTCAGCATAAATATTTTGCAGTGCAGTGTGTCTGTCCAGTTGCTATGTCTTGTGACCAGAAGTGGGCACCCCAGAGCCCAGAACTCAAGTCAAGGGTTCAAATCAAGTAAAAATTTATAATATAGAAGTACCTTTCACAGGTTCTTCCTTCCATTACATGAGTGACCATAATGTAATAATGAATCTCCACTACTGTTTTCCAGGCAGGCCTTGCTGGAAGTTCTTCCAGTGCAGCCATGTTTCATCTACAAAGCAGTTCTTGTTCCAGTGGAAGCCTCACTAAGTAGGGAAAGGCATGGAACCCCACTGGGCTGCTGCACAGGACTTCAACACTTAGTATACCCAGTGGTTGTAGGTCTGGGTATACTGGCCCATGAATGCTGTCAGTTAGTGCACCAGAGGTTTATGCAGTCTTGGTATGCTACCTCCCCAAGTCCATCCACTGCTGGGCAAGGATTGAATCCCACCGGGATGCCACTTTGTCCATGTTTGCACAGTATATCCATCTCCTGGCTGATATTTGGCATGCCTTGCCCATAAATATTCACTGCTCTGGCCTCCTGGGTAGATGAGAGAACAGGGTCCACTGCAGTCCCTTTTGCATGCCACTTAGTATAGGATTCACAGAAGCAATGCTAATGTTTGTGGTGCACCATCTGTTGGATAACAGAGGCCACAGGCACTCATCCTTTTATTAAAGTGGATTGTTTTGACACAATAAACCAATAAGAGGAGTTTAGCGCATGTTTTTCTAAAAATCTCTAAAACAAAAAATAACTTTCTCTGCCTTTTTCTTGGCAGAGCCCAAGCAATGCTTTCTTATGGATCTGCATAGCACATGCAGGAGAACAATGGCAAGAAGTGAATAAAAAGAGGAAAAGTGGGTAATAAAATAATACGCAGAAGTAAAAATTTACACTAGTCAAATCTTATTAAAAACTGATCTCACAATGATGCACCAAACATCGTTAATCTTCACAGCTGCCTACATACATAAAGTTAATTCATGAAGTTTAAAAAAATGGAACCACTGGATCAAATCAGGTAAATTGCACATTTTAAATCCTTATTTGAACCCCTGGGAAATAGAGGACAAATTCTTTTATGCACATTTTTGCAGGAACACGGTGTAATAAATTTATTTCAAACAGTGTACAAATATTGGTAGTGGAAAAAAAAATACTTTTCTACACAAAAAGCTGAATAATCAGCAATTTGCCAGAGGCTGTGCTCCTGCTACATTAGTTATTGTAGCTGCTGGTGCTGCCAGTCTCACAAAGATGCAATCAACATGAGGCCCTAAACTCCCACGTACCATACCTGGACACTCACAGTGACACACTGTGGCAGCCGTTGCTCTTTTTTAGTGAAGTACAGCACTTTAGATGAAAACATTCTGCACATACTGAACAATGAGTTCTTATTTTAATGCTTTAACCTGTGACAAAGGTAATAATTCTGAAGTAACATCCAGAGCATTTGGTCTATTGTACAACTATAATGCATCAACTTTAAATTGCTAAACCTTACAACATTAGCATGTATGAACACTCAAACTGTGTTAAACTAACAAAAAAGGCAGCAATTACAATTTGATAAACATTAACGAATCATGACGCCATAATGTCCATTAACAATGTAATTGAAATATTGCTAGGTAGCAGTGAATGAAAATAAAATAAAAACTCCAGTCAACAGCAGTGCTGCAGCAAATAAAGGGGGGAACACAGTAAGTTATAAGGGACAAAGTCACAATTCTCATGGCCATGTCTAACTGACTGTCCTCCACCTCCAGGGTATTCTAAATATTATAAGCACATGCTGAACAGTGTAAAAATCTGGTTAAATCCTTTTGTCACTGACCACATGACCTCTTTAATGTCACTTTCTGTGGGCAGGAATAGTAGCTGGGCAAAGTAAGAGTAACACGTGCCACAGTCCAGAATGGAGAAAGGTAAGCAACATTTCATAATGTTTGCCATGCAATTCTGTGCCCCTCCATCTCCTAGCTATGACTGACTAGTAGTGTAAATTGGTGAAATATATGAGAATGCTCTGCATTCAGGTTAGATTCATTTTTTTTCCCAGAGCCCCATGATGCTTTACAAGGCCAGTGAGATATCACAGAGCTGTAGCATCCATGGTGCCAGGTGGACATCACTACCTGATCTGCACTACCTGTCCGATGTGACTCATGCATGCACAGAAAGGTTCACACATTGGTACTGCAAGTGTACTTCAACTCGCACTTTACAGTGCTTCCCAATCTGTTTTGTGTGTGCATGAATAATTTAACAATATATACACACATGTGATGTCACTAACCAATCTGTGATTCATGCCCAATTTGAGTCGTGCATGCACAGAAAAGTTTGCATATTGGTACTGTAAGCGTACTTCACCTTACATAATTTACACAGTATACACATATGTGTGATGTCACTACCCAATCAGTACTCCAACCAAATTTGCACCCAACATGCATTTTTAAAAAACAAAAAACTTGCCAGTATTTTCATTTAAAGGGAACGATCACTAAGAATATTATGATAATACTTTGTTGTTTGGCACATCTTCATTGTATGTTGTGTCCTCACTTCTGGATCAAGCGTGTTATCTTCTTCGTTATTTAGTGCAGATCAGGTACCGCATCCAAGTATATAACACTGATCCCTTACATCACAAGCTCTCTAAGTGTTAATTATCTATAGTGATAGGAGCTTGAAAGATGCAGAAGTAGAGTTACCATATTTCCCAAGCCAAAAAAAGAAAACACAAAGAGGAGGACACATTAATATGTATCTCCCTTTATGTGTGGGGTTTGCACTTGTAATTAGTTCCAAAATGTCTGCAGAGCACTGTTTGAGAACCAGTCATCTATGGCATCGCCTTTGCAGGTTTGCTTCATGTTTGTTAAGAATTATAAACTAGGCAAAATCTTAAAAAAGAATGTGAATTGAAAAAAAAGAAAGCCTAGTTGGGAACGATGGGCCACAATGTGAAATCCCAGAAAAACTCACAGTTTTGTAAAATCCACTTGGATAGATGTCTTGAACGAGGACAATTTAGGGGAAACCTGGCTGTATGGAGCTTGAGATAAAAGACCTAGTACTGTGAACTTGGAGTATAATTTTATCCAAGCAAGCCATGGTGACGTGGTGGTTACCACTGCTGCCTTACAACTCCGGGTACCTTTTTGGGCCACAATAATCGGTTCTGCATAGTTGGTAAATGCTTCCTTTTCCCTCAGGGACGCTTACAAGACCATTTCATCATTGTAATCTACTCAAAACTAATTTAATTTCTCCTTTCCTTATTGACTTCAGTGCATTTTGGTGAGTTTGTGTGAAATTACCAAAAATTTCCATGTTTTTGCCAAACCCAAGGTAAAGCGAAATCTGTGAGATTCTTTGTAGAAACTTGTTGAATTCTGCCATTTTCATGCTGGTTATGGCTAGAAATGCACCTAAAATTGAATAAAATGTCAAAAACATCATTTTTCTCCTTCCATAACAAAAGTCTTTCAGTCTTGTTGGCTAAGATATAACTTTGTATATGAAACACTCTACTTTCGACTATCTTAAGGCATTGGGTGGGGGGTGTTGGTTAAGTATACATTAAAGCACCGCTTTTCTCATCAATAAAGTAAAACATACCTCCTGAAACCATCTTCTTTTTTAATACGCTACCGTTACTATCTGTTTGTCTGTCCAGGATTTTAAATCACCTGCAAACCGTTTGAACTACTGACCTAAAATTTGGTACACATATACTACGTGACGTCTACTATCCGCTTTCGCGGTGATGATTGACCTCCAAGGTTATTCCTCTTTTTATTTTTATTTTATTTTATTGTAGAATCAACTCTCGGCAACGGCCAGCAGAGCGGCCGTGCGGTGCATGTGTATGGACGCCATTCTCATCCCTACCACCTTCGCCGTCACGTCCCCTACCTCTTCATACCTTATATCATTCTTGAGGCAGATTGAAGACTTAAGTGCCAGCTTACATGAAAAATTAAGGAAAACGTACTAAGTAATTGCAACATAAACACTGACTTAATGAGTTTTAACGTGAAAAGATGCAGACGAAAGAAGAGAAGAAGCAGGCCGCTAGGGTGGAGAAAAGAAGAGCTGCTCAGGAAGCAGCAAGCGCATCAACCTCTGAGCAAATGATTGCTAAATGTAGAGAGAAAGAGTATGTAGAGTAACTCTGAATAGTCAGGTCAAGTGTATTCACTGCACATTATCGTGCAGTGTGCCGTTACTGGTATCTAATAATATAATTGGTTTGTCTAGCTAAAAAATTAAAGACATACAAAATCTCATTTTATATGCTACGTACCACAATGTGACTATATGCAGATTATCTGCCTATGTATATTTTACAGGCAGCATAATTTTGCATCACTTAAGTCAGTCAGAGCACTGCCGCATGTAAGGATATGCGTGACTACATTGCTGGGTACCCCCCAGTGGAGTCATGTGAGATCCAAGACCATACTCATATACATAAGTGTAGCTGTAGTTAGAAGCAGCCAGCATATCTGAGACTTTCAAGAAGCCAGTTCTCATTCTGTTATTCTTGCAAAAAGTCCAGAGTGAAACAAAATCCACCTTTCCTCTGTCATTGTTGTCAATGGTTGCAGAGCTCTCTCTCAGTTAGCAAACAAGTCTAGGATGGATTTCTGTATTGTATCACTGGACATATACAACTTTCCATCATTGCTTGTCATATTGTATATATATTAATTAGCAATTATATTGTCTGAGGAGAGTCACCATTCATGATCATCTTGTGTTTATGTTTATCTATTCTCCAGGTACTCCAGATTTCCTCCAAAACCCCAAAGAGGAGCTTGAGTTAATTAGCTACTCTAAATTTGGCCAGTTTCTGTGAATGTGTGCTATGATGAACTGGAGTTCTTTCAAGGCTTACTTTCTTGCTTGCTTGCTAATAAGGTTGGAATTAACTTCGCCCACCCACAATTATTAATTAGAAAAAGCAGTTTTGAAAGTGGGCGATCCCCACAAGAACATCGTAGCTGGGCCTCCAAGGCTATTTTCACATAAAAAAAGATTTTCAAACACTAAACCTTATAAGATCATCATAACTCAGAGAATCAGAATTTCCTAAACAGGACACATATTTTGATGAAACAGTGAACCTCAACAAAATGGAAACAGACAATAACAAGAGTGTTTTACGAGAAAGCAACCAACACCAGTTAATCTAGTCAGCATTCCATTGGGTTGTAAGAGGAGAACCAGCTGAACTCAGGACGAGCACACAAAACTCAGACAGACAGTTAAGAATGGAACTGAAGTTCTGGAAGTTGTGAGACAACAGTGATGATGATAAACCAACATTAAAACTAAAAAATGAGGACAGGCTTTTTTGGGTATAAAGGAAATTTGAGCTGCTTATTAAATTTGCTAAAAATGTTAATAAGATTTATTCTGCTTCAAATGATTTTTTATTTGTTAATTTAAAAAAGACAAGATGTTTCTTTCTTCCCGTTGACAGACTATTTGATGAATGCATTTTCAGATCATCCAGTTAATCTTCTGTCAAGTACTTCTTGCCAGCATTATAGCTCTTTAATCTTTACAGACGTAAATCTAAATAATACCTGCTATTAATGGTCCCTGCCTGTTCCATTTACCATTTTTGTAATGCAACTGGTGCGTTTCTCTGTTTGTGCATTTTTATATAACCATTACCATTTTCAAACTCAGTTCATCTTATTGAGGTCACGTAAAGCCACCCAGAATTTGTTAAGCACTCTGAGCAATACTCTTGTCTTTGAAGTTAAATCCATCCATAAGTTTACTCAGTGGTATAGAGCTTACCCCAAATAGTAAAAGGGGTGAGACACAAATCAGTCCTTAAAGGGGTGCTACTTCATCACACGGTGATGTTATGTGTCCTTATCACTAGAACTGCCTTATGCTAATGTAGACTTACCTGAATCGATTGTTTGAAGTAATGTTTATTGTTGTTCTAGAGCAGCATTTCCCAGCCTTGGGATCATCATCACAAGTCGGGTCCCCTGATATGCTAATGGGGTCATGAGAAAATATTTTAAAATGGAAAAAAACGTTAAACAATGTATTGAATAGGAAGTGAATGTCAGTATTTTAAAGAGCTGAGGTCGTGAAAAAACTCAGATTTCAAAATGGGATTACAAACCAATAAAGCGTGGGAACATCTGTTCTACAGAACAAAAATGGGGAAGCCTGTCTATTGTAATTTTGACTATTAGCAAGCATCTATATATATAATTCACTAAGGCAAGACACCCATGGAAAAAACGCCGGAAGGGGCGTGGATTCACTAAGCCGCCGACAAGTAAGACACCTATGGCGCACGCAGGAAGGAGTCACACCCACCAACTCCAAGAAGTAAGCAGTCTTTAAAAACCGAGTTTTCGGTTACGACGCCGCGACAGCGTGCACCATAGCAAACTGTTTTACACGCTACATACAGCAATTCGCATCCGCGACAAACATGCGTCTTCTTAGATGCTCATGCAGAAACACAGAAAGTCTACGTGAGTCACAGGTGCAAAGACGACAACGACTCAAGTGACTAGTTGGAGGTGGGCACATGAGCGATCAGTCACGGACGATTGTGTGTTGGTTCGTTCCGTGCATTGTTACAATATTGCTTTTCTTGCTGATTTATTACATTACCGATTTTTCAAATGTTAATTTTCTCCCTGTGCTTAAAAATCATTAAAAAGCCGGCCTGATTATGCGGCGTATGGTATGCTGAGGGTTGACTAGTTTTAATTTAAGCCTTTGATTTATGACATGACTTCTTCCGGGCAGCCTTATACAGGAGCTCCCTCTCTCTCTCTTTTTATGGGAGAACTTTGTTTTTTTTTAAGATTATTAACTAATTTATTTAATTATTATTAACGATAATGCTAAAACGTGGCTTCTGGCTTGTTACTGTTATTCTTAAATGAATTTTCAAATTGAAGATATACTGCTGTCATCGTAGACAAACACCCAAGCGGTCAGAACTTGAAAGTTATCACAGCGTGAACAAAGAGGTTAAGAAGAATCCGGTCGCACCTCTATCTATAACATTGAAGAATGTAGGAGACCCTGAGCACGTAAAGAGGGAAATATTAAACGTTCCTCTACTCAGCTGGTAGCTCTGCGATCACTGCTGCCTGTTGCACCTTATCACAGAAGCAGCTCATCCAAAGAAAGAAGGAATACGGAGCAAGGATAAAAGTAAAGTGGAAAGGGTTCAGAACTGGCCTTTCTCTATAAATTTGGAATATTCGATTGCCTTTAAATAAGGATCATAATTATTTTAATAATTCCTTACAATTATATAGTGCTTTTCTCACTACTCAAAGTGCTCTCCACACAGGAAGGATCCAGGAAGCAAACATACAATCTTCTAACTGTAAAACAGCAATGCCATCTGCATGGATGATCTTAAATGTGTCATGGTGAGTCACAGACTGTTCCTGGTACTGTGGCATTTGTTTATTGTGGAGAACCAGCTTAAACATATTTCAGATGTTATTTAATGCAGGACCAGTTTCATCTGATATGATCAGACAGAGTGGTAAAATCAGTAGAGGAGATGCAAGCACATTACAATTAAAGCCGATAAGTGTGATCCAGACTTTGAAAAACCGACTGCATTTCTCTACATTACTGCCTAGGAGTGGTGTTTATTGTAGCAACAGAACGATGAGTAATTATGAACTAATGTCTAATGGCAGGTTCCTTTTTTGGTAATAACATACTAGACCTGTTTTGTTCAAATGTTAACACCTTCAAATGAACTAGTCTGACTATCTTACTGCCACCTATAGCCCTGTTATTGATTGCAACAGTTCTCCAGTATCTATGCCAGTAGTTCTTATGTGTGTTTAGGGGGTTGTTGTTTGTTTTATTATGTATATATTTCTCTTTCTCTCTCTTGAACTTCTGTAAAGTCCTAGTTTCCCCTTGGGGACAAATAAAATACATCTCTCTATCTTAGTCTTGCCGACCTCTTAGTTGTGCTGGTAATTACAAATTAAAATTGATACATTCTGGCTCCAACAAGGCCCTGTGGAGAACAGAAATCATCCTAAGTCCAGGGCTCTGTTTGTACAAGGACATGAGAACTGATCACTAATCACATACTACTGCAATTTGTGGTGTATTTAAGAAGCTAATCAACAGCTGTAATTCAACCATTGCCTTCCCTGTACTGCATGGCTCCATGTGAGTAAAATTAAGGGTTCTCCTCCCATCCTGATAAAGGCTCCATAAAATAAACTTTGACAGAACCTGAGGAGATCTTTGGGGGAAAGTGGCAGGGAACTGAAATAGTATGGGATAAATGGGCAACCTCCTCACAAGAAGTGAATGCATTGGGAATTGAGCACTGATCTCTAGAACTCAGAAGTAAAATGCACTAACCAACATTCTGTCCATTTGAAACCAAAACAAACAAACAAACAAAAAATTATAATACAAGGCGAGGAAGTAACTGATAAGAACTGGCTCCAACAAAACACAGCGGACAACAAAAAACATCCAGACTCCAGGATCCTGTTTATCAGAAACCTACAATAACGGACAACTTTTAAATAAATTCTGCAGGTAGAACATGGGGAGATGGCTGGAAACTTGTTAAGGGCAGATTTCTTACAAATGTTAGAAATTTACACAAAGAACCATAGACACATGAAATTAATTACCAAGTAGTGTGGTGGAGAGTAGGAATTTATGGGTCTTTTTGACAATCTAGGTGAACAGAATAGATGAATGTGTTGGGATGAATCAACAGTTCTCATCACATTTTTTATGTCCTAATGTTCTAAATAATGAGCTACCATGTCTAAGGGGGACTGAAGGAGACATTAAAACATTAGATAGTGCTATGTTTAAAAAAGCTAGATGCCCAATTTATTGCCAAGGACCGTGACACCTTTAAAGCCGTAATGGGTACATCAAGTAGATGTCAGAAAGGTGTCTCATTTTCTTCCAATTTCACAGACACGTGTGTCATGTTGTAGGCCCCAGATGGTAAGGGCAGTGCTAGCAGGAAAAGATGGCTATTGTCCATGGTGGGTATGCATCATGCCATTGAGCTCAGTAGCATTAGTGATTTTGCGAAGCTGGTAGGATGCATATCATTTGCAAGATGATATATACAAGTATATTTTATTTGCCTTTCATTAACAACCCAGCAGCCTCTCAAAAGCGCACTGGCATACAAAATGTTTTGGCTTCTCTTGCTTTCCTTTTTTCAAGTCTCAGCTGTGTTTTGTTATGCAGTGAAGAAACTGCTTGAGCAGGTGAGCGGACATTTTAAAAGAGCACCTGAACACCATGCAGGGTATTATTTATGCCAATTAACCTTTAATGAATTTGATATGCCATGGCACATAAACATTTTGACATTATTAATATGTGGCAGCAATTGCTTAGCAAGGATTAAGATTCTTTTGCTTCAAAAAAAGTACAGGTGGCTATAAACTGATGCTCACAAACCATCACAAGGCTGGTGGATCAGGTGTAAGTAGATACGTTCCTGGGCTATAAGAATATGTAAGAATATCAGAAATGTGACAAACGAGAGACCATTCAGTCCATCAATCCTATTTGTTTAGCTAATAGCTAACCTGTCCCAATATCTCATCTAGATTCTTCTAAAAGGCTGTCAAGGTTTTGTTCTGGAGTCCCACAACTCTTTGTGTAAAGAAGAGCTTTCTGGCTTAATTTTTATGCAGTCTCTTCCTAAACCAATGATTAGTTTGTACAAGCACCTGAACTCATTACCTACTGTATTCTTCAGTTTGTTAAGTTATGAGAATAGCACAGAATTTCTGTAAGGCATTGGGTTATTCATAATAACATTTGGCCTTTAATGCTCATTACACACTGGCTCCCAGTTAAATTTAGGGCAGATTTCAAAATCCTCCTTTTAACATATAAAGTCTTAAATGGCCAAGGTCCGGCTTAATTATCTGAAATTATCATGACTTACAAACCAGAGTGCACATTAAGATCTCAAGATGCCAGTCTGCTTATGATCCCAGGGATTAATAAAATAACAGTGGGAGGTCGAGCTTTTAGTTACAGGGCCCCTAAACTGTGGAGTGGTCTGCCTGCTACTATAAGAGATGCTCCTATCGGTCTCATCTTTCAAATCCCGGCTGAAGACTCACTACTTCAGTTTAGCATACCCTGACTAGAGCTGCTGATTAACTATACAGACTGCATCTCTGTTGTTGGTCATTAGCACTAAAACATAAATAATAAGATAGTTATAATTTGTTACTAACCCTCATCTATTCTGTTTCTCTTCTCGGTACTCAAATGTCCCACTTGGTACCAATGCCCACCTGCCAAGTTATTTTGGCTGCCTAAGGGAATGTCATCTTTGATGGGGGATCACAGTAATCATTGGGTAGAGGGGTCCTTTCATCGGATTGGCTGGCCCAGCACTGTTTCAGCTGTTGAATGGCCAATTGGGAGAGGCAGCTTGATGGCTAATCCAATCCTATTATGTGATATCATCTACTGTTAAATTCTGCTCTGTAGTTGTAATATTTTTATTTTACTGTTATATTGTATTGAGGATTACTTGTGTTCTGTTCTGTGTATTGTATTGTATTTACCCCTCTATTTTTTGAACAGTCTCCTCTTGTTTGCCTGATTTCTTACATTCTTATGTAAAACACTAGGGAGCAGAAGTCTCAGCAGTTGCCAGTTGACTGTTCATGGAGAGAGAGAGACAAAGTGAAAATGCCTGCTTGTTACCTGTGTAACGATCAGTCTTTTTGATGTTTTATAATTTCTCCATGGCCTCTAAAAATTGACTTTTCTTAGTGATTTTAGACGTCAAGCTATCTTGTCGTCATATTTGTTCTAGTACCATACATTTTTAATGATGTTGAAATTAAATAACATTTTTTCAACAACACTCTGTTGCTTTTCCTAAGGGCACTGTGATTTTGGAAGTTATTGGCTGATGGGTGCTATGCCACTGCCAGGTAAGGTCAACTGGAATTGGATAGTGTGTGACATCACTAAAGCCATTTCTTCATTGTCCAAGATATTGGATTCTCCCAAAAGAACAATGCATTCATCCCTTGCTGTTTCTGAGCTGCTGGCTATGAATATTTTTACCCTACTTTTTGGCTACAATTTACGAATTGACTTTGGTTACGTGTTCCTTTTTACTTTTAATTTTTGAACTTACCACACTGTTTCCTAACTATGATTCATAAGACATGTACTGAGCACTGTTTACTTACCTTTTTGTCTTTTTTGTTCTGTTGACTAAAGCAGACTTAATATTATGTAACTTTTAGTTGTTGCGATGTCAGACTTGCCAATTAAAATTACTGATCTCATTTCTGTGGATGTCAAATTTAGTATCTGTTTGACGAACTTCCACCACAGACTTGTTTTCCCCTTTTTTGACAGCCAATAACCTGTTGCTTGATGCTGTATGAAGGGTTGAGGTACCATGAATTCAGTGTGTTGACCTTTTGTGTTATATCAAACATGAGACATCAGTCAGACAAGGTTTTTATTTGTTTGTGAAGTCCAAAACACCAGCATTCCTTATTCTTCATTGCTGCATTATATGCATTGTACCTCTGGATGAGCCTTCATTGGTTGTCAGCTCTCATGCTCACAGAACCCACCCCTATAACTAAAGACACAATTTTGTCAGGGCGAGTCACAGACACATTATGTGACCGGCTTCACAGGAGCATGGCACGGATAGCCTCCGACTCACTAAGGTCATGTAAAAGGCTATGACTGAAAATCGCTGTAAGGGTCATTGACATGGTCTACAGTATCATCTTCTGATTTGGATTCCACTCAAAGTGTTCAGCCAATACAACTAGAAGGCACATGATCCAAAGAGGAAACTCATGGGGCCCTGGTGTCCCTCAGATAGTGTAAGCAGTTGTAAGGCTGCCTTGGACCCCTGACTCTTTAGGGTCAATGGAAGGCTCATAGGTTTAAGAATATCAGAAACCACTAAGTGAAACTGTAGCTTGGTCAAACTTTTGAAATTATAAAGTTGAGTTGATGACAAAGATAATTTCTGGGCTTGGCCAGAAGTAACCCAAGGATGGGATCCAAGGACTGCTGTCCACTAGAAGAACGTTGGGTGTGAATTTGAGTGGAGAAGAAAATGGGTGCTTGAGTGTTGGAACTTAGAGATTCCAGATCTTCGAGAGAGACTGGTAAAAGGAAATACTCTGTTGTCACAATTTGGTAAGGAGTCCCTTCTGTTAGATAAGGTTTCTGGACTAGTTAGGGTAGGCCCAGTGACGCAGTAGGCCTTCTGTTTTATGTATTATTGTATACTTCATGTCCTCCCTGTGCTGATCCTTCCATTTTGTGTTTTCTTTATTTCATGAATGCACATTTCTGTTAAGCTTTGTTCTCCTTGTCATTATTCTGGCTTCAGGACTGCTATGAAAGCACCTCAAGTTATTTTGCTTGTGTTATTAAGCTGCTAATGATCATGCACATAGGGTTTTTCTTATGTATTAGAGCAAATTATTCAAAACTATTTTTGCTGCTTTGCCTGTGCTGCTTTATTTCCATTAAGGCACAATGATATACAATTTTGTACTTGTTGTTAAAAACAGTTTGGGTTGTTTTTCTGTGACTGCAATGCACGGTGAATGACAAATCAAAGCTGAGGTGTCTGACTAACAGATAAAACTTTTGAACGCCCAGCACAGCAGACAAATACCAGCTCCTTTCTTATTAACATAAATGAAAATTGCCCGTCATATATCTGATTTTCCTATTATTATTTTAATGGGTTTAAAATTGCCATTTTAAGAGCTTTTTCAAGATGTGTGATGCTGTTTTCGGATACAGTACACCATCGCGCAGTTTCATACTAATTTAGGCATAGCACTTAGTGGTACAAGTGTGAACTAGAGATTAAAAAACAGTAATTCAGGTGTGGCTTAAAAACACATAAGACTCAAAATATTTTAGTGTTTCATTCTTTTCCTTAGCTAACCAACGTTTAAAAATTACACCATACACTGCATTAAATATTAAATTGGGTCTTGTGGCATTACCACACACATTCAGGTTTCTAGTTTGGAGTCATACAGATGCCAAATGTTGCCCTATATGATAGATAGATAGATAGATAGATAGTGTCCATGGGTTTTACTTAATAATGTAATACACCTTGAAATCAGCTGCTTTGGCTATTCAAAAATGTTGTCTGGTTTCCACCACTGCAATCATCTACTTCTTTTACAAAACTTATGGTCATCACCCTCAAAGGATTTAAACCATAAGTTATCACTGACAGTGTCCTGAGATTAGCTCACCACACTCCAAGCTGGTGTGGCTTGGCATCAATCCATTTCTGTAAAAGAAGTTGTGAATGGACTCTTCATCAGTTGTTTCTATCTGATTAAAAGACTTATGTGTTGTGTTAGTCTTAGTCCACACTAACATGGTGTGAAAGTGTAAACAGAGAGATCATAAATGTTTGGGGCACCAAAGTGATTTTCATATGTTGTGATAGAAAACTATTTGAAACAGAACAAAACAAGTCTTCTTCAGATGGTTCTTTCCTTACTCTCCCAAGATGGCGTTTTAAGGAGAGTAAGGTGGACATGTTCGATAGATCTGATACCAGAAGTAACATCACTGGAAGCCAGACCATCAATCATTCTTTCTGTAGTGGGAGGTAGAAGACAGGCATTATATGACAGCGCCAACCTGTGGTTCGGAGGGTAATTACTATCCAATGAGCCCTGAGGTTGTCTCCCAATCACAAGTGTGTTGACAATGGCTAAATTTAAAAATGCCATTTTCTGCCCACACTAGCATTTTCGAGTCATTTTACAACAGTTTATCTCCCACAATGAAACAACAAAAAGGCAAAAATGTTGCCTATCGAGTATTTATGGTTTATCACCCAAGATTTGTTTATGGGGCAAGCCTGAAGTAAACTGAAATGCTAAAAAAAATCAAGGAAAAAAAACCATAATGGAGTCTTTGTCTAGACAGATGGTGAAACTGCCTTTAAAGTCTACAAGTGAGTATAAGGTTGACAAAGATTTGGAAAACATAGACTGGGAGTTGTGCCAAAATAAATACAATAAAATATTCAAATGTTTCAAGGAACCGTCAGCTGATGCAAAGAAGTCATGGGATGACTACTGTACAGTAAAGATGATGTCACAAAGGGAATTATTAGAATAAATGAAAGTCAGTGCCCAATCACATGGCAGTTATACATCAGAGTTTTTTAAAGAGAGCCGTCTTTCCTATTCACACTGCTATGTGCAAATTTACACACTTTGCTTTCAAAATTATACGTTTGTTGGTGGTCGAAAATACCATTTTTATGGATACGTAAGGACAGATCAAATATAAAATAATGCATTTTGAAATTCATCCATGTTATTGTGGACAAGGTCTTAGAGGATGCCGTCGCTTTAGATGGTGGAGAGCATTATCATAGGTGCTGTGAAAAATCTTAAGAAGTTACTCCTCCCTTGGTATTGTCCATCTGGTGGCACAGCTCAAAATAGGAATACTGGGGGTAGAACAAGTGAAAATGCACAGAAATATAGCAACAGGATCATTTTCCATTTGTTTCCCATTCTGTGAATTCATTGAATGATTTAAGCCCACTTTATTAAACTTCCTAGACCCATATGCTGACCATGGCTATGTTCCATTTCTATAGTTCCTACTTATTCTCACCTAACAAGTCACTATGTGTTTACATGGGTTAAGATTTTAATCACCCCTCTATTATCCATTAAACTGGTTTATGCTTGAGCTGTCAAATAACCTGACATATTGTCTTTGGATTGTGAGAGGAAACCAGAGTTCTATGCCGGAAATCCACCACACAGAACTGGGGCCTGGAAGCCATGTTTCTACCCTAAGAAGTGAATCAGTTGCAAAATCTGAACAGGCAGCTGATTTGTCCTTCCTTCATTCTCCATATTTGCCTTTATACCCTGCAGAACATCTTGAAGAATGGGATTAAAAACAACAGTCACGCCGTCTGTTAGGTTACTGTCCATCTCTGCTATTTCCTGTAAGCCATCTCTGGTGAATCATAAACTGAGCTAGATGGTTATTGCTGCAGGTATAGTAACTCTTTTTAATTGGAAAGTGAACATTAATGAAAAATTAAAATACTACAAACAATATCAGGCTTATTATCTCAGTTCTTTCATAAGGTGTAATAAAATTTTAAATCTATTGCAGCAATCTGGACTGAATGAACCAGTAAAATTACAGGAGCTATCTTTGCACAGTAGACAGCTATTTGCATATGCTACACTGCTGCATAGATATTTCTTTTGTAAAACGGTCAAGGATGTTTTGCGGTCAAAATTCAGCACCCTCATTTTTTTAACATGTCAAAAAGAGTTAACCAACTTCCAAACTGGAGTGCATATTTTTTAGACAATATATATTTTGCTTTTTAAAATTTGGCTGTTTTGTAATTGTAGTTACATCCATTATTCAGCTGTGCAATAATGATCATTACATCAAAACTGCATGAAGAGCAAGAATCCTCTGAAGGTCTGTGAACCCACCTGTGGTAAAGCTCTTTAAACATCTGCTCATTAAATTTGTTGTTAATCTACAGTCCTAGTTACCAATACTCAGAAATCAAGATCTGACTGCATATGCATTTCTGGCGCGGATCCCTGTGTTGTTACCGCTTGCTTATTTGTCTTAGCCCTCAATTTTGGGTATGTGAAATTGAATTCTGCTAGGGAGACTTGCTGTTCATTGATGATAAATGGCTCAGTGGTCAATTTTAAAGGAGAAGTCTTCAAAGAAAGTCAATTTGGACTTCAGGTGGTACTAGACACTTTGTCTCGTCTTATGAAGGCTCCATGAATAATCAAACAGCCTTATTTTCATGTCATTCAAAACTCTGGAAGATCACACCAGGCCATATCTCACTAATTTATTGAACCCTAGAGTCTGCACATTCTTCCCTGTTCTTGTGTAGTTCTTTTTCCATCATTCAAAGTCATGCCTTTGGGTTGATGGATGCCAGCAAACTGTGAATGTGTGTGACTTTGTATACATTGTTTTCATCCTGACCATGAAATGGCAGCTACAGAAAACCAGCAGTAGATGAAGTGATGACTGTTAGTTAGTAGCACTGCAACCTGAGAATGATCAAACTCTGACTCAATTTCATTCTGCATTATTTTCTATTATCTGCATGTTCTTTTTCATTGCTTGCTGTGAATTACTGTTTGTTCTTTGGCATTCCGTGTCCAAGACTAAAAGGGTTTAATTCCCCTTAGGCTGCCACTACTGGACAGGCCGTTTAATCCCTGAATTCTCTCTTTCAGTCTTGCAGTTCTCCTCTGAACTCTGTCATCAACAAGGCCTTTCCATCCACAGATCTACCGCTCTTCACAACTTTTTGAAGAATGAAGATCAGAACTGCACAAAGTAAACCAGAGGAGTCTCACTACAGCATCCATCTTGTGGTTGCTTTGCTTGTTAAAATCCTCTGCTTCCATTTTACAGTTCATTCAGAATTGTTATAGAAAATTAGCTTGTTTTTCACCCCATTCATCCATTTGCTGAAGGATTCAACCAATTCTAGCTAGTGCAAAGTCAAAGATTATGCTTTGCTTTACAGGAACAGTTCAGAGACACCATTTAAAATAACTATGTGTCTTTGGACTGTGAAAGTAAATGAAGAGATCATGAGACCCAGCTAAGTAAATATCAGGCGATTGGCTACGGTAACTAAAAGCTCATTTAGTATAACATCTGCCTTGTTATTATCGGGCACTTTGGTCACCTTAGACCATTGATTGGTATTATTTAACCTTCTTTCATAATCTTTTATTTATTTACACCCTCTCTTTTAGTATATAATTTCTTGTACCGTTAAGGAGATGTCATTACATGTATTATAATTTTAATGTTTGTTTTCATTATTAATTTGTAAGTGTAATTCCACATAAATATGAGCTTAGAAATCATTACTTCAAAATGTGGGAATGTTACACCTGGTATTAAGCTTTTTTACGCATCAGTAAAAGTGCTGCTCATCCTCAATGGGGCCATTGGCTTCTTGGCTTTGATCCTCTTGCCAGTCTGAGGCAAGAAAGCCCCAGGGTGGCACTGATTTGTCCTGGCAGAGCCAGGGGAGAAAGTACAAAGCTGGCTATGAATTTTCTCACCAGATACTCTTTAGCAACACCTGTGGTCAACATGGCATCCTATAGTGCTCTGGCAGGACTAATATAGATTATCATTTGAGGAAAGAATAAGGTAATAAAGGGTGGTTGGGCTTGTCTCATCACAAAGCACGATTTAAACTAAACTGAACTGATTTACATTTTTCTCTTCATTTGTTTACTGAACATACATTGCAACACACCAACAAAGCAGGGGGTAATAAGGCGGAAAGGGGTGGCCAGTTCAGAGAAATTTATTTTAAAAATCAGTTTCAGTCCTTCTTTTATTTATAACACCAGTTCAAGTTCAAATGTTATGTTCCCATTTAACTTGTACAAAGTGTAATGAAACTCTACTTACATGTCCCCCACATGCTAGTGACACACCAACCACAGACAAAGAGTACAAACATAGACAGTAACTACAATATTATAGATTAATTGCAACATCACACAATCAATATAGAGAACCTCCAGGTACACTTGTTCAGTTTTAAGTATGAAAAGCTGTCCAATAGACTTATGAGTTATAGATAAAAATTGTCCTGAAAGCTGGTGGTGTGAGTGTTAGAAAAAACAAAATAAATTAAAATTTAAAAAAATTACATCAATGACAGGCTGGACTCGTCACAGAGGAACTATGGAAGGAAGGGCATAGGAGGCTCTTTTGTCCTTAGGAAACTGTGTTCGTTTAATGTGTTTAGTGACATCCTTCACATGTTCTCCAACTCTGTGTTGGCCAGTGGGATGTACTGAGCTGATAACATCACTTCAGGAGAAGACCACTGAATCAATAAACTAATTAAAAGGGCCAGCTCAGTTATAGGACACACTCTGGATCGGCTGGAGGTTGTAGTGGACAAGACAATGAAGACAAAACTGAGTGCCATTATGAACAATGCTACACATTCCCTCTCTAACTCATTCACACTGAGGACTTTCAGCCAATGAATTATTCAACTGAAGTGTGTCAAGAAACACGGTGGGGGCTTATTTATATCAACAGCCATATACCTGCATAACATCTCACTGGGACTTGGACTGTCAATTCAGACAGTTGTTTCTTGTTGATTTTCTACTTTTTTAGCCATTCTGGTGTGTGTTCAGACAATAGTTTGTGTCTTTATTTGTTTATTTAAGCAGCTTCTGTAAGAAGCCAATTTCACCCGGGCACCATAAAAAGTTTCATCTATCTATCTATCTATCTATCTATCTATCTATCTATCTATCTATCTATCTATCTATCTATCTATCTATCTATCTATCTATCTATCTATCTATCTATCTATCTATCTATCTATCTATCTATCTATCTATCTATCTATCTGTCTGTCAGTGCATTAAACCTGCCTGAGCCTGTTGCATGGTCATGGAGAGCCTGCACATAGTTGGCTGCATTGGTACAAGACCCCAGCCCAGCACCAGTACATCGATGGCAATATAAATGTGTACACCCTCACCCAGCTGGTTTTAAGTTGACTAAGCAAACCTGATTATTTCTGAGATATGAGGAGAAAATGTAGGAACATGGGGAAAACAAGCAACTCTATACTAGGCTGGGTTTTAAAGAAATACTCCACCCAAAAATAATATTTTTTTATATGTTACATACTCTATGTAGTTTATAATGGTGGCAAAAAATAATTGTTAATCTCATGTTTTCACGGAAAAATAACATAACAAAATTCTAATTGAATGGGACCCAATGGTAACCAACTCTGGACAGCGGCAAACAATGTGAAAAGCGTCCAGGGAAAAAAGAAAAAAATAACTTCTTATAAATTGTGTAGCAACATGTCTTTTATCCATTTGTATTCTTAGAACAAGCAAAATATATGCGTTTTTTTCGTAAAACACTCATAAAAGACCAACAGAAAAGATAAATTAGCATACTTTGGTGTGTTTCAGCTGAAGGCAGGACATTTGACCAATGAATGAGTGGAAGAGGCGGATCTTCAGTTTAAATGCAGCATGTGCCTTTCCTGGTTTATTTAATTTCCTGAAAGTAAGTAATACTAGTATTTTAGAATAAAAAATTTGTATTTTGCAAATTGTGAGACTATGAATCAATAATAGACATGTTGATTATGCAATATAGGATACAGAATGTTTTTCTTTTTACTAGGGATGTTTTTGACATCGTTTGTCGTAGTCAAGAGATGGTAACCGTTGGGTCCTATTCAATTTGAAAGTTTGTTATGTCGTTTCTCCACAAAAACATCTGATTATTTTTTTTTCCCTGGCCACCTCTATAAACTACTTGAGGTTAATAACATATAAAAAAATATGATTTTTGGGTGAAGTATTCCTATAAAACTAGTCTCCAGTCTTGAAATGTAAGTTAACACCAGCCAAAAACTACAGATCTCGTAGATCTCATAGAAATATAAGACTAGATTACAGTAAATAAAAAAAGGAATTCATACAGGACAAGTGCCAATGTAATAAGGTCCTCTATATGGCGTAGTTTTACCTCTTTAATTTTCAAATCCATTCTGGAACTTGAACCTTTCGCAACTCGTTGGGGAAAAAAACTTCTTTTAAGAATTAAGGAGCCCTAAATGCAGCAGGACTCATATTCTTATATTATTATTACTTACTTATTACTTATCATTACTTAGTATTACTAGGGCGCTAAATGTTTGTGTTTTATTGTGCTTAATTACGTTTTCCTCCTCTTTTTTCTTTTCTAATTATTTCATGTGTACCCTAAATGAGACTGTTCAATATCATACCCTTGGTTTGCTGTTATTGCTATTACTGCATTAAGACTTGTTATGCTTGTTTTGGACACATCTTTAACACCATCACCTGGGTTTATTATCTGGGGATATCATCTTAATGCACTAAAATTGATGAAGATTATATGTATGTATGTATGTATATATATATATATGTATATGTGTATATGTATATATATATATATATATTAAGTGCAAAATTCTTTTCTTTCTTTTTCCTCTTTTAAAGACTATATTGGTAACAGATATCTCTATCTTTTAACCTTAAAGCGCCACTGCATGGGGGCTTGATGTGCTTTGGACGTGCTCTGTCTCTGGGTATGTCAGAGGACTGGGACTGCATGAAGTGGGTTTTAGCCTCACCTGGGGAGGCAAAAGGGAGGGTGGGGGTTAAGGGGAAGAGAAAGAGAGCAGGCTTGATCTATATCTAATCTATCATCTCAATCTTTATAATTATAACTATCAACGTAATAATAAGCTGCATGGCAACAACTCTTGGGGGAATAGGAAATTAAGACC
Source organism: Polypterus senegalus (assembly GCF_016835505.1). Lineage (NCBI taxonomy): Eukaryota > Metazoa > Chordata > Cladistia > Polypteriformes > Polypteridae > Polypterus > Polypterus senegalus. Next base: position 50,105,074 of record NC_053165.1, read on the forward strand.
TAAACTATTTCACTTCCAGTTAAGACTATAATATGACACCAAAAACTCAGAATCAGTGTCTCCATGATGGGACAGTTAACTTCGTAAGCTGGAATGTTAAAGGCCTGAATCACGAATTAAAGAGAAAGAAAGTACTTTCTCACCTAACAGGTCTAAATGCTAAAATAGTATTTTTACAGGAAACCCACTTACTAAGTAAGGATCAGTTCCGCTGCAAAAGACTGGACTGGCCAAATGTTCCATTCTAGTTTTACAAAGAAAACTAGAGGGGTGGGAATTCTCATACATAGAACAGTACCATTTGTAGCATCAGATGTAGTATTGGATCCTGAAGGGAGATATGTGATGGTCATGGGAGACTTATCTAACTGTAAAATGATTTTGATAAATGTTTATGCACCTAATGTTGATGATAAGGAATTTATACAAAATTTATTTGCATCCATTCCCAATCTGAACACTCATAAACTTATAATGGCTGGGGACTTTAATTGTGTTCTAAATCCACTTTTAGATAAGACTTCCTCCACAGGGGAACGCAACTAACACCGCAAAGATAATTACAAAGTTTATAACTGATCACAACTTATCAGATCCCTGGAGGTTTTAAACCCAAATTCAAGAACATATTCTTTCTACTCACCAGTACATCATTGCTACTCAAGGATTGATTACTTCTTTATAGATAATAACTTCTTGCCTAAGATTAAATCTTGTAAATACGATGCTATTGTTATTTCAGACCATGCTCCGATGATCTTGGAGCTGAAATTACTAAGCCCCATACACTCACCCCGCAGATGGCGTCTCAATCCGCTTCTATTAGCTGACGAGAATTGTACTGAATTTATATCCAAACAAATTGAATTCTTTCTAGAGACAAATACATCCCCTGAGATCTCTGCAGGAATACTCTGGGAAACTCTTAAGGCCTTCTTAAGAGGACAGATTATCTCATATCTTTCCCACAGAAATAAATCCGAGCGAAGAAAGTAGCAGAGATAAAAGCGAAATTACTAAAATAGATGAAGAACATGCCAGACTACCAAGCGAGACTCTACATAAGAGGAGGAGGCAGGCTCTACATTCAGAATTAAACCTCTTGACAACTAAAGAAACCGAACAACTAATTTACAAATCCAGACATCATTATTATGAACATGGAGAGAAAGCTAATAAGCTTTTAGCGCAACAAATTCACAAGCAAGAAGTGCGCAACGCAATCTCGGTAATTACTAACACGAATGGAGATAAAATCATCGAACACAAAAATATAATGTACACTTTTAGAGACTACTATAAATCCCTATATACTACTGAGTTTAAAGAAGACAATATACAATCTAATGCATTTCTGGATAAATTACAGATACCACAAATTGACGCTATTAGTGTGGAGGAGCTCGATAAACCTCTGTCATTATCAGAATTACTGGATGCTATAAAGTCACTCCAAGGTGGAAAAGCAGCAGGCCCTGATGGCTACCCTGCAGAGTTTTACAAGAAATTCTCCGCTCAGCTAGCTCCCCTCCTATTAGCAACATTTACAGAAGCCAGAGATAACCAATCTCTTCCACAAACCTTTCGCCAAGCACTAATCACTGTCTTTCCAAAACAAAATAAGGACTTATTACAATGTGCATCATACAGACCAATTTCACTTCTGAATAACGACGTTAAAATACTCTCTAAAATCATAGCTAGAAGGATGGAGAAAGTGCTCCCTCAATAATATCACAAGACCAAACTGGATTTATTAGGGGCCGACACTTATCTTCAAATCTTCGACGCCTGTTTAATGTAATATACTCACCAACTAAATCAAACACCCCAGAAATATTATTATCATTGGATGCAGAAAAAGCATTCGACATGATTGAATGGAAATACCTTTTACTATTTTGGAGAAGTTTGGGTTTGGCCCAACATTTGTGCATGGATTAAATTACTGTATACTAACCCAGAAGCTTCAGTTTGCATCAATAACATTTGCTCAGACTACTTTAAACTAGAGCGTGGCACAAGACAAGGATGCCCTTTGTCACCACTGCTGTTTGCAATTGCCATTGAACCACTGGCAATACATTGTCGAAATACTGATCAGATAAAGGGGATTAGCAGAGAAGGACTGGAACAGAAAATCTCATTATATGCAGATGACATGGTACTGTATATATCGGACCCAGAAAATTCTGTGCCTGCAGTCTTAGCAGCACTCACAGAATTTCAAAAGCTCTCTGGTCTCAGAATTAATCTGAATAAAAGTGTACTCTTTCCGTGAATTCGCAAGCATATAATATTAGATTAGACACCCTTCCTTTTATCATTGCAGAACAGTTTAAATACCTCGGGGTAAACATCACAAGTAAACATAAAGCTCTTTATCAACAAAATTTCGTCGTCTGTATGGAAAAAATTAAACAAGACTTGCATAGATGGTCAACCCTTCATCTCACACTAGCTGGAAGAATTAACACTGTTAAGATGAATATTCTTCCTAAGCTCCTTTTTATTTCAAAACATACCAATATACATTAATAAATCGTTCTTTAAGCAATTAGATTCAACAATAACCTCATTTATTTGGAATTCTAAACATCCACGCATCAAAAGAGCGACCCTACAAAGACAAAAGGCAGAAGGCGGCATGGCTCTACCTAACTTCCAGTTTTATTACTGGGGCAAATATACAGTCGATAAGAACCTGGACACAAATAGAAGAACATACACAGGCATGGACCGCAATAGAAGTAAAATCCTGCAGTACTTCTTTGTATTCCTTGCTTTGTGCTCCAATAAACACACGCTATCGGCAATACACTAATAACCCAATTGTGCTCCACTCACTTAGAATCTGGAACCAATGTAGAAAGCATTTTAAGACGGAGAAGCTTCTTTCTGTGGCACCCTGCAAAAGAACCACCTCTTTCAACCCTCACAAACATATGCAGTTTTAATATCTGGAAAAATTTGGAATTAACTTGCTTAGAGATCTTTATATAGACAACGTCTTTGCATCCTATGAACAATTACATTCCAAATTTAACATTCCAGCTACAAATTTCTTTCACTATCTTCAAATCAGGAACTTTGTTAAACAGAACCTTCCAGATTTTCCTCATCTTGCACCCTCATCCACGCTGGAAAAATTATTGCTCAATTTCAAGGAGTTAGACTCCATCTCTACAATATATAAAATCCTTTTACAATCCCTTCCTTTCAAAGATCCAAGAGGACACTGGGAAAATGACCTCTCAATTAATATATCAGAAAAGGAGTGGAAAGTAGCAATGCAGAGAATTCACTCAAGCTCCATATGCAAAGCATACAATTATACAACTCAAAATTATATATCGAGCACATCTGTCTCGACTAAAACTCTCCAAAATGTTTCCAGGGCATGATCCAACCTGCGAACGTTGCAACCAAGCCCCAGCCTCACTAGGTCACATGTTCTGGGCCTGCTCCAAATTAACATTATTCTGGACAAAAATTTTTAATTACCTCTCAGACAGTCTTGGACTCACAATCCCTCCTAACCCATTAACAGCTGTGTTTGGGGTTCTTCCAGAGGGTCTTAAAGTGGAGAAAGACAAACAAATTGTGATTGCATTCACTACACTGTTGGCACGCAGACTTATTCTGATAAACTGGAAGAACCCAAACTCTCCTCTTTTAAGTCAGTGGGAAACTGATGTGTTATATTATTTAAAATTGGAAAAATCAAATACTCAGTTAGAGGATCTGTGCAGACTTTTTTCAAAACATGGCAGGATCTAATCAGTAATATTTTGAAATGATTTTATAAAGCACAGAGAATTTGTTGATTTAGGTATTTTTAAAAGCCTTAAATTTTACACCGTTTGGCTTGCTCTCTCTCTCAAGGGTGGGGATCGATCTGTTCTTAATAATTCTTTTTTTTTTTTGTAAAAACTTGATTGCTATGTATTGATTGTAATAAAATTAATAAATAAATAAATAAAAAAAAAAAAAATAAATAAATAAATGCAGCAGGACAGCCATTCACTTTTAGGCTATGAAATGTTGCCGGCTGCCCTTGTGGAATTCTTAATTTTAGCACTCATGACCTCCCTAACTCGGTTTAACCTTTAATTATAAAGAGATTTTGTGGGGTGAGTGAGGTCAAGAGTACCTCATTTATGAGCCTGATTTAAGGAATTTAATGCAAAATGGATATATTTTTTCCACTGGTGGAGTGCGGTGTTGAACATTCTCTAAAAGCACATCACTAAAGCACTGACGGTCTGTGACACTAGGTGAGCATAAAATCACATCTACTGGATTTGTAGGGAATGGCTTTCCAGCCAAGCCTTGCAGGAGCCTGTCAGGCTGATAAACAGCTTCAGCTGCAAGGCAAGTTGTTAATCTGTAAAAGAAAGGCGAAAAAAAAAGACTTGGGATCCTTCTCTCAGGAGCCTGCATGTGAACACGGCGAGTGGAAGCGTCCTCATTTATTTGCAAATCTAAAAGTGAAATGTGTGAATCGCAAAAGGACGCCTTTTTTTTCTTCTTCTTCTTCTTTTTTTGCCGCCTTGGCAGCACATCAGTTGTTGCTTATTTCTGAACTAATTCAAAATGTCCAGGTTATCTTGTCATACAGAGCAACTTGGGAATTGCTTTTCTGGTGTAAACTGGTTGGTAGCGAGGAATGTTTTTTTTTATATAATTGGGTAAAAAGGGACCTACAAAGATTTGGACTTTTCTTTGTGAATATTTACATATTTTACACCTGTGTGATAATCCTGTTTATTGCTATTTAGCATCTTTTACTGTAATACTTCAAAAGGTGCAAATTTGCAATAACTTTTAAATCATAAATCTGAATTTATTTTTAAAATGTTCACTCCTGCAAACATGGAGGTAATACTTTAGTTTAGGTACTGCAAAAATGCATCTATTATTCATTTACTCATGTAACAAGACCTTAACCAAGGTTTCTTTTGGTCTTGGCAGGGCTGCTGCTTTGCAGTAAGGAGAATGTGGGGTCGCTTCCCGGATCCTCCCAGTGCGGAGAGCACTTAGAGTAGTGAGAAAAGCGCTATATAAATATAAAGAATTATTATTATTATTTTTGTAATACTTACACTGCATCGTTAAAGTGTTTATTCATCTCTGCAATATGACCTCCTAACAAAGCTTCACTTTGGAGTGTTCTGAGGTGGCTTAACTGAGACACATTTCTCTCGATATTCCATAGTATACGACCTGTGAATCCTTCCTGTTAACAAGTCATGAATAGCTCCTCTGCTGATGATAAGTGTTATGAAGACCAAAAGAAGCCATTGATAAGGTCTTGTTGCATAAGAGTAAATGAGTAATAGATGCATTTTTGTAGTACCTAAACTAAAGTGTTATCAATTTAAAACTTTGACACTTGTAATTGAAGCATGGCATATTTGAGTGTGGAACTGCACACATAGAGAGCATTCATGGTTAAATAGCATCCTCTAGTCTACAAAAGTTTCTAAGAACTAAAATAAGATTATTATGTACAGCTTATTGAATAAACACCAAAAATCATGCTAAGTAGTGGCTCAGTGATTAGCAGTCACAGTTACAAGACCTAGTCTTGGCCTGTATGGAGCTGGGACACTGTCTTCGCATTTTGGCTACATGCAGGAATGACAGGTCACAGAAAGAAAGAAAAGTTGGGACACCAACTGCGTCATCCCATTTAACTGAATGAAGTTTGAAAAAAACACATCACTTGGTGTCAGTAAAAGCAGCCCGTTGGGCAAACAACAACAAAAGTATTCGGTTCTTCATAAAAGAATTGAGGGTCATTTACTGAAGTTCTATCCGATGGGTCGCTCTGATCAGAAAAGACGTCCCTTCTGGGCAGACGGGCTTATTATATTGCATAAACTGGAAGGGACGGGGTTACGTTCCCTCACCAGGAGGTTTCTTGGAGCCTCAGGGACAGATGGAGAAGAGAATGTTAGTGATAGTGCCCCCTCTCACCCCAAGTGGGTTATCACATACCTTGATCGAACCCGTAAGGAGATCCTGCGAAGTGCATGGGTGACAGCGTGTTTACCTTTCCATCCCAAAAATGTGCTTTCAGTATAAAACAGCTAAAAATTGGTCAGATACGTGTGTGTGTGTGTGTATGACACAGACGAACGTATTGGTTTCTGCCCTTTGCCTTAAAGAAGGCTACTCTTTCCCGCCAACCTCAGGCAAAATTTTTTACATGAGGAATAATCTTTTCTATTATTGTGAATTTCCTCATTTCATTCTTGTGACAAATAGACAAGTTATTGTTTCTTTGAAATGAAGCGTATTTAGGCCGTAGGCAGCAAAACCCAATCCAAATTCCTAATAAACAAATTCTCTGCTTATTCCTGAACTACATGTTTTCAAAAATGTATGGTTAAGGCAAATTTAAAATGTAATGTATATCTAAAACAGAACGAAGATGGAGATCAGATCAGATATTTGTGCAAAAGTCTTTTGTGATTTCTTGATTGACACTTGATTAAATCTTTAATAATCCTCTTCATTTTCATCACAATACATTCTGCTATAACAGTCAGGCAAGCAACAGAATATTACAATGCAGAATACAAGCATTAAACATAAAAGAATATTTAAACACCATGTGTGTGTTTTCACCCATCCTAAACACTCCTTAATAGTTTAGTTTGCAACTCTAAATTGAACTGGCAAGAGTGAATGTGGTTGAGTGTCAGCGTTTTCTACAATGAATTGTCCCCTTGTCTAGAGATGATTCCTGAGATCTTGTATAGGTGGGTCAGGACAAACATGTAGATGAAAATTTGATTGTAATCTACACACACACATGACTACTGTATATGACTGCTATGATACAGACACTTTGAATATTTGTATGGGAACATTTTAGTCATTCTAAATGATCAAACATTCTTTTTTTTATTCATAATGGTGGGCACTATTTTGGATCCCCTCATTAGGACAGCATCTTGTGTTTCTAGGGGCATGTCCCTGGGGTTTGTTTAACCACAGTTAATTATCACAACGGAATAAGAGGTTGGTTGAAATGTCATTTCCTCATCTGGATACAAAACCCCCTTTTCCGGTGTAATTTTGCTAATCATCTCTTGTCTTGTTTTTCGGGTTCTGACCTTTTTCTAGAAAAAATTTTTGACTGTAACTTTTGTCTCACACTTTGTTTTGGTGCCTTTGTCTTTTTACCTCCTGGATTTGACCCTTTCCTGTCTTTTTGTTCAAGTTCTGGTACACTTTCAAATCTTCTTCACCTTGCTGACACAATAATGACCTTATACCTAATAAATGGGGGTGGGTGCAATTTTTGATATTTTTGTACTATCATTTTTGGTGTTTTCAATTTGTGATTTGCATTTTGTTATTTTCAGAACTCATATAATATTGTCGAATAACTAGAAAATGTTTTGAATTTGTTACATAAACATGGAGAAAAGGGTGTCAGGCCTCCAAAAGATCCACCATACAGGCTAGAGTCCTCGCTAGCCTGGATAGAGAAGGCCTCACCAGCAGGTAGCCTGACCCCAAACTCAACAGGAAAGGTTCAGCCTGCACAGACCCAAAACCCTTTAAACTGGCAAAAATACCATAAATGTTCAAAAATGCAGAAAACTATTCTTCAAAAGAGAAGATACAGTGGTACCTCGGTATACATCCTTAATCCGTTCCAGATCCTTTGACTTATACCAAAAAGGACGTATATCAAACAAATTTTTTCCATAAGAAATAAAGGGAAAAAGATTAATCCGTTCCCATGAAAAAAAATCCTTTTGTTATTGGCATATTATACATTGATGGAGTTGTATAAAATAATTTAAACACTGCTTAATACTTAAATACATAAATACAAAAGCAATTAGATGAAATAAATGAAAATGTAACCTCAATTTACCTTTTAATAACGTCTTTGTTTTTCACAATCGTAGATACCGTCGTTCTTGGCATACGGTATGCAGCAGCCAAGTCCCGGTATACGCATGCCACCTTCATACTTTTCAACAATCAATTCAAATTTATGCGAAAAAACACAAAATCACATGAAAATTCACAGAGAGTTATAGCGCGGGTTGTTCACTGAATGCTAGCAACTGCCGTACTGACGCTCGTAGGAAGTCGTGGCTTTTTCTCGAGAGAGGTAAACAAAGGTAGTGTAGTGTTCTCTAGATAGAAGTAGTGACACACTCAGAATAACGTTTCGAATGCTGTTTATTTTGAACCATGTTTAATCAACTCTCCATGCAGTGTGCCTTCTAAACCACACCCCTCCCTCCTGCTGTCATACGTCTCAAAAGACGCAGACCATAGCAATCAACACCCGAACATAAAGCAATGGACAAAAGCATCATTGAATAATCATATACAACAGGTCGCACGCGTGTTGTTCACTGAATGCTAGCAACTGCCGTACTGATGCTCATGTGCAGTCGTTGCTTTGTCTCGAGAGAGAGGTAAACAAGGGTAGCATGCGAGTCGTAGTCCAAACAAAGGTCGCATACCAAGCAAAATTGTTCATGTCCAAACAGGACGTATACCAAGTTGGACTTATTCCAAAGCGGACGTATACCGAGGTATCACTGTATATGTAAACATTGGTCTTGACATATACAGGCAAACAAAGAAAATTTGTAAATGAAGAATTTATTCAATAATAATCAAGAATTAAAGAAAAAACAAAGAAAAGGCAGAACCTAAGCAAAAGGCCAACAGGTCCCAATCCATAAAACAAGACGGGCTATAGTGTAAGGTGCACAGGTGATTCTATTTTCCCCTTTATTCTCTTTATTGTTTAGATTTTAATAAAATAAAATCCCATACACTTACCACTTTGTCATAAGGTGCTTTAGCATTTCCTCCTCTATTCTCTTCTACATCAGTAACCTCAGGAAATTAGACAGAGTAAAGAAACAGGCAGGAGTTAAGTTACACATTTGATTATCTATTATTGATAAAAAATTACCCAAAAATTTAAGTAAGCAGAATACAATGTAAGTATTGGCAAACCATACCCTTACAGCCTAAGCAACAGTTCCTCGTGTTCATAAGCGGCTCTCAGCGTATCTTCAGTCTAGCTTCCTTTACTATCAAATGGCCTTTGAATGGAGTATTGAAACAAGCCACATGCCTGTCTCAGTATGGCTGCCAAGACAGAGTTGTCTTTATCATGGTCTTCTCTTCATGGCCAGATTATGAGAGAGAAAGGTGAAGGCAAGGTGATCAGCTTTATACAATTCTTACTCCAAAACACAAACCAATGGGTCGTTGTATACAGAATGGCCTCTGATTCAAAACCAATCATAAAGAGCAATACTTTAGACCAATCGAATAAATTCATCTGTCCTTTCCACGGCCATCTATAAGTGAAAATGCAAAGGTATAACTTATCCTCCAGTTGCTTTGTTTAGTCAGTTTATGGCCTTCCTGGGATGGATGGCTCATAGGCTCATAAGTCCAAACATAGTCACCCTTTCCAAGCTGGTCTGATGCTCCCCCTACCATAAATTCCTCATCCTGAGTCCATCTGAAAGACTTGAGGGGGTTAGTTAGGTAATCATCAAAGAACCCAATGAAGTCAAACATGCATCAGGAAACACTATCTAATATTACATTTGCTTTGTCTAGTTTACAAATAAAGACTTACAAAATATTTTTCAACTTAAATGCTAGAAGTCAGTCCACCACATAAGAGTAAAATCTAAGAGCAAAACAAAAAATAATCAGAAACCAATTCAATACTCAGATTGATGATCGCTCCAACAACTTTCAATAAACCTCTGCTGGAAAATCATCTTGATCTAAACATAAAGGTATCAAGCAGTCCCAGCAGGTGTGACGTCAGGGTGGCCCTGCCCCTTGGGGTTCCACACATAGAAAACAAGCAACTTAAGAAAGAAAGCATGCATACAAAACAGATAACTACTAAATAATAAATATACATCACATCCATCCACCCATTAAGTTGAGGGTTCACTCCATATATTGTGAACAATTCCACAACAGAAAAATGGTTTAGCTCCAAGTATTGTCTGGGTCGGTGTCCAAATAGGGACAGAGAGGAAAGTGAAGGTGCTTGCCTTTTATAGTTGTGTGGAAGGAAGAGGCGGGTCCGTGAGGGTTCAGCCCGGAAGTGACGTCAGGGGAAACTGTGGTCAGGAAGGGAATGCAGGACTTGGTGAAGTTTTAGGGGGCTTCTGTTCAGGAGATCTGCAGAAGAGAAAGAAGAAAGGTTAGTATGCTTTGCCAATCCTTCTCCTCATTTTCTACCCTCGGTTAAGCCCTTAGCCTGCCTCCCAAATGCATGTGTGACAATATATACAGTATATATATCCATCCATCCATCCATCTATTATTCAACCCACTATATCCTAACTACAGGGTCAAGGGGGTTTGCTGGAGCCAATCCCAGCCAACACAGGGATGATTTAGAAATGCCAATGCACCTAACCAGCATGTCTTTGGACTGTAGGAGGAAACCGACGCAGACACGGGGAGAACATGCAAACTCCACACAGGGAGGACGCGGGAAGTGAACTCCTAACTGCGAGGCAGCAACACTACCCACTGCGCCACCGTGCCGCCCATATACATAACAATGTTAACAAAATATACTTAATACAAAAAGAAGACAATAATAAAACAAAATAACACAAAGCCAGGGAACAAACTCTGGCTGTAACGTTAACAGAAAAGACATTAGCCTTGGCTTTTCTCAAAAAATGAAATTTTTTAGCATTGTTTCCGTTGTATATGGGTGCTGATGGTGAGCTGGAAGCAGGCGTGCATTTTTCTCTGGAAAGCCTTTACTCTGTCTGAAAGATGCCAATTATGATCACTCTACATTACGTAAGAGGCACTTGTTGCTTCCCGCACTATAATCCCTTCAGTTTGTCTTACAAAGGACCATTTACAAAGCTTCTGAGATGACTTTGGTGTCATCTGAACAAGTGTGTGACTTCAACTTTCTGACTTTCAATTTAAATTAAATCTGTAAGGAAAGACAGATTTGCTTCTCTTGCAAAGTCTTCAAAATGGAAATGAGCTGCACTGTTTTAAAGAGCAAGTTGTATCAGCCGAGTGAGGAATGGGACAAACGCACACTTGTGTATAGTTTAACAGCCAACAACAGCTCTTTAATGAAACACTGATTCACTTCCCTACTCCGCCCCCAAGGTTCCTGCCTTGAGAGTCGACGCTCTTTATGCTTTTAAAGGAATGCAATCAAAATGGGAAACGCTGTTAAACTACTACTGATCTCAGGGATGCCATATGGAGCAGAACGAAGCAGAAGCCACCTACATCCTGGCCTGTACTCTTCTGAACCTGCTGGTTCCCACTACTCCAGAAGTCATTTTAACTTAGTAGTAATTCACCAGCAGCTCGAGAAAAGACCCTCAGCGTGTGTACACCCATTGGTTCTTCCTGTTAAGCTACAATGTCTTCAGTACTGACTGTCACACACAAATAGCTGTCAGATGTTACCATACTTAATTTGAAGTGTAACTAGCATAGAGGGATGCTAGAAATATCCAAAGTGTTTGTGATTTGTTATCAAGATGCAGTACTAGCCAAGTTATTCAAGGTTTGCTTCCAGATGACAAGGGAATCTTCTTATTCTTTATTACTTTATGGATGGTATGTAGCTTATTGGAGCTTAGCAGTCCTTTTGTGTTTAATTTTTTTTTTTTTGTCATGGAGTGCAGGGACACAACCTTGTTGGCCAGGTTCAGTCTGACAGGCTATTCACTGCCCTTTTACTTTGCTTGTGAGGTCTTTTCTTGGCTTTGCTCCTTCTGTTCTTTGTCAAGGACAATCTTTGGAAATGTGTTATTTTTATAAGTGAAGGCTGGCATTTAATAAAACTAGAAGAACTCAGAGTGCAATGTAAAGGAAAAGGAAAACAAAAACAATAAAGCAAAATAAATGACTTCTTAATAAAATGCAGTATGTTTTAAGCACTTAGAAATAAAACTGGTTTTCTGTGTGTTAAAATTCTACCACAAATCCAATGTGAATTTCAGGGTTGAATACAGTGATTATGATGATGATATATTTGCTTTGTGATATATTAAAATAGGTTGTCGAAAACACGTCAAAAGAGTTGGGGAATAACCCTGTATAATGTCCAACGGACAGATGCAAAATTAGATGCAAACTGATCAAAATAAACATTTGTCAACAAGGACATGATTGCAGGTATAACAAATGGTGACAAGACATGGTATAACAGGATGTGATCAAATACAGGGAGTCAGAAATGACGTTGAATTTGTGGGACCGGGAACGACGTCATCAACTGGGAGACGAAAGCGGATGTCGAGAGCGGCCATTTTGAAGTGTTGTAATGGAGGTAGGTGTAAACGTTGGTGTTTTATTTTTCTTCTTTGGGTCTGATGAGAGAGAGAGATATTAGTACCCTTACGCAACGCTTCCTTCTCGCAATACTTTACTCACCTCAGAGCTTAATGGCTGCCTCCCAAGCACACGTGTGTGACAGCCTTTAAACTCTGAGGGGTTTTTTTATGAAGGGGCTGTATACCTTAGCATTATGTTTGCCCCCAGATAAACAAGTCAAAAATGATTCGTTTTTTTAACAATAAAAAAAATATTATGTGTAACAAAAACATGTGAATGCCAAAACATCAACATAAATACCATAGGAAAGGCATGTCTAGTGTGCACTGCTATAGTGATGCAGATTTAATACATGTCCTTTGTGTGATTTTTTTGAAGCAATCACCAGCACACATCCCAATGTCACAATTAGGACAGTACAAGCGTGTTTCTTTTGCACACTTTTTTTAAAAATACTTTTTATGTTGTTTGCACACCAGTGGCAAGGGTGTCAGTGCCTGGCAAGCACAATAGATGCGACCCTTGTGTTACTGCATGTTACCACACCACAAGATTTAGTGACTTCCATGTAGGCAGTGCGTGTAGTGGTTAAGACTTCAAACCCTGATATGGTGAGTTCAAATCCTGCTGCTGACACTACGTGACCTGAGCACGTCACTTGACCTTCTTGTGCGCCAATTGGTAAGCCAAAAGAAATGGAACCAATTGTATCATAAATGTCGTACGTCTCCTTGGATAAAGGCGCCTGCCAAATAAATAAGACAAAAATAACAGTTTCTGCATTGTAAACTGTGCTTAGGAGCTAACAGTCTTCTTGTTGTTCTTCTTGATTGCAATCATTTTGCCTTTTGGCCACGCGGGTACTGCACTCCAACACAGAATTGTGACAGTCGCCAGGCATATCACAGTTGTGCAGTGCCATATACATCAGCTTCACCATCCATGTCAACGTCTGATGACAATTCACATTGGCATCACTATCACTGGGTTCAACTAATAGATCAGTTACAGTTTGCTCTTAAACTGACTTTACAGCCTCTTATTTACATGCCATTGTGTTTTGGTTGAAGGCTCCATGAATATTGATGAGTTACCTTAGACTGGCAAGGCATAAAAATAGTCATGGTGTTATTTCATCCACTAGATGGCAGCAGAATACTGTCCAGAGCATTATTTGGGTTTAAAAATGTTAAAAAAGAACATTAAGTGTCACCCCAAGTCTGACTCGTGCTTAACCATATTTACATAGAGCCTAAGTCACACTCTAGGTTAACTCCAAGAAGGTTAAAGAAATACACTAATCAAAAATTATTTTTTTTTTTTATATGTTACTTTCCATATGTAGCTTGTTGTACTGGATGTGAATAAATTTTAACTACGTGTTTTCATGCAGAGTGTGAGAGATAATTTTCTGATATAATACAGCCTAATGTGTATACTTGTGGTACAGTAGCAAAAAAATGTGAAAAAAAGTCTATGGAAAACGAAAAAAAATTACAAAGTTACTCATGTTGCATAATCCACACATCTGTTATCCAGTCATATACTCAATGTCATGATTTAGGCTGGAAATTGATGCTTTGCCTTTAAGAGAAGCCATATTGTGTACTGTTGTCAGGGTCGTGACACTTGTTTCTAGGGGCCCCCGGGGTTATGACCTTGACTTAATCAGCAACCAACATAAAAGGTCAAGCCTTTGCCATGAACCTTATCCAACCTGTGGATAAATCCTTGCTTCGTTTTGATTTATTCTGCATTTAATCTTCTGGTTTTGCCTGTTTTTTGGCTCATTGCCTGTTTTTTTTCTTACTTCAATTTTGCTTCTTGTCTAGATTACGGTCACTTATGTTTATGTTTATTTTGTTTTGTTTTGTTTTTGCGAAGTTAATGGACGCTCTGATCAGGTCTATCGAGAGACTGAGCAAGGAGACTGAGTGTCCGGGATTAAAACCAAGATCCAGGCCTTTAATGACCTGAAGGGCACAGCCATGAGCAGTGTGTCTGTTTGCGGAGAGAGTGTTGACCTTGTCGAGAGGTTTACTTACCTTGGCAGTGACATTCACGTCTCTGGTGACTCTTCCTGTCACTACACTGGTTACCTGTGTCATTCAGGATTGACTTTAAAATTCTGCTTATGGTTTATAAAGCCTTAAAAAATCTCGTTCCATTGTATATATCGGAATGTCTGACACCTTATATTCCAAATCGTAACCTTAGATCTTCAAATGAGTATCTCCTTAGAATTCCAAGAACAAAACTTAAAAGAAGTGGTGAGGCGGCCTTCTGCTGTTATGCACCTAAAATCTGGAATAGCCTGCCAATAGGAATTCGCCAGGCTGATACAGTAGAGCACTTTAAAACACTGCTGAAAACATATTACTTTAACATGGCCTTTTTATAACTTCAATTTAACTTAATTTAATTTAATCTTGATACTCTGTATGTTCAATTTCCTCATAATAACTATTCATGGTGGCTCTAAAATCCGTACTGACCCCTACTCTCTTTTCTGTTTCTTTTTTCCGGTTCTTTGTGGTGGTGGCCTGCGCCACCTCCACCTACTCAAAGCTTCATGATGCTCCAACAATAATGGATGGATTAAAAGGCAGAAGTCTACGTGACCATCTTCATCAAGCCCTTCCGTGAGAACCCTAAATCCAAAGAGGACTGTTTCATTTATGTTAGGTAGCTGTGTGTGGTGCTCCTGATATCTATACAAAAGGAAGAAGGTCCAAGTCTTTAGAGTCCTGGGGCCTCATGTATAACGCCGTGCGTAGAACTTGCACTATAACATGGCGTAAGCACAAAAGCCGAAATGTGCTTACGCACAGAAAAATCCAGATGCAGGAATCTGTGCGTACTCCAACTTCCACGTTCTTCCGTTACATAAATCCAGATCAGCGTGAAAACTAACGCCGCACGCGATTATGTAACGCCCAAATCCTCCCAGAATTACGCCTATTTGAATATGCAAATCAATATAAATCGCCCTTAAGCGCAGCCTTCTGTGAAAAGACAATGGGAAAAGCATGGGGAAAATATAAGAATTTCAGCGAATACCAAGTGGAGGCAAAGGAAAAACATACTATTTGTTCAAATAAACCGTGGTATAATCAACAAAATGAAGTTGATCGAGTGACATAGCGTGTTGGAGAAACTTGAAAGCTCACATTCACAAATCGCACAGTGCCAGAAATAAAAAAGAAGTCACATATCAAAGTCGCCGTGGAAAGAAGAGTTGTAAGCCCACTGTCTGAGTGTCATATGAAAGTTTATTAGGGTACAGAGAAAAAGGCACACGGTGGGGAAAAAGCACGAAATGTCAACTTCAATCTCGACATTTCCACTTTAATCACGTAGTTTATTTTGTCATTTAGTAGAACATCATAAACTTCATCTTAAAATCGTTTAATTAACCAGTTTCTCAAATCACATCGTAATTAAAGTAGCACGTTAAATGCTTTGTTTTGTATTTGATCTTCTACTCGTATGTGCTCTATGTGTGTGAATCACTACTTGCTTCTTAAACCGGCTCTCTTCCTCCAACTGGACACAGAATCCATTACATTCGTGATATTACAGCTCTCTGAATAACTCAAACACTGAGATGTATACGTGATGTCATTTTCATGATGATAGGAGTTAAAGCACGTTATTAAACATGAGTTTCATGAGCCTCGTGCTCATGACAAGCATTTATCTTTTGTCGAAATTTGTCGCATGCTTTTAGCTGTGTTGTTATTTTCTCTTTCTGTTTTATATTCAGTATATATTGGCGTAGCCGTCACTGCAGTCAGTGCTTTTCTTTCCCCAAGTAACCGATCGCCACACAATCAGCTCTGTAATAGACGTTAAGCCATCTGTAAGCTTAGCGCCGATTCTTCAAAACGTTTAAAGAACATTGAAATATCTTCGTAGTACATGTTTAATTATTCTATCCTTCATGACACTCCCAGTGAAGAATATAGATTATTTAAATGAAGTTAAAGTTTTATCTGTATAATTTAATAAACATATTTTGCTGCATTTCACCTTAAAAATGATATCGTCATCATATGTAAATACGCGCTTTATAAAGTGGCCCAGGTTGTGAGATATTATAACTGTAGTGCAAGTTTACAGTGGGGTGATTGTACTTATAAGTACAAACCGTTCTACAAGGAGCAATTGATTGAGTGCGTTTAAAGTTCTTGGGATTAAACTGTTTCTGAACCGCGAGGTCCATACAGGAAAGGCTTTGAAATGTTTTGTCGAGGTTGAGACAGCGTGTATTTGAAGCTGTATACCGATAATTCTCTTTCCGATCAGCTGCTGCTGTGATTCACACTCAGATACAGTGATATCAATACTCCGAGTCGTGCAGTGAGAGTAATATGGAAAAAGATGATCCGCTGTGGCAACTCCTAACGGGAGGAGCTGAAAGAAGAAGAAGAAGAAGAAGAAGAAGGAGAAGGAGAAGTGAGAGTAACAACGCTAAAGCAGTTATGGTATTTGGAATACTATGGCTGTTCCCTCTACCATTATATTGTTACGACTTAATTACAATCAGATGCGTTACACTAATAAACAATATGCGGTTAGTTTCTGTGTATTTATAAAGCCGCATCATGAAAATAATGAGTAATCACACAAGAACAGTACCATTGCTTTGACGCTGGGTGCCGCCAGTGTGCAAAACCGAGCGGAGAACTTGCGTACGACAAGGCATGAGGTACCGTGGAAAATTGCGTGGCTTTACGCCAAGTGTAGGTTTTATACATCGCGATTTGAACGTGGAAAAGTTCTTACGCAACATTTCTGTGCGTACGCACCGTTTATACATGAGGCCCCTGGTGTTTCCTGTCTTGCTATATGGTTGCGAGACATGGACGCTATCCAGTGACCTGAGACAAAGACTAGACTCCTTTTGTAGTGTGTCTCTCCAGAAAATCCTTGGGTACCATTGGTTTGACTTTGTGCCGAATGAGCGGTTGCTTATGGAGTCCCGAATGAGGCACATTGCCTGCATTGTGAGGGAGCATCAATTTAGGCACTATAGCCATGTGGCGCGATTCCCCGAGGGTGATCTGGCTCGTAGGATTATTGTTGAGGACCCATGTGGCTGGACCAGGCCAAAGGGTTTCCCACATAACATCTGGCTGCGGCAGATAGAAGGTCATTTCCAGAGGGTGGGACTGGACCACGTGCCTGCCTGAGGGGTTGCCAATCGGGATCCTGAGCTGTTTTGATGTGTGGTGGGTGCGGAAATGCACTGTACCTATGCATGCTCCCCAACTTCGCTTGACATGATTTTTTTTTTGCCTTTTGCCCAGTTATCCCAAAACTCGTTCCAGAAATTCCTCTGTCAGAAATTCGTTATTCTGTTTTTCTGCCACGTCAGGGCACTCAAAATGTGCAAAACACCTGTTATTTTTGCTCAAATATTATGAACAGTTACTTCCTGAAAAATCAATGTATATCATTGACAGTAAAACACATTCCCATAGTACTGTACTTTTAAATTTCAGATAGGATTCTTGACCCATGAATCAATCAAAAGCACAAAACTGGGAGTCTGTTCTATTTGTAAACAGGTCCCATTATACTGTGCTTTTGAATTGTAGACAGGACTCTTGACCTACTGAATGAATCAATCAAAAGCACAGAATTGGATATTTATTGTATCAAAAACATTTCTCTTTTGCTCTGTATGAAAACATGGGATTACATTTTTTTCTTGGCTATCACTACGTATAAAAATATCATGTTTTGGCTGAATATTTGT
The DNA here is from genome assembly GCF_016835505.1 of Polypterus senegalus. Classification (NCBI taxonomy): domain Eukaryota; kingdom Metazoa; phylum Chordata; class Cladistia; order Polypteriformes; family Polypteridae; genus Polypterus; species Polypterus senegalus. Next base: position 50,123,195 of record NC_053165.1, read on the forward strand.
GTAAACCATGTCATGGCAATTGAATTGCCATACCATCCATACACCAGCATACAGTGGCATGAAGTAAAGTTCCACAGGACTGCATTGCAACAGATACATAAACACAGAACTAATGCAAGACAGGAAAAGAACAATACTACAGTATAAATAGATGAATAAATAATAAATAACACATAAGTGAATAGAAAGTGTAAAAAGACAACAAAGACAGAAAAAAGTTTGGGGAAGCCACCCTGTATACTTGAAACAAATGCAAAAAAAATAGCAATCACAAGGTCTTTACAGACTGGGTTCAAGGCAGAACTGACTCAATGGGAACAAGCTGGCATTTTTATAGGTAGGTTGGAGGAAGTGATGTCATTGGGGCCGGAACTGATGTTGACAGGCTTAGGTGGGATTTCCCTCAGGTGGTCTGCAAGACAAAGAGAGAAAGGGTTGGTGCATATTGCCACTCTCTGGTTCAGCATGAAATTACTATCTTTCGAGCCCATTGGCTGGCTCTGACTCACACATGTTCGGCAACACTAATAATATATAACAGATAATAATAAATAAATAATAACAACAGTAGTAACAAGTGTAACAAATATACTACATATATATAAGCTACTAGAAGCAGATCTGAGGGCAGTAGAGAAGCTTAAAGTTCGGCGTCTGGACAGACAAGGTGGAAGCTGTTTGCAGAAACTGGCAGAACAGTTTTGGATGCTGCAGAAGTGGGACAAAGCAACCGCGGGAGGAGTGGAAGTTGTCTTTCACAATGCTGTAGGCTTTGCGGATGCAACACAACCACAAGAGTCCCTGCCTCTGCCTCACTGAGTGACCCTGAGAGAAATCACAATCAGCTGCCTGTGTGTCTCAACTGTAAAAAAAATAAATCTATAAAAGTTGTAATGTCTGCTGACTTTGTAAGTTATTTGGTGGAAAGGCGTCAAGCAAATACATAACGTCAATAGACAACATTCCTGCTTAACTCAGTTCGAGGATTCAGGATATCGGTATTTATCTGGACAGCTGAATCTTCTTCTTTTCTTGTCTGCTCCTGTTAGGGGTCATCACAGCGGATCATCTTCTTCCATATCTTCCTGTCCTCTACATCTTGTTCTGTTACACCCATCACCTGCATGTCCTCTCTCACCTCATCAATAAACCTTCTCTTAGGCCTTCCTCTTTTCCTCTTGCCTGGCAGCTCTATCCTTAGCAACTTTCTCCCAATATACCAAGCATCTCTCCTCTGCACATGTCCAAACCAACGCAATCTCGACTCTCTGATTTTGTCTCCCAACCGTCCAACCTGAGCTGACCCTTTAATGTCCTCATTTCTAATCCTATCCATCCTCGTCACACTCAATGCAAATCTTAGCATCTTTAACTCTGCCACCTCCAGCTCTGTCTCCTGCTTTCTGGTCAGTGCCACCGTCTCCAACCCATATAACATAGCTGGTCTCACTACCATCCTGTAGACCTTCCCTTTGACTCTTGCTGATACCGGTCTCTCACAAATCACTCCTGACACTCACCCACTCCACCCTGCCTTCAATCTCTTCTTCACCTCTCCACACTCCCTGTTACTCTGTAACTATCTATCTGGACAGCTGAATAATCTTGTTGAAATTAAAATCAGCTTTTAAGTGTATTTATTCAGCGTTGTGCAGAAACTGTGTGGTGTTCCCCCTGCATCAACACAGTGTTTTCAGTACAGCCTTATGCATTGATGTAGCTGACTTTGCTCGATATAGCATAGTGAAATGAGAATGCTGACTCAGGATCTGATACATTAGACATCTTGTCTGGAAGAGGCAGGAGTCTGTGCTCAACATAGAAGTACAAAGTGCTAAGTCAGACTGCAAAGCTGAGAACAAAGCCACATGAACTATCAAGTCTGAGGACAGCATGTCAGCCCAGGCAGGCCTTTAATCCGTGGCTAATCACTGAAGCACAGCAAGTCTTGAACCCCACCACAAGGCTAATTGCTAGGCAACAACGGAAGCCCCTTTAAAAAAAAGCACAAAAAGACTGGAGAAAACTTAAAATAGAAAAACAGAACTGGATATTAGATTAAAGCAGACAGTTTTTTGTAACAAAACAATTTCTGAACAGAACCGAGCCATGTCAGGTGATATAAATTGGTTTTCTAGGTGTTCTTCATTTCCAGTAATGGCGACTAGTTGAGCTTAGTATACTTTGCTGTATTTGTCACATTCCAACTGCACGATTCAAGTCTTTCCCAGGGGTAACGCATTGTTATTTGTATATGCCTGTCTTGAGCACACTCCTACTCGGGGAATCTGGTTTCTTAGAATTTCACCAACAGATGGAGTAAAACAGCATGCTAGTTTTTCAAGCCTGCAGACTTTTTTTTTTTCCTTCGGATTCTTTTCCAGGCTTTGAGATCCTGAGGAAAAATTCTGGTTTTCAACGCCTTATTTCATGTCATTTAACAGTTGGTAGTGGAGCCAGTAATATCTCTTTGGTGCGATGATTTCAGAAATTATTTGACACTTGCCATTGCCTTCTGCTGCTCACAATCCCTTTGGAGAGTTAGAGCAGGTCATTTTTACTCATTTCTTCCAGCTGAAAATCAGCTATGTGTGCATTTCTGTATGGGAGCAGCACTGTATACTGTCTTAAAAAAAGTGAAAATGTCTGCAGGCTTCATCTGTTTGTATATAAGTATAGTGCAGGGGCATCGTCAGGATTTAATTTCAGAGTGTTCAGGAATATTGTATTTCCATCCATAATCAATCTATTAGAACTGTCATAAAATATATTTCAGGGGGTTCAATCCCCAAATGCCGGTGTTATACTGCCCTGTACGGTACACTCAGTTGGACACAAGCAATGGCTTTGCTGCACCGAGCCGAATGGGCCCTTGCTCAGCCACTGCTCATGGATGCTGATTACAGGGACATGAACTTCACGCCTTATGGCATTTGTTGATTCAGCTGTGCAGCCGAAGCTGTGGTGAGGGGTATAGTAAGTGGCAGGCAGGTGGACAGGTCGCTGCAAGCATGGAAATGTTAACAAAACCAGAGGTAATATTCAGCAGCATCCAAGGGCACACAGAAAAAACTGCACTTATCATGGACGCTGGTGCAAAAGCAAAATTACAGCCAGGTGACTGCTCAGTTGATTTGGTGAAAGACTGGCCGTAGAACCAATTAGTCTGTGGGCGCCGAATTAACTCTTTGAGGGCTGAATATTTTTTCCAAAGATCTCAGTTTCCTGAAATTGTTTCATACATACAGTAAATCAACATAAAACGTCTCTTGCTGTGCATGCTGTAGTTGATATCGGTGTCTGTTCACAGTTTCTGGCAGCAACAGTTGTGCGGGGCCAATGGTGGCAGTCGCAGTGCGACACAATCCGGTGTCACACACGTGCGCTTAGGAGGCAATCAACAGGCCCAGAGGCGAGTGAATGCTTACAAGATGGGGGGGTGTATGATGGTATTAATGCCTCTCTTTCTGACCCTGCAGAACTAAAGAAGATAAATAATCACATACCAAAAACAATAAACCCCACAGACTACGGTTCATCATACACTTCACTACCCATAACAATACTTCCGGCCCCCGCTGATGACGTCACTTCCGGTGCCAGCATGATGATGTCACAAATACGCCCCCCCGCTGATGACGTCACTTCCAGTCCCACTATGATGACGTCACATCCGGCTCCAGTTGATGACATCACCTCCTGTTATCGTCATTTCCTGTAGCCATTTTGTATCCATTTGTGCATAACAGCCGACAGAAGCAACATCAAGTTGTCGAACGTCTGTTAAAATATTACATTTATCATCTTGACCTGGAAAATCAATGTACAGGACCAATCCCCAAACCTTTATATTTGTTTTGGAGACTTTATTCCATCACACCGGTTTGTACCTCATGTCATCGTAAGTGGCGGTCTTCCCAGGCGAACGTTGCTGTAAGCGCATCAGCTACACAGACGTGTTCAGCACCACGATCAGCTGATGCTGGTACCTCACTTTCGTTTTCGATCCCCAACTCCAGATCACTTGCATCAAAATCAAAGTCTGAGAAGTCTGATTCAACGATAGTATGCAAAACATCATTTACGGAGAATTTTGCTTTGCCCATTCGCTTTGGTTTCTCGCCATGTACTCATGTACACGCAGGGAATGAAGGTTAGATCACTGAAGCTAACTTTCCTTCTAGCAAAGAGAGTCAAACTAAAGTAGAACAGTGAGTTTAGTCGCAGTTTATAGCTGATTCCTTTCCTCTACCTCTGAATTTCGACAAAAGTCGACATCCGCCCTGAAAGAATTAAAGAATGGGAAAGAAGGATGGGCATTATGTTGACAGAAGTCCCCTTGGCACACTGGTTAAGGTTGTGGACTTTAAACCCTGAAGCTGTGGATTCAAGTCCTGCTACTGATACTGACACTGTGTGACCATGAGCCTGTCACATTACCTGCCTGCGCTCCTATTGGACGAACAAAAGAAATGTGACCAATTGTGTCTCAAATGTGATAAGTCACCTTGGTAAAAGGTGTTAGCCAAATACGTAAATGTAAGGAAGGTGGTCCAGTAAAGTATAATTGGACCTATGCTGCATATCAAGGTTTTGGCATGAGTGGCAGTTCTTCTTAATGGGAACAGGGATTCATGAAAGCCCCAGGAAGACAAAGCAGTGCTTTCAAGAAGATGTTCCACCCATGTTTAAAGGCAGCTGCAGCTGATTGAGTGCAGAATCAGGAGATAAAATTGGGACAAACACTTGACTGGCAGAAGAAAGTTACTTAATGTCATGTAGGCTCAAGAAAAGCATTTCTACAGTTTAGCTGTAAGAAGAAAATGAAGACAAACAACAACAATAATAAAAACTACTACTTTATAAATGGCACACTTACGAACGTACAGTAAATTTTACATTGTCTTTCTCATTTAATCTGCTGGCTCTGATATAAGGAACAGGCGCCACAGTTTTGCATCTTTTGTATCAAAGTTTTGCATCAAATTATATCTTAGCGAAGAACGTATTTTAAAATTTCACCACAGTTCAAAACTCCTGCAGGCGAAGGATTACACTGATTCTCGTTGCATATATATAATTTCATTTTTGCTGTTATACTAATCTGATTTCTGTTATACATAACTATTCTTTTCAGATTACCAAATTCTGAACAATGATGTACAAGACTCTGAACTTTCTTCCCCTTTTAACTGACTGGAGACTCTAAATTGGCCTGATGAGACTGAGTGTTACTGTGTGTGCGAGAGCTGACCAAACATTCGACTATCCAGGGCTGCCTTCTGCTTTGAACCCAAAGCTGTCCTGATATGCTTTGGCTCCTCACAACCCTTTAATTGATAAACAGGGTGAGGACAATTGTGAGGAACTTAAAGAAAAATGCAAGGAGACCATGTCCTGGGTCCTCCCTGCATGGAGTTTGCATGTTCTCCCTGTGTGCTTTGGTTTGGAAATGCAGGTTAGGTGGATTGGCGATGCCAGATTGGCCCCAGTAGGTGTGTGTGTGTGTTCACTCTGTGATGGACTGGCATCTTGCCCAGGAATTGTTCCTGCCTTGTACCCGATGCTTACTAGGCTCACCTCCATCTTCCTTGCATCCCTCCTTAAGAAAAAGCGGGATTAGAATATGGATGGATGGATGGATTGATAGATGGATAAAGAAGAATGAAATTTGGATCCTAACCTCTACCTATTGTGCAGATCACAAATGTATCATTTTCATGAATAATCTTTACAGATTTACCAGTCACAGTATACGATATTGTTCCTACTGTAATTTCTGTATTCATTTTACTTTGTATTGCCTTCATTTTCAAGTTCGATCATTCCAAGAATATTTCACTCTTTCACTTTTAAGGAGGGCCACAGCACATGTGGAAGGAAATCTCCAAGGAAGATAAGAATAGTTCAATCAATCAGCTTTTATTCAGTTATGCGTACATGGATTCATGCTTTGCAAAGCAGAAGAGCAAAGTTCCCCAGTTTCAATCGGTTTTTAATGTTAATTTTCCTCCCTTCCCCTTATTTATGAAACAGCATCTAAGTAGCCTATTTCATCTTACATTACGCAAATTGGCCAACCATTTCTTTTTTGTGTACGTGTCAAGAGGGGCCCATAAAGAAAGAACGGTCATCTTTCCTGTGTCTATCAGACGCGTTTCTAAAAAAGGAAGTTGTCTTATGTCAGCTTACTTCACCTTATCTTATGACAGAAGCCTGTATGAATAACCTGCCGTTGTAGCAAAAACAGCTTTTAACACTTAATAGCTTGCAAGCAGTTAAAGCTTCTTTCACCATCTCCATGAATAAATGGCATTTGCTGGTCTTTATTTAACATTAATAATAATAATAATAATACATTTTATTTGCATAGCACCTTTCCCATGCTCAATGAATGAAGACCATTCAATAAATGCACATGTTTTATGGCCATATTTTTTTGTATTGTTTTGTTTTTTCATACATTTCATGCACATGGCCTTGTATTTACCACCTTATTAATTGCAACCTAATGGCGGGACGGACAATTCTAGTACTGACTTTGTAAAATGAAAACAGTTACCAGATTCATAAAAACAAACATACTGATACAGATATACAAATTACTTTAATTTTGTGTCTAAATATACTTTGATTTTATCATGAGTGCATCCTTTTTATCTTCTTATAAATTGCAACAATAAAAACAGTATATATTTTCTATTCTTTAATCGTTATTTTTTTTCTTATTCATCATGATTGTACTGCCAAATACATATGGGTGAGTCACCAAATCTGAGCTACGGGCTCTTGTCTCTTGTTATCTTCATCTTATCCAATTTTACTCCCTAGCTTTGAAATCTAATTTGTCAGTGGACGTATATCTCCTTTGGGTTTAAATTCAAGTGTCTCTGCATTTGCTTTTAGTTGATTTCTATGAAAATAAGCCATTATGTAGTAAAATATGCATAAAGGGGTTTTACACATATTGTGTTAAATGCTTTTAAAAATTCCACATGTCAAGCGTACAGTTGTCTTTTGGCAGTGTACTGTAAGATTTATTAACCACTTGAACAGAAAGAATGTCTTGCTTATTTTCAAGATTATTACAGCATTTTCAATAAAATGAAATCTGCACCATATCCCTATAGCTGAAGGAGGATGAACTCAGAAATGACTATAATTATTCTCCAAAGCAGGCCTTAGAAATTGTAAGTCTTCTCTAAATATACGTTTATATAGCTATAAAGAATTGGGCAAGTTTTAATGGAGGAAATCAAAGTTCTAGGTTTACCAAACGGAATGGGTTGAAATCATTAAGTATATACGGTCATAGATACACAATGATACCACCCCAAGTGGAGAGGGGGCACTCTCCATAATCACCTGTTACTGGCCTTTCCAAGGCTCAAGCAACACTTGTGACCTGGCTGTGCGTTCTTCACGAAGCTCCGACTCTTCCAGAACAACTGACTTTTAAACATATGGGAAGTTGGCTGTCACTTTGGAACTGATAATTAGATGGCAGAGCACTCTCAACCCCTTGTTTTTGACATACTACTGTTTTTTGCACCCTTGTTGCCCTTGTAAGAAAGGCTCTATATTGCGCCCGACCAGACAGACTGACACCGAGGCACGTGTATAGAATAAAGCAACTTTCTTTTTCTTCACCTGTGGGGCACATCTTCCCCATAATCTCCACAGGCACAACACAGTCCCAAAGTAAGACAAACACCAAATGCTCTCTTTCTCTGCACCACCACTCCTCGCAGGCAACTTTGTCCTTCTCCACCCGACTCTGGCCGCTGAGTGGTGGTGGCTGGCCTGCTGCAGCACTCCCTGGCTGTGCCTGCGGAACCCACAACAAAAGAAAACCACGTGGAAAGGCTGTTGAACGATCACATTAACACATAACCAAAATTAAAAGAAAAGCATTCAAAACATTTCATAACAACAAACAACTGTATACAACACAGATTATATTACAATTAACTCAGCCAATTTAAAATAATTTAATTAATTTTACCATACAGAGAATAACAGCATGCTTACCTCCTCTTACAGTAACACAACAAATATTGGGAGAGGATCACACTGATGACATAACCTAACACAGCAAACAGTGTAGGGAAATATAACAGGAAAACATACAACACAATGAATGTTACCAGCATTTGGTGAAGCTCCAAACAACGAAACCTTTTATTTTATACATCTGTTACACAGGTTTGGGTTGTTAGGTATGGTTTTTATTGTAAATGTTTTTTTACAGTTTGGTTTAATTTGCTATTTTTCAAATATTAAATAAATACCTGATCACAAAAAAGCCAGATTAAAATTATTCTGATCCAATGTTGTATAAGAATAAGGTGTGAAAACATCCAACCGTTGTGGTGGACGGCTGGGGGTGGTACCCAGCCGGGACGCCCCAGAGGACCGGAGGAGGGCTTGCGCCTCCTCCAGACCACAAGGGGGCGACCGCCCTGGTTGGACTGGGGGCAACGGGTGCAGAGCTTGGAAGCTCAATCCTGTAGGGGCCCGTGGTCACCGCCAGGGGGCGCCCCGGTGCCTGAAGAGCCCTGGACCTCAGCACTTCCGCCACACCAGGAAGTGCTGGGGGGAAGAAGACTGGGGACACCCGGAAGGCTTCCGGATGCACAGCCGGCACTTCCGCCACACGGGGGTGTGTCCGCGAAGAACTGCCGGGAAGCAGCTGGAGCCCATCCGGGCTGGTATATAAAGGGGCCGACTCCCTTCATTCGTGGGCAAGAGTCAGGTGGAAGAGGACAGAGCGGCCAGAAAGAAGGCACTGGGAAGAGAGGCCTGGACTTTGGGGGATCGGTGCTGGAGGCACTGGGTTGTGCACTGACTAGACCTGTAAATATTTTATATAATAAATATGAGTGTGTTGGGTGCAAAACCGTTGTCCGTCTGTCTGTGTCCGGGTCACGTTCCACACCGTGTAATTACTTTTTATAGGCACTAATATAAAAAACAGTAATAGTGAACTAGGAAAACCTTTTTAATAAAAAATATAATAAACTACAAGTAAAGTATGACAATGCACACATTGATAGACATTAGAGGTGGCGTTGAAGCCCAGGATGTAGAACTGTGAGGCGCCTGTGCTATTTGCTGCCTCACTCTGCAGCACTATTACTTGTATTCTTCAGTATAATTTAACAATCCACTTTATAAACCCATTTTTATTAGAGGGTTGAAGTCTTTTCCTTTTATACTGGCTACAAGGCAGGAGCCAGCTGGGGATGGAATGGAAGTTCACTCATCTATTCTAAAAATTTTTAAAATGACCAATTAATCTAATATGAAGAAGTAGTCAGTAAAGATCCTGAAGCCAATTTAAAGCATAAGAAATGAGCATAAGGTCATTAAGGCAATTGCCCATTAATGTTGTCTGAATTTATTATGTTACACTTTGAAGGACACAGTTATGAATTACTGCTTCAAATACTATACTATAGTATAAAGACTTCACATACAATATGATGCATGATTAAATACAAATACAACATGGTGATGTTCTTTAGGGCACTATTCTGATTCACATTGACATAACAGCACATAAAGATTAACGAATGCTCAGTGACTTCTTTCCTTTAGCTTTTTTATTCAACAAAACAAAAATAAATAAATAACAGTCATGTGTGACTGAACTTTTTAAAATTTGTTGGTTTTAGAGGCAGTGTAAGAAACGCAGCAGAAGCAGCAGCATATAAATAGGGCAGCATTCACAGGAATAGAAAATATTTGCATGATGTGTTTTCTCCCCATGGCATTCCCAGACTGCTTTGCAGAGGATAAGGCACGAACAACACATCGACAGGGGCTGCAGGGTACGTTCTTGTAGATTCTTAGGTTTGGTGTCTCAAAAAAAAGGATGCAGTGCAGAGAAATTACATTTCCTGCCAGAATTGTGAAAGTGCGTCAGTCTTGTGTTAAACTCTTGTAAGAAGACTGGTCGCCCCAAAATGTCATCGCCAGTCCTTTTTTAGTCCACTAATTTATGATTGTCTCCCCAAAGGTTCTGTAAATGGTCTTATCCTTATTTATTCCCTTTTGTGGTCTGTATGCAGCATGCTTGGTCTTTTATTATAACTACAGAAAGGTACTCCGCTGAAGCCTCCCAGCCCAATAGACCTATTATTCTTTTATGCGTTTCTTTCTTTTTATTTTGTGTTCATTTCTGTCCAGTGTAGGCTTAGAGGGAGCTCAAACCTATCTGGAAGTGTCTGACAAGAACCAACCCTGGAAAGGGTGCCATGCCAGTGTCAGACACAGTTCTAGTTACTCATGAATGGCTCTGAGACTCTAGCACGTTCAGTAATGGATGGATGACTGGGTTTGTAATGCATACTGAGACGCGGTCACTTACTAAAGCTGAAAACCTAATGAAAAAATTGTACCCAGCACTCTTGTTGCAAAGCTAAAAGTCATGAATGCATCATGGCGTATCATTATTTTAATTGTTTTCCCAATAGAATAACACCTTCTGCATAACTCCAGTTAAATTCTGTCCTTTATGATTATACGATCTGGTCAATAAAAGTGAACATGACTTAAAAAACTAGAATATGTGTAAATGACACAGTATAGTAGGTGCTAAACGTTGTGGTGGATTGCCGGCATTTCACTCCGGCCCTCAACCCCAGGCCGCCAGGAGGAGCTCTCCCGACAGCATGATCATGCCCTGAGTTCCAGCAGGGCATCATGGACTATGTAGTGTTTGTACACAGCCCTGCTGGATACCTTGGGGGCCACCAGGCGTCACTGTAGGGGGGCTCGTAGGCTCTTATGTGCCCTATAACCCGGGAGTGCCATGGTCACGTGACAGGAAGAAACGACGTGCTCCCGGGTTGAAGAAAAGGACTATTTACCCTGACCTGGAAGGAATAAGGACTTGTGGACTGTTGGGCAGGAACACCTCCGGGTCAGGGAATATAAAAGGACTGTGGGAGCTCCCAGACGAGGAGCTGAGTTGGGAGGCAGGGTGGCTAAGCGTCTGGGAGTGGAGGATTGTTATTATTGTTGTTATTGAAGAATTGTGGAGAGGAGCGTGCTTTGTGCACTTTATTATTATAATAAATATCATCATTGGATTTTACCTGGTGTCTGACGTATAGTCTGAGGGTACAAGAGTGCGAGAAGCATCTTATTCCATTACAACGTACAAAGTAAATGTTAAGTCTATAATGTGATTACACTGTTAATGGCATACATCTTACTACTAATCACTTTTATATTCCATCAAATACCTACCTGCTGCTACCATAAATAAACATCTTTCCATATATTAAGTGAGTATAGATAAAGCCTAGGGAGAATGGCATGGATCAGTTGAACTCTTATGAATTCTAAAAGTCAGAGTACAAGAAGGAAGAACCTGATCAGCCTGTAAAATGCCGCCAAAGCCACAGGGCAGGCACGGTACAGTAGGATGGGAGACATTTCACATTGCCCTTTAAGTCGAATTTGATAGCTGCACCTGTGAGCACATAACATAATATAGCATAACTCAAGCTGGATTCATTCAGTTTAGTGTCATAGGGTGTCCATTCTGGAAGCATCAGGTGCATGGCAAGAAGAGTGCTGGATAGGGAGAAGGTCAGGCTATTGCAGTGCTGTCTGTGGCACACACATACACACACTCAAAGCGACACAGGCCATTAACCTAACAGGCATGTCGTTGGGCTGTGAAGTGAAAGCCAGAGTACTCACACACACGGATACGAGAGGACATGCAGACCTTCACACAAACATCAACTGGGTGCAGCTATCTGTAAACCTAAACTGGGTTACTGAGGTTAGAAAGTGAACAGATGGAACAAATACAATGTTGTGATCAGGACAGTGTTCTAAAGCCTTTAACAGTATACTACTTTTCTTAGCATTGACAATGTTTTTGTGGTAAAAAAAAATTAAAAAACTGCAATAAACATTCTCTGTTCGTTATCCAGATAAAGTAAGAGCCCTGTTATTGTCAGGGTGATCAGCTCATCTATATATGAAGAAATGTTCTGTAATATTAAAGGAAAACTCTGCCCAACAATGACATTTTAAAAATGTTACATACTGTGACAGATAGGGGGCGTTATCGCTCCCTTGAACCTCTGTCCAAGACTCCAGACACCAAATGAAAGTCCAAAAATAGACTTTATTTATCATCAACAGTACACAAAGCACCCTCCTCTCCACTATAGTCATAAATAATCACAATAATAATCACAAAAACCAACCCACCACTCCCAGATGCGTTGCCCTCCTACCACCCAGCTCAGCTCACCGTCTGGGAGCTCCCACAGTCCTTTTATACACCCTGACCCGGAAGTGTTCCCAATCCCCAGTCCATATGATTCTTTATCACTTCCGGGTCAGGTACAAGTCCTTCTCCTCACCTCGGAAGCACGTCACTTCTGTTGTCGCTCTTCCTATGACGTAGAGCACAAAAGATTCTTCGGTCCTCCCTGCAGCTCCCTCTGTGGTATCCAGCAGGGTCGTGTATAAAAACTACATAGTCCATGATTCCCTGCTGGTCTTCAGGGGAACCCCCATACTGCAGGCAGGGCTCCATCTGGCGGCCTGGGGGTATTGGTCGGGATGACAAACCGGCCATATATCACAATACCCCATGAAGTTTGTAGCGATGGCAGAGAAAAAAAATAATCCCATTTTTCTCATGCTAAATGGAGACAAAGCGTCTGATAATACGGGTCTATGGTGATCAACCCTGGACAACAGAAAAACATATCAAAGCTCTACATAAAAAATATACCATCACGAAATCCACTTGTCAGGTTTCCCAGTCGTATGCTCACAAACACATGTATTTCTACTCAAGTACTGTTAAATAACCAAGTTCTAGAAAGTGCTATCATGACTGAAAATGGAATGTGCTTGAACACGACTGAGCATTTGAGCTGAAGCCCCGCCTCCCCTTGTTCCGTTTCTATTCTCATCCATGACTGGAGTACTTTAGGATTATTTAGCAGCAGTCTGTGAAGCTGCACCAGTGAACTGATCTTCTGCTTGTAGCGACATCTCAGGTATGCACAAGTATGCGGTGTGTGCTCTTCTGTTGCTGATTTCACTTGTTTTTCTTTAAACTTTTAATCTTTAGATGCACACATCTCTCAGTAACTCTTATACCACTGATATCATGTGAAGTGCAATTTCAGCCAATGAAGAAGCTTTTACATAGCAACATTTATTTCTAGAGCACATTTTCATACAAACAATGTAGAGCAAAGTGCTTTACATTGTGAAAGTTACAAGAGAAGAAAAAACAAATAAGATTAGGTAAGAATGACCATCGGGTCAATGACCATCAATTGAAGTGGGAAGGCTCAGTCACATTTGAACACGTTCCATTTTTGTTCATAAGAGCATTTTACAGAAGTGGTTTATTTAACAATATTTTATCAAAGAATTCAGATGTAAGTGTCAGTAGGCTTTGTGCCCTAGGAACCAAGTTACCTAAACTATTCTATAAAATTTCAGTAATTATTTACTGCTCTGATGCTGATCTTTCTGATCATAAAATAAGCCATTATGATAGCAATTGACGAGAACAATTCATAATTAATTTCAGAATTACAATATTTGAAGGTTCCTCTGGAGTGCCTCTTTTTCTTGCACGATTTGGTTAAAAAACTAATCAGCACATCATCATCTCATAATAAGCTTAAGTTTTGAGTTTGTAGCTCTAGACTGTCATCAAGGAACTGTGACACAAGGACACACAGACAGACACTCACCCATCATCGAGATATTGATGTTTTTGGTATCAAAGGACCCTAAAATGTCGAGATCCGTCGAAAACCAGAGATTGAAATTTTTGACGAATCTAAAGCTTTCGCTCCTAGGTTATGGTGGGGTAAAGAATAAATATTTGCACTTCGCACATTGTGAGCATTTGACTGGAGAACATTGACATGTGATTTATGTGACAAGAGATGTTTTCAATGATCAGTTTTGATGTTGTTTGCTATTATCTAGCACTGGTTGCCGTAAGAACTTATTATAGCAGAAAGTTTGTCATCTCTATTCTGCACAAAACCATAATATTGAAAATTTTTCTCAGCCATCAATACAAACATGAGGTAAGTAATTGTGGCCGAGTGCAAGAATGACAGGTCTTTGACGGATATAAGTTAGGATGCCCAACCGGGTTTTCCCATTTAATAAACCAAAAAATGTCCAAGAAAAGAAATGCCACTTGCCGTTATATTGCCAGCCCTCGGGTGAAATACAAATATATACCGGGCTATTCAAAATGAAACAGCAGATTTCAAAAATTTATTTCAAACAAACTATAAAACAGAAACACATTCCACACATCACTGGATAAAGGAGAGTTCAAAGTTTAAAAGCCCACCTAAAAGTACCAGTGAATGCCACCAAGTGCTGTTTCTTGTTTGTAGTAAAATGGCAACAACACCACAAGAGAAATCATTTTGCGTGGAGCAATTTACGAAGTCTGAGTCCATTGTTCAAGTGCAACGTGAATTCGGTTCAACAAAGAGCCGCCTCATCATAAGCAAATTACGAGTGGCATAAAGAATTTGTAGAAGAAGGTTGCATATGCAAATGTAAAAGCACTGGTCATCCACTCATGTCAGATGAAAATGTCCAGCATATCCGAGGTGTGTTCAAACAGAGCCCTGAACGACACCAATCCAGAATGATGGTTTGGAAGAGGTGGACAACAAGATCTTGCTCATTGTCTATGGCCTCCCAGGCATCCAGACCTTACTCCCTCAGATTTTTACCTATAGGGGTACATTAAAGAAAGATTGTTTGTTCCACCTGTGCCCACTAATCTTGAAGATTTGAGACATCAAATCGAGGAAACTGTGGATTCAGTAACTAGGGACCAGTTGACTCATGTGTGGCAAGAAATGGTCTACCATTTTGATGTTTGTCGCGCTACACATGGTGCTCATGTTGAGTGCATGCAATAACAAGGACCACAGGACCAAACTTTGAACTTTCGTCTATCCAGTGATGTGCGGACTGTGTTTCTGTCTTATACAGTTTATTTGAAATACATTTTTGAAAACTGCTCTTTCAATTTCAATAGCCCTGTATATCCATTTCTCAACTCCAGAAATAAGGGTCATTCACTGGAGCTCCATCTGACGGGTTGCTCCGATTGCAACAGATGCCTCCTTTCGGGCAGCTGGGTCTATTATAGTGGAAGAACCGGAAGGGGCACGGCTGAGTGCCCTCACTGGGTGGTTTCTCAAAGTTGCAGGGAGAAAAGGAGAAGAGAA
Source organism: Polypterus senegalus (assembly GCF_016835505.1). Taxonomy (NCBI): domain Eukaryota; kingdom Metazoa; phylum Chordata; class Cladistia; order Polypteriformes; family Polypteridae; genus Polypterus; species Polypterus senegalus. The sequence continues at coordinate 50,138,464 of NC_053165.1, forward strand.
TGTTAGCGACAGTGCCCCCTTTTGCCCTTTTACTGCATACCTCAATCATGCCTAGGTGGAGATTCTCCAATACACATATGTGACAGTAACATATATAAAAAATATATATTTTTTTAATGGAGTAGTCCTTTAATCTTAGTTATTACACAGAGCATGAGCACATATGTAGTTCCCTGATTTTTTTAAATCGCACCTGGAGGACCATTATCTAACTAAATTAATTGAAAATACAAAAAAAGAAGCAGTTTTGATGATAATGCCTTTGTTCATTTGCTTAAGAACATTTCAGATTTAGAAATGTTCAATATTTTCACCCGACTGCTTCTGCTTCTATTTCATGGGATTCTACTCAGAAGTGAACCGTATAATACTCTGTAATTGAAAAAGAACTTCCTGTGATGTGTCAAAATAATATCTTTGAAATTATGCACTAGCCGGGCACTTTGAGGTCGTGTGCTAGAAATGTGTGGGAAGCTCAACTGTGCAGTATGACATTAAAAGGCCCTTTGGGGTTAAAATGGCAATTCAAAATTTATTTCATTAGAGTGTATTGGAGACTGCCAGTTATGATACTGTAGGTGGAACTGCGCTTTTCCATATGGGAGAAAAAAGAATTACATTTTGATCTCCCAGTTCCTAGGACCTTTATAACAGAATACATGAATTTCCATTAGAAATCTGTAGTTTGCTCTGTGACCCCACAAACACTTGAATAACGGATCTTTGAAGCAGGGATGTGCACAAGAGCATCTTTAAATACTCAATGTGTCAGAGTTCAGATGGGATGGGGTACAGCAACACAAACCACACTGGGTGCCACTTTTGTCAGCTAAAAGCAGGAAGATGAGGCCACTGTAGACACATGGCAACTAAAGACTGAACTATTGTTTTTATGTCTGGAAATTCTCAGTTTTCCCTGAAAAATGCAGATTTTAGCCTCAGAATTTGGTATGAATAGGATGAATCCAGGGATCCACTCTGCCTTGTGCCAATGATACATGCTGGTGGTGATAGTTTACGTGCAGAAAGTGTTTTCTTGGCACACATTAGGCCTTAAAATATGAATTCCACAATGTACCTTAGCATTTTTGTTTCCCAAGTACTGTATATGTAAATTCATGCATGGTCAAAGCCTGTCCTTTTTGAAAAGAGTATTTTGAGCAAAATAAAGCATCATATAACAGAGAACACATCATCTCAAGAAGGTTCCACGATCATGACAGCAGGTTCTGCTTATTTAATCGGACTGCACATTCATTCCCCTGATTGTTATGATTGGTCTCCTGCTGTAAATTTTGTTCTGCTTCCAACCAAAGTGTTTATGTTCATCTATGTGTCTATTCTGGGGTGTTTAAACCCTGTGGAATTTTGCCATTCAATTTTTAATTTCAAAACGTCCTGGAAGAGTTTAAAATTGTTTACATTATGCCACAGCACCATTTTGATTTTCCTGTGATTTCTGACAGAACCAAAACCAACGTCAAATTCAAAATAATGTTGCAACATTCTTCACACTAACTTGTTTATTTTCCCCTGAGTAACTTTAGTCATAATCATTTCTTTTATTTAATTGCAGAGTATTAAATGCTGCCATCTTCTTCTATAATATGCTACCATGGCTGTCCGTTTGTCTGATTTTAAATCACCTGTAGCTCACAAACAGTTTGAACTATTGACCTGAAATTTGGTACACATATACTACGTGACCTCTACTGTCAGCTTTTGGGGTGATGGTTGACATCCAAAGTCAAAGGTCAACCCAGGAAGGTCAAGATCAAAAATCAAATAACCTGTAGCCTGAAATTTGGTACACATATACTATGTTGAAACTCTGCACTGCAGCTTTATATAAAAAGTGAAGAGTTTTGCAATTATTACTATTTTTTATTTTATTTTATTGTAGAATCAATTCTCAGCAGCGGGCAGCAGGGCACCATTCTCATCCCTACCACCTTCGCTGTCACTTCCCCTACCTCTTCATATCTTAAATCATTCTTGAGGTCAGATTGAAGACTTAAGTGCCAGCTTAAGTGAAAAAGTAAGGAAAATTAACAAAGATAATTGCAACATAAAAACTGGAGCACCAAGCACATCAACCTCTGAGCAAACGAATGCTAAACGTACAGAGAAAGAGTATGAAAACTATGAAGAGCACACTCAGCATTTACGACAGGCTGACGCAGAGCAGAAAAGAATTGCTCGAGCAACTGATCGTCAAGGGTCAATGGAGTATGCTCAAGTCAAGTGTATTCACTGCATGTTATCATGCAGTGCGCCATTACTGGTCTTTTATAATAGTAGTAGGATTGACATTCCAAACCAGATGACTGGCAAGAGGCGTTGTTGCCGTGAACGATACAGTTGCTGCCATGTGATGAAATCATCATGAGCACAATAAATAATATAGAATCTCAAGTTTAGAATGGCCAAAAATGAAACAAACTGGATTTAAGAATACTAAGTGCCAGATTTACCTCACGAAAAAAATAAAAAGAAAACAGGACAACAGTAAAAGAGAACAATGAAAAATACAAAAAAAAAAAAGTGGAAACAGAATGAAGATACGGCTGTGATTCCAAAATGTAACACAACATGCTTATAGCCTTCCCTTCTATGCAGTCTGAATGTGGGCCATGATGTGTCCATTTTGACTCCTAAGTCTTTCTCATAAGGTGTACTTTTGAGTTATCTGTGCAATTATATGTAGCATTTTTACTTCCAGTTTATTCAAATTAGGCTTCAGTGGGACACAAACATTGTTATGGGCACAGAACACGAAATGGTCAAAATGGTGTGAAGCCACCAAAATATTACCACAAAGCAGGTGTCACACACGTGCGAGTAGGAGGTAATCAACAGGTCCAGAGGTGAGCGAATGGCTACAAGATGGGGGGTGGTATGATGGTGCTAATGCCTCTCTTTCTGACCCTGCAGAACTAAGGAAGAAAAATAATCATTTTATACCCACAACAACCCATATTTCAAACGGTTCACCATACACTCCAGATCTCATTATGATGACGTCACTTCCGTCTCCAGAGAATGACATCACTTCCGGCTCCATCATGATGACGTCACTTTCCGGCTCCTGCAGATGATGCCACTTCCGGCTCCACCATGATGATGTCACTTCCGGCTCTAGAGAATGACGTCACTTCCGGCTCCACCATGATGATGTCGCTTCCGGCTCCTATAGATGACGTCACCTCCTGCTTCCGTCATTTCCTGTAGCCATCTTATAAAAGTCGACTGGACCAAACAACGAATGTCAATATCTGATACAATTTTATTTATCCACTTGACCGAAAAAAACATTATACGGGGCCATTCCCCAAACCTTTAGAATTGTTTTGTGACTGATTTATCACACAGGCCATAATCCATAAAGGCTTCATTCCTTAGCAACTCAAGTGATTACTCAAATGGGTTCAGACTCCACCAGGCCCAATGAGTTTTGTGTTGAAAAGTTCAGAAATGTAAAATCAAATACCCAAAATATAATCCCCTACAACAGACAGGATTGCAATAAACCAATGGCTTGTAGCAAAAGAATCTTTGTAAAAGGAGGATTTATTTACAAAAACAGAAAAATCTAAAAAAAAAAGCTCAGAAGAGCATTTTGAGCTAAGCAGACAGTCCTAAAACCAACAAGTACATGTACAACATTCTAAATCATAATCCCAAAACAGAAACGAAAAGGGCTGAGAAAAGCAGGAAATCCACTGAAAATAGCAATTCTCACAAACTGAAATCAAAACATTAGCAAAATCCATTTAATGAACCGCAGGGGACTCTACTTTCTTGCCTTCCTTTTATAGGGCTGGGGGAGATCCTAGTAGTGATGCAAGGGCTGCTTCTGCCTCTTGGGTTTTGAAGTCCCCACAAAGAATACAGTATGAAGACATTTAAAGAGATAATACATGAAGAATTCTAAAAATAATAAAAGTAGTAATATATGAAACACAATGGTAAATGAACAGAATGATATTAACAGAAATGACCATAATAAATTATTCAAACTGAAAAAGAGAGTGGAGGTTGGGAGCATGCAGTGATACAGTGTGTTGATGCACCCACTACATGATTAACCCAAATTAGAACCTGAGTGCAGATCTGCAAAGGGTGACACCTCAGTACCACACTAGTTTGAATGAAATGGAACAGTGAGGTTTCTTACATTGGCAAAAGTGCCAATCTTGCAACCTACCCCTGAGCTCGCGCTGCAAGTTAGAGGTCCTGCTTGCAGGGTAGGATGCAGGTTAACATCATACACAGGATGGATCAAGAGCAGGTTAAGCACCTTGCTCACGGGTCTAACAGAATGGAATCACTTCTGGCATTTACAGGATTTGAACCGGCAGCCTACTGATTGCTGCCAAAGATCGCTAGTCTCAGAGCCACCACTCCACCTAAACTCCACTCAACCTGAAAAATAAATGAAAAAGACCTGGAAAAGGAGTATAAACATAAGACAGAGAAGGAACCCTGACTTAAACATAACTGATAACCATAACGTATTTTTCCTTGTCTTTTAAGGGAGTCAAGGCTAGGGGGCTATCAAAAACAAGGCCTGTTAATTAAAGCCCATTACAGCATTCCTTGTGTGATTTTGGACTGTACAAGAAATAAAGTGTTGTTGTTGTTAATACGCAAGTAAGCCAAAGTTCAAAAAGGAAACACAAATCAGAATCACAGAATAATAAAAATAGCAAAGAAGGGCAAAGGACATACAAAGAAATTACCTAATGAAATGAAGTGACAAACTAGGTTCAAGTCCATGTCACACGCCAAGCATGTACACTTCTTCTTTATACTGAGAAGAGCAACAAGTCCGACAAAAATATCAAATCACGGAACATGAAATATTTGAAATCGTTTTATTTCTCCAATTGTTTTGATGTTTTGAAGGAAGGATGGGGACATGGAGGGCTGGTGCTTAGGCTCATAATTGGGTTTGAGCTGGAGATTCAGTTTACTTTAGAAAGTCCTTTTCTCTTAAGGCAATACAGAGACTTAAGATATAGTACGCTAGAGAGCAATCTGAAAACAAGCAAAATGATTTACCATTAAAGTCTGTCATCAGTGAAGTGAGCAAATACTTTGAGTGTGTTGACACTCATTCATCTTAAGGCTCCATCTGTGCATTTGTTTTTGCATCACATTTTTGGATTTTTTTTGTTAACTATGCATAAATTGCCCAGAACTTCTTGTTGATTTTTGGTATCACCTAACCATATTTTAATTATTATGATAATACTTATCTCATGTGAGATTTTATTTTATTAAAAAAAGTGAAACAGAGAATCTAATAAAAAGTACATATACAAGTACAAGCTGACTTCATTATAAACCAAAAAAATGTCAGTTTCTATTTTGTTTATCAGTGCTTCATATCTCTCTATTATAAAAGAAAATCCTGAGATGAGACTTTCTTGGAGATAATTTCAACACCCGTGAGAGATAATTTTAGGTCCTGCACAACGAGACTTTTTGCCAAGAGATTTTGACAAGTCCCGCCCTCCTCTCAAACATTTACAACCACACCCTCAGTCCAATCACTACTCATTTGTGTGAATGCTACTGTCAGACACAGTTCCTGCACTCTCAGCTCCAAGCGGGGTGGGAAATAAAAGACAAAGAGTAGAAGACAAAGTAGAATATCGTAAAGAGGTTCAAAAATGTTGGTGCTATACATATGCAGAGCAGGTTAGAGATTTTGAAAGTACTTTATTTCAAAAGTCTCAAAAAACTGATATCAAAGATCGCATTAGCGCTAACAAACGGAAATTATTACTCGGTGAAATAACGGAACAGGGAAAAGAGATTGAATATATGGACATAGGTGATATGACAGTATGTAGATATTGTTTGGTTTTAAACTTTAAGTCGGAGACTTGTAGATCGTCTAATTTGCCATCAAGGAAAAGTAGTGTTTCTTCCCAATGGAGAGGCGTATCTGCGAGAATTAAAAGATTTGTTGTTTGGTGAAAGTGAAATCCACATACGCGAACGGCAGAAACGCTAAGTGGCTGGTGAATAGCGCCCGCCAAGAGGATGGCAAGCGAAGTGAGCAGGGGGCAGAGACCCCTTGTGCAATTAAAGACAATTTGTCAAGTTTCTTTTTTAACATAACATATTGTTCTGTAAAAACAACTTGATCCAATTCCAGGTCACGGGAGGCCAAAGGCCACTCGGGGAACATCAAGCAGTCCCTCAAGAGGCGCACTCAGAATCTCCCATTAACTTATCATGGATGCCTTTTGGGATGTGGGAGAAAAAAAAAAGATCGAAACCCACCTAGACTCTGGATGAGTATGTAGAACATACTACTGTGATCTACTTGTTGCAGCGTCATTTCAGCTGTCAGGTTTATATGCTTAACAGTCAATTTAGTTTGAAACAGAGGAATGTGTAGTTCTCAAAGCAGACATTTCGAATGTCCTATCAGACAGATTTCGCTTAACAAGTCACAAAGAGCAAAGGAGGCCCTTTTTTAGAGGAAAACCAAAAATAAATTTGTAGATGTTAGCTAAGTTGCTACACGAGGGTTCATTACTTCATCCACCAAAATCTTTAAGGACAACGCCAAGGTGTATTTAAAAGGTCCGCATAGCTCTGAATTAGGTGGGCTACCAAAATGAAATATTATGCTCTGTTATGCTATAAAAAGTGTGAAGTAAGAAAGCCTTTCAGACAAACAGATGAGATGCCTAAATTGGCTTTGGATCTGAGCCTCTTCTTTTTGTTTTATAGATTTGCATGTTAGAAAGTCTGAGCAGATTATTAGTGAGAATATGGCAGTAACATTTCAAAGCACATTTCTTTTCCAGTTCACTCCTGTGATCTGCTTAAAGTGACTTGAAGTCCAGTGAGTGTCGTTACTTGTAGCAGAGCCTAGAAAATGAATTTTGATTAGATTTAAATAATTCATATATCCCAATATGCAACAAATTAAGGCTGATAATACAGTTCCTCCTGTGAATAATGAAAAGTAAAAATCACTAACAAAGGTATGGCGGGTTAGGAATCAGACTCACCTGCAGCCTCCCATTCAGTCGTTGACAGAATCCGCATACTGGATCATTGGAACCCTATAAGGTGGTCCAGATCTAATTATGCAATTTCCATTATGCTATAACTTATTAAGTTTATTACATAGAAAATCACCCGAAAAATCCCAGACCATCGAGAAGTGTGCAAACTGACGACATGAAGAATCATCTTTGCGCCAAACTGGAATTGTCCCCTGTGGTCCATGGCCGGCCTTTTATCTCGGCTAATATCCCCAGGCCGCCAGAGGGTGCCATCCCTACGAAATGGAGTTGCTTCAGATTCCAGCAGGGCATCATGGACTATGGAGTTTTTACTGTTAAACCCTGCTGGATAACATCGGGACCACCAGGGGTCGCTCCAGGGAGAACCAGGGACTGCTATTTGCCCTACGCCCCGGAAGTACTTCCAAGTCACATGAACGGAAGGAATGATGTACTTCCGGGGTGAAAAAAAAAAGGACTTTTTCTGACCCGGAAGTGATAAGGAATTATGGACTGAAGGATGAGAAACACTTCCGGGTCAGGAACTATATAAGAACTTTGGGAACTCCCAGACGATGAGCTGAGCTGGGTGGTAGGAGGGCAATGCATCTGGGAGTGGAGGATTGTGCTTTATTGGATTGATTATTGTTTGGTTAATGAATAGTGTAGAGTGGAGGGTGCTTGGTGCACATAATTATTATAATAAAACAAAGGATTATTACACTTTTACCTGGTGTCTGGCGTGGTACCCGAGGGTTCAAGGGAGTGATAGTGCCCCTACTGCTACACCCCGCATAAATCAAAGTCATTCAAATGATCTGGATCTGCAAAATTAGATCTGGACCACCCTGTATACCATGATTCATCTGGCATATGGAAAAACCATAAATAGTGGATAGGACATCATACTATGTTAAGATTAAAACTTGCAAGATATATATAACATTATCAAACCTGTCTAATTCATTTTACGGTTAACCAGACAGCAGAGCCCATCTCAAGAACATCGAGTAGAAAGCAACTGGGACTTCACAGATACCACTGAAACACAGAGACAATGAAAAATCATTAATTCACACACATACTTTTGGGGTTTACTGTACTTACAGTTCCTTAATATGCCACTGGTCCTTAAACTATGTACGTTCTCCCCATGAAACACCACTTGGATCCTCTGCAGTTTTTTTATCAGACAAAGATTGGGGTAGAACATGCAATTACCTATCTGCAGCACCACAAGTCTTCTGGATAATCCCATCTGGATAAAACTGGCAGCACTGTGAGGATTATGGTTTTTCATTACTTCAGTGCCATCAGAACCATTCAGCTATCCCTGTAAAGGGATACATTCAGGCATATGCAGGTGGGTGAACTTATGGTGTCCAGGGTGATGGACTATATGCCAGCAAACTATGGTTTGTGAGTCTCAAGGACTGTGTCCCTGAGTCTGGTCTCCGTTTCTCTTCACTTTTGTACATCTCAGACAATAAATATAATAGCAGGTCATGTCATTTGCAAAAATTCTTTGATGATTCTACACTAATATGGTGTATCAATAAGGGAAATAAGACAGAGGAGAAGAATCAGGTGGAGAACTGCTGCAGAAAGAATGGTCTGCAAAAACAAGGATCTGACTATTGACTTTTACCACACCAAAGGGATTCTTCTCCCAATCACCAGTCAAGGAGAGGATATGGAGGTTGTGCACTGCTGTAGATACGTGGGGGTCCGTGTCAATGACAGGTTCGACTCGTCTCATAACATAAAGGAACTATATAGGAAAGGGCAGAGCAGAGACTTTGATTCTTAGATGATTGAGTTGCTTTACTGTAGGTAGTGACATCCTTCACATTTCTAGTATGATTTTCTAAGCTGTGGAGTGCTGGGCTGGTAACATCACTTCAAGAGGGGCTCACTGAATCAACAAGCTACTTTAAAGGGCAGGCTCAGTTATGGGACACACTTTGGACCCCCAGGGGTTGGTAGTGGACAAGACAATGAAGACAAAACTGAGTGCCATTATGAAGAATGCTGCACATCCCCTCTCTGACACATCAACACTGAGGACTTTCAATTACCGAATGGTTCAGCTAAAGTGCGGCAAGAAACGACACTGGTGCTCCTACAGCAATATGTCTTTATAATGCACACTGCGCCTGCTCTCTTATCATTAGTGAAGTCAGAAGTTTTTATTTTTTTCATCTTTTTTGTAATTCATGTGTGTGTGTGTTTGACGTTGGTTGCTTATTGTTATATTTCTCTATTCCTTTAGCTTCTGGAAAAGGTACATTTGGGAGCAAATAAGGTACTTACTATATATCTATCTAAAAAAATAAAAAAAAAAAGCAAAATAAGTAAATATAGGCAGAATGGCGGTTGCAGTGTTTACACTTGCCCCCTCACAGATTCAGAATCCTGGATTTAAATCTCATAGCCAAGCATTTTCCATGTTGAATTCCCGTTATCTGTGTGGATTTTTCCTCAAATATTCCCAAAAATGTGAAGATTAAATGTGCAAACTGGGTAGCTGGCAACTCTTCATTGGCCCTAGTGTGAATTAAAATGTGTGTATGTGCGTGTGTGTGTGTGTGTGTATGTATGAGCTCTGTGATGGACTGGCACACTATGGTCCACCTTGAGCCTGGTGCTGCCAGGATTGGCTCTTTTCCTTGCTATCCTAAATTGGATTAAATGGAGTTGAGAATGTCATTTTAAAGTACATATATATGTCTAGTTTGAAGTTAGCATGTCACAAATAGATGTGTCTAGTCAGCGTTAAAAATTGTCTGTTTATGAGGAGTTAAAATAAATGACCACTGCCTGGAAGATTTCTGCTTCCCATCTCCTGCTTTATTCCATTCACTCTGTCTTCACTGTTATCCACTGGCTTTCTTCAATGGTGACTGTTCATCACCTTTACAAGGCAAAATACAGTCACTGGGATTATGTGATGTGATTGTCACATTCCAAAGCAGGTCTGAGAGGACAGAGTGGCACCAGATGTCTTTTAAACATTGCCGTCTCACAGCCATTAGACTCCATTTTGATTACTACTTGCAGTGTCCTCTGAGCTGAGGTAGCACATTGTTTGTGTGTTCCCATGAGTTCACTTCCAAAGTACAAAGAAATTCATTGACAATGCTATAATGGAGGGTGTGAGTGAAAATGAGGGTGTCCTTCAATCTACACTGTCATTAAATGATTTTATTTTATTTTCTCTTTATACAAAATATATAGATAGATCCTTGTTTGTGTTTCTAGTGAGCAATGAACAAAATGCCTCCTTAATATATTTTCAATTAAAAGACAACATAATAATTAATTAAATTACTGAAATATAATGAAAGTCACATCTCCTGCTTACAATAGTCCAATGTCGATTTAATTTAATTAGACTGTATTCTTAAGTCTCAGATTGGAAGTTGGCCTTATTGTGGTTCTTGATCTTGGAAAGACCTTCAAGCCAAACTCAGGGCTATCACCATGTCTTTGTCCGATTATAAACTGAAAATCTAAATTGTATCTTCAGTTGCACCTGTTTAAGTTTGCTTTGTGCATTTGTTGTGGAACTCTTGTCAGTTTCAAGGATGCTCGGCCCTAAATTGTGTATCGATCATTATATTGTTTGCTTGTCTTTAATTATTTCCTTAAATTAATGCACTTTTGAAATGCTCTCAACTCTTTCTTGGATAGGTTTTACTTGCGAAAGAGATTTTAATCTCACTGTGTCTTTTCTTGTTGAGTAAAGGTTAAATTAAAGGAGTTTCTGAGGACCTGGAGTCTTGTCAGTGTTGTTGACATTGTGATGAATCTTTTTAAAGTGGCCACAGGAATCTGCAAGGCCAAGGGCATCTTATCTCCTCTTCTGTCCTCGATGTTCATGGAGAAGGCATCAAAGTAGAACCAGAATCCAGAGCTATCCGACAGTCTGTGAATGATCATTCGTCCATTTATCTTCTAAACCCACTTATTCAGAGTAGGGCCACATGGAAGAGGGTGCCAATCCCAGCAAGTATCAGCACAAGGCACGAGCAAACCCTGGAGATGTCTACCCATCAAAGTGTGAAGACTGTCCGTTTTAATTCTCATCCAATTATGATCTGCAATAAACACTTGAGCATATTGCAGTTGGGGCAAAGTGTTTAGAATATGAAGCAACATTTACAAACCTGAGGTTATAATCCTAACTTGGATTACAGTGTGGTTATGAATATGAAGTGTACCAACTTAAATAGTGTAAAGTAACTCCTAAGAGTCTTATTGAGTCCAAGTAAAGGTGATTGTGTGATTGTGTGTCACATAGCACTGCATGTGAGGTATTGTTACCTTTGAATTTGATTGGAGCAAAAAAGGAAACAAAATATTCAGAAAAATTAGTCTCAGTCTCCTAGTTACTAGATGTCCTTATTCTTATCCATGGTCATGAGCTCAGGCAGAAATAGAAAGATATGGGAAAAAATAGGCAAAATGATGCCCTCTCCCCATACTCTCAAAATAAAGAGTGAAGAATACGACAACAACATTTATATCTACAGCACATTTTCACACAAAGGCTATAGCTCAAAGTGCAATGTGACAATGTGGACACATTTTGATGAGAGATGTTACTACTGTCTCTTGATGTTTTCCAGATAAGGCAGGATGATTCTGATAAATGAGATGAGACCATTCAGTCCATCAAGTGTTAGGGTTAGCTAACAGCTAAGTTGTCCCAATACCTCACCCAGTATCTGCATGAGATAGGACACTTCTATCAAGCTTCTGACCTAACTATATGACCCTGCAATCCTTCATTTGTAAAATCGCATTTGGGAAGGAACCCTGGAAGCATCATAGGCCTAATGTTTTTTTCAGTTGTCCAAGGGTTACCTGAGAATATCCAAAGAGAATATTGCTGGGGAAAGGAAAGTCTGGTGGTCCCTGGTCAATCGAAGTGAGAAGCTCATCATAATTCCTTCACATGTACCTAGTCTATTGATATATGTGATAACATTCATTAGTTCATCTATTTAACAATAGTTTGGGATCCTAGGAAGCATTGGGGCCAAGAAAGCAGCTATCTATAGTGCAGCACACTAACACTATCAACCACATCAGGTCTATTTAGAGCTGTAATTAACATAAAATTCAGGACTTTGGGAGAGAACCTAAGGTACCTGTCACCAGTGTTGTGCATGAACTAGTTCAAAAGAGCACGTTCATTGAACAAGCTCATTTTTCTAAGAACGGTGAACTTAACGTAATATATTTGAAAGTGAAGAACTTGAACTGGATCTGGTTTAGGTCCATATTAAATGTTTTTTGCCTTACCCTGTAATGTAGGGGTGGCGCTGAATCCGAATACGGTATTTGAATGAGCACAAATAGTGGATTTTTATGAATATTTATTTCATATTCATTTTTTGCCATTTATTTGTATTTTGGAAAAAATAGTGTAAAATCAAAAAGGAACTTTCTGTGTCTGCCTGCTTGTGCTTAAACTGCATGCCCACTGACATAAGCACGCGGTGAAGCTCCGCTTTCGCTTTTAGGAAAACGTTGTACTTCGCGAGGCCACTTTATATTTTTCCCTGTTGGACATGCACTATGTGACTCGAATTGTGACCAGCAGTGTAATAGGTTAGTTCACCTACACACTGGTTCCATTTGTGTCACACAGCTGGAAATACAGTGGTAATTTATTTTTATATGCATACTTGCATCTATTTAATTTCTTTTTTGACCAGGAGGATATTAGCATATGTGGTTATATGTGTTTGTCACTGGGTATAACTCAATAAAGTTAAAGTTAAATTAAAAAAGTCTTCATAATTATAGTATTTTATTCAAGAACACTGTAATAGCCTAAAATAAGGCATGCAAAATTGAATAAAGTAAACTCATGGGTCATTTATTCTCACTCCTTAAAAAATACAAAATGAACTGAACTTGAACAAGTTCAAAATTGAAATGGTGAACAATGAACGTGAATTTATTTATTTTAATCTGTGTGAACTGAACTTTGACAGACTCCTTGTGAGCGGAGGCGTAGGTAAGATTTTCAGCGCCCGGGGACAACTGATGATTTTGCGACCCCTCCTGTTTGCCAAAATGCAATGGGGAAGGGAAAGAAATTTTTTAAAAATGTATTTAAAATAATAGTATTTGAAGAAAAACATTTCATATAAGTCTCTTAAATTGATAACGCCGCCTTGTGTTCTTTAAAATCTAAATCCATCATTAGTTTTTGTAAGAAAAAATTTGTTTTCCGCATTTAAAAATGATTTTAAAGAAAGTATATAGCAATGTATAAAGCAAAATAATTATATATTTATAAAAACTGCATTACTTACAATTTATTTGTACGAAAATATGATGGGGAAACGTCTAGACTTTTGCAGCCATCTACTAGAATATTTCACCACAGCCCAATCAATTTTCTATCAAACACATAAACACAAATCACTTGGCACACAGAAATGGAGTTTGCAACAACTTAGACAATGATACACTAATGCCTCATGTCAGTCGCGCGACCTGTTTAATAACGTCAGAAATGTATCTGGGTGGGAGTCAAGCATGTTAGAGTAGTGGAGGGGATAAATTATTGTCTGTTGGGTATATAGAACTAATACGCGCTTCGAAAACAGAAAAAGACAAAAAACATATCCTCATACTGATGGAGTGATGGACTGAGTATGCAAATGCTTTTTATTTACTTTTTAGTGCATTTAAGAACGGAAAACATTTCATTCTAAAATTTCGTAACATCAATTTGGCACCCCCTGGATGCTGCGCCCGGGGACAGATGTCCCCCCTTGCCCCCCCCAGCTATGCCACTGCTTGTGAGGTGTGAACTTGTACAACACTGCTTGTCACAAATCCCAAACAAGCACAGAAAGGATCTGCAGACTCTGAACAGCATGATGGGGTATGAACCTGAACTTTAGCACTCTGAGGCAGTAGTGCTAGTTGCAACACCAACATGCCACAATAATAAAAAGGCACTGTAAAATATCCATGCTGATAAATGTAGATACTTCTTTTTATTCTAACTGAACAGTAAAAGAAAAACCATGTTAAAATCACGTCCAGTCATCCTATTTCCCTGCTTACAGTGCCTATAAAAAGTATTCACCCCCTTGGAAGTTTTACATTTTATTGTTGTACAATATTGAATCACAGAGGATTTAATTTGGCTTCTTTGACATGGATCAGCAGAAGCAGGCTGTTTAATATTAAAGGGAAAAAAAATCTCTGGCAAGTGGTCTAAATGAATTACAAATATAAAACACAAAATAACTTATCCCAAAAGTATTCACTCCTTCAATTCAGTATTTAGAAGATGCACCTTTGGCCACCATGACCTCCATCTGTTAGTTTTGTACATCTGGACACTGCTATCGTTCTCCATTCTTCTTTTACGAAACTCCTCAGGCTCTGTCCAGTCCAATGGAGATCCTGAGTGAACTGCCTCTTTCAGTTCATTTGGTTTGAGATCTGGACCCTAACAAAGTTATTCCTTTGTAGCTTTGGCTTTATTCTTGGTGTTATTATCTTGCTCGCAATGAAGTCTTGTGCCATGGCAGCACAGGTTCTTATAGACTGCATCAGAATCTTCTCTGTGATGTCCCTGTGCTTTATCGCATTCATTTTATCCTCTGCCCTCACAAGCCTTCCAGGGCCTGCTGCATCCCCACATCCTGATGCTGCCACCATCATGCTTCACTTATAGGGATGGGGTGTTTTTGGTAAAGTGTACTGTTCTGACATGGCATTTAGTCTGATGGCCCAAAAACTCAATAGTCTTTATCTAGCTGACCTCAGAGTCTTTCATATATAGTGGTGTGAAAAACTATTTGCCCCCTTCCTGATTTCTTATTCTTTTGCATGTTTGTCACACAAAATGTTTCTGATCATCAAACACATTTAACCATTAGTCAAATATAACACAAGTAAACACAAAATGCAGTTTTAAATGATAGTTTTTATTATTTAGGGAGAAAAAATCCAAACCTACATGGCCCTGTGTGAAAAAGTAATTGCCCCCTGAACCTAATAACTGGTTCGGCCACCCTTAGCAGCAATAACTGCAATCAAGCGTTTGCGATAACTTGCAATGAGTCTTTTACAGCTCTGGAGGAATTTTGGCCCACTCATCTTTGCAGAATTGTTGTAATTCAGCTTTATTTGAGGGTTTTCTAGCATGAACTGCCTTTTTAAGGTCATGCCATAGCATCTCAATTGGATTCAGGTCAGGACTTTGACTAGGCCTCTCCAAAGTCGTCTTTTTGTTTTTCTTCAGCCATTCAGAGGTGGATTTGCTGGTGTGTTTTGGGTCATTGTCCTGTTGCAGCACCCAAGATCGCTTCAGCTTGAGTTGACGAACAGATGGCCGGACATTCTCCTTCAGGATTTTTTGGTAGACAGTAGAATTCATGGTTCCATCTATCACAGCAAGCCTTCCAGGTCCTGAAGCAGCAAAACAACCCCAGACCATCACACTACCACCACCATATTTTACTGTTGGTATGATGTTCTTTTTCTGAAATGCTCTGTTCCTTTTACGCCAGATGTAACAGGACATTTGCCTTCCAAAAAGTTCAACTTTTGTCTCATCAGTCCACAAGGTATTTTCCCAAAAGTCTTGGCAATCATTGAGATGTTTCTTAGCAAAATTGAGACGAGCCCTAATGTTCTTTTTGCTTAACAGTGGTTTGCATCTTGGAAATCTGCCATGCAGGCCGTTTTTGCCCAGTCTCTTTCTTATGGTGGAGTCGTGAACACTCCTATTTAAGTGATTTCTTGATTGAAACAGGTGTGGCAGTAATCAGGCCTGGGGGTGGCTACAGAAATTGAACTCAGGTGTGATACACCACAGTTAGGTTATTTTTTAACAAGGGGGTAATTACTTTTTCACACAGGGCCATGTAGATTTGGATTTTTTTCTCCCTAAATAATAAAAACCATCATTTAAAAACTGCATTTTGTGTTTACTTGTGTTATATATGACTAATGGTTAAATGTGTTTGATGATCAGAAACATTTTGTGTGACAAACATGCAAAAGAATAAGAAATCAGGAAGGGGGCAAATAGTTTTTCACACCACTGTACCTCCTAGAAAGCTCAGGGTGAATGTGTTCCTTTTAACGGTGGCTTTCTCTTTCTCATTTTCCCAAAAAGCTTGGACTGGTGAAGCAACCAGTACCGACTCTCCAGCCTCAGTCACTGTAGCTTGTACCTGCTTCAGAGTTCTAATAGTTGGCCGTTCTCACTGGTCTTCTTCTTTCATTATCACTCAGCTTTTGTGAACAGCCCATTCCTAGTAGACTTACAGATGTTCCATACTCTTTCCATTTCTTAATGACCCCAAGGGATAGTCAGTGACTTGGATATTTTCATGTTTCCATCCTGACTTGTGCCTTTCAATCCCCTTTTCAAGGAGCTGCCTGGAGTGTTCCTTTGTCTTCATTGGGTAGTTTAGGCCAACATACTGACTCACCACCAGTTGGACCTTCCATATAAAGTACATTTCTACTACAATCAACTGAAACAGACAGAACTCCGTTGAACTAATTCTGTGACTATTAAAGTCAATTAGCTGCACCGGGGATGATTTAGGGGTTTCATATTAATACTTATGTTTTGTGTTTTATATTTTAATTAAGGTAGACCACTTTGTAAAGATCTGTGACATTTAAGAGCCTTGTTTTTCTATTGATCAGTGTAAACAAGCCAAATTAATCCAACTGTGATTCAATGTGGAATAACAATTAAATGTGAAAACATCCAAAGAGTGAATGCTATTTACAGCCAATGCATGTCTTGTGTTAGTGTTAGAATTTAGGCCGAACATTTACAATTGGTTAAATCTTCATGTTGTAAACCTGCGTACTGGTCATCCTTCCATTCATTTTCATGGCCTAACAAGAACCAGCTCTGGTCAGGATTCAGCTTATTACACACCCCACTCATGTAGATGCCAATACTCACTCTTGCAAGATGAAGAAATTAACATTCAACTCACATTTTCAGAATGCAGAAACAAAACTAAAGTGTACAGATAAATAGCGACACAGCTATTTTCAGAATATGCAGACTCCACGCTGGCAGTGACCCATTCCTGGGATTTAAACCAGGACTCTGGGGTTATGGGGTAGCAGCATTAATCACTGTTCCACCGCTGCCCCAAAAACATGCACTGAAATTGTAAAGAGATTATAAAGTGTTAAACTAGTTAATATAATTAAATGTTCAATGAAAACAAACGCGTTATCAGTTTAACAATAACTGACTCCAGGGAGCCAGCAGATAATGCTTCAAATCAGCATATGGTTTGGGCACTTGCCCTCTAACAGTTAAATAACATTTTTTAGTTAAACTGAAAATAATTTGAAGAGAAATTTACAGACTGTGGCTAAATAATGAAGTGAGAAAAGCCAGCGGGTCTTTGGCATATGCTTTGCTGCATTAATTTAATTCCCCAAGCTTTAAAACCTACATAATAGTTCAACGAAAATGAAAAATTGTGTCTGTTTGAATATGCCTAATAAACACATGCCTGTTTTTTTTTATTTTTGGCATCTCCAACTGACTACTTTTAGCATCCTTGATGAGGAAGGTTAATGTAAAGGGAGCTCCTGGAGAGTATAATCAATACATAACTACAAGTACATTTGTTTTGTAAATAAGGTTTCATTGTATCAATACTTCAAAACCAATTATTATTCCAAAAGAACCATTTGACTGCTGAACGTTTCTACTACTGATGTTTATTTGGACTGGCACATGATTTCAGTGTCCTCTCTCAATGTCTGTGTGGAATGTGAATGTTCTTCCCATGACTGGGTTGCTTTTTCTCTTGGTTAGCTTGTTTTATTACCAGATCCTAGCTGTCATGTAAATAAGTGTGTTACATCCATCCATCCATTTTCTAACCCGCTGAATCCGAATAGGGTCACGGGGGTCTGCTGGAGCCAATCCCAGCCAACACAGGGCACAAGGCAGGAACCAATCCTGGGCAGGGTGCCAACCCACCGCAGGACACACACAAACACCAAGCACACATAAGCTATAAATACAAAAAAGCAATGCTTAATATACATAAAGCAAACTCCTGTCAATCATGGAGAATCCACTGCATCCACTTAACAGGATCATCTCCAGACAGAGGAGCAGCTTCAGCAACAGACTCCACTGACAGACTGAGGAGACCCCACACTATGCGACTCTTCAATTCCACCCAGGGGAGTAAATGCTAACATTACTCAAAGTTATTGTCTGTTTTTAACTACAATTTTATCACTCTTTAATTTAATATTGTTTTTTATCAGTATGCTGCTGCTGGATTATGTGAATTTCCCCTTGGGATTAATAAAGTATCCATCTATCTATCTATCTATCTATCTATCTATCTATCTATCTATCTATCTATCTATCTATCTATCTATCTATCTATCTATCTATCTATCTATCTATCTATCTATCATATAGTGCCCTATCTATCTATCTATCTATCTATCTATCTATCTATCTATCTATCTATCTATCTATCTATCTATCTATCTATCTATCTGTCTGTCTGTCTGTCTATCTAAAGACAGTCAGTCAGTCATTGTCCAACCCCCTATATCCTAACACTGGGTCACAGGGATCTGCTAGAGCCAATTCCAGCCAGCACAGGGCGCAAGGCAGGAACAAATCCCGGGAAGGGCGCCAACCCAACGCAGGCTATACATACATTAAAAATATTTAACAAAGTTACATAAAAACAAAAAAGCGCTTGAAGAATAATAATACAAACACTACAATTAATAAGAAAATAAAAACTTAAGCCAGGGAATGTTTTTGCAAGAATGTTTTTGTTTATAATTGGAACTCACAGGGACACTACAGAAGCTTTTATTTGGTGAGAAGACAAAAAGACAGAAGTGTGAAAAAGTATCATTTTTGTTTGTGTCCATAAAGGATAAGTTCAGTATTTTTCAAGTCAAAATTATTTTTCATAAACATGCCATATATGCATTTACCACGTGAAATTGGCTTCTAAAGTTAATTGCTTTTTATAAATTTCAAAAAAATATCTTGCCCACACAGGCACATTAAATTAAAGTCTATGGGGCATGCAGGAAAAGCTTAAAAACTGACCAAATTCTTCTATTTTTAAAGTCAAGGCAGTTGCCAAGTATTGATCCACATTTTGATATTACACACACATTATAAAATAGTTTACACATGTCATTTTTGAACAAACAAACTCCATTATTATGAGATTCAGCCATTTGAAAAGAAGACCAGCTGTGTGTAACTCTCCGTACTGCACATGTCACACACGTGAGTAGGAGTCAACTAAAGGGCCTGAATAATGGCAAATCCACGGCCGACCAGGAGGCAGCAGGGTGCACTAACTGTCTTTCTCGATCCCTTGCAGACCGTTCTCGGGAAATCCAGCAGGGTTCTGACGACTTTGATGACATCACCTCTGACACTTTCAATGACATCACTTCCAGTCCTGCCTCTGATTATGTCACCTCCGTTTCCGTCCCCGATGACATTACTTCCTACACTGGCCTTGAAAGCTGCCATCTTGATTCAATACCAGCAATTCTGCTTTCGACTCAGTCTTGTGAACAACTCACTATCCTTAAATACCTTTTTGCAGCCAAAGCACATTATACGGGTCGCTGCCCCAAACCATTATGATGTATATTTGTTGTTCTCGTGATAGCAACAACCTTTCACAAGCCCGGGGTGTGGTTTCCCCCTGACAGGCCAAATCAGAGTAAACTTTTTGTGTCATATGGACGGTTTTGTTTTGATTTCCTTCCCTGTTTACATGAGAAAAGCAAAAACATATCCTTACCATGAGAAAAATAAAGCCATAAATATGCAATAAAATGATTATTTTCAGATCCCCTTTCTTGTTACAAAGACAGGAGTTGCAGTTCAATACTTGACAACTGCCTTAACTTCAAAAATGGACGTATTTGGTAAGTTTTTAAGTGTTTCCTTTGTACCACATACACTCTATTGTAAAGCAATAGAGTGGGCAAGATATAGTTTTTAATTTACAGAAAATACTTCCCATGTCAAATGTATATATCCCATTTTTGTCAAAAAAATAACTTTGACTTGACAAATACTGAAGTTCTCCTTTAAGTATAGCAAAAAAACGACTGACACCAAGCTGTTAAAATATGCATTTGAGCAGTTGATACTGGTGTCCTTGCAGATCAACATTTTAGCCAGCAAAGTTACAAATTGACCGTGCTGTAGTTCTCAATATTACTTGCCAAACAACACAGAAATAGAGATTCAGTAAGCAGCTGGTATCTGGCCAGACGTCTGCCTGTTTGTATGCAACAGGATGAATTAAAAGGTAATGAAGGATTTGTTAGAAAGCTCTTAGAGCATTTCATTAGTGGGTTTCACTTGGCATGTTGAAACCAATTAAGAAATATTTTAAAGATAGCCAACCCTCGGCGTACCATACACCGCATAATCAGGCCAGTTTTTTAATGATTTTTAAGCACAGGGAGAAAATGAACATTTAAAAAATCGGTAATGTAATAAATCAGCAAGAAAAGCAACATTGTAACAATGCACGGAACGAACCAACACACAATCGTCCGTGACTGAAAACTGGCGGACCACCATCGTTCATGTGCCCACCTCCAACTCGTCACTTGAGTCGTTGTCGTCTTTGCACAGTCCAGATGCACCTGTGACTCACGTAGACTTTCCGTTTTCCTGCAGGAGCATCTAAGAAGATGCATGTTTGTCACAGATGCAAACTGCTGTATGTAGCGTGTAAAACAGTTTGCTATGGTGCACGCGGCCGTGCGTCGTAACAGAAAACTCGGTTTTTAAAGATTGCCTACTTCATTGTGTTTTAACCTCAGTTGTAAAGGATTGTTTTAAGGATCCCATGGGATAACCCTCGCAAACCGTTTTACACGCTGCATATGGCGATTCACCTCCACGAGAAACATGCCTCTATGAACAGTCAACGTGGCTCGGAGGTGCATGTGGCCTCTACGACAGACGAATATAAATGACGCCGTTTTTTCTGTGTCGTCGCGTCCAAGTTGGTGGGCGTGGCTCTGCGAGCTGTCATCGTATCCAATGGACTTGGAGTTGGTGGGCGTGGCTCCTTCCTGCGTGCGCCATAGGTGTCTTACTTGTCGGCGGCTTAGTGAATCCACGCCCCTTCCGGCGTGCTTGCCATGGGTGTCTTGCCTTAGTGAATTATATATATAGATGCTTTATGTTGAGTTGGTTTAGAAATCTTTTCAATTATTCAGTTTTTAAATACACCCCTTCTAGTACCGTGTTGCATGGTATAAAAGTGTAGGAGACGTCAGCGAGAAGTGAACACTGGATGGACACCTTCAAACTTACTCATACTGACCTGGGACGGTGGATCTATGGGTTAACTCTTTGAGGGCTGAATATTTTTTCCAAAAAAACATAGTTTCTGAAAAACAATGGTTTCACACAGAAATCAACATAAAACGTCTGTCGCTGCATGCTATGACTGCCAGTTTGCCAAGAATGTGCAGCAGGCTTGCTGCCAGGCTGTCTTCACTGGTTGCTGTGCATTGCAATCTGGTTTCTACCTCTTGCCATCGTTAAGTGGCAGTCCTCCTGGCGAACATTACCGTAGGCATGTCAGCTACATGAGCCTGTTGAGCACCACAATTAGCTGGGGACCAGTCAGCTGAAGCTGGAACCTCACATTCGTTTTCGATCACTTGTATCAAAATCTGAGTCTGACAAGTCCTAGTCCAGTTCAGAGAGAATAGGCAAAACTTCGTCCACAGAGTATTTTGCTTTACTCATTTACTTGGATCTCTCGCCATTATGTCACTGCCATTTTTGCCATTGTTTGCGCCTTACTACTCACACGAGCGCAGGAAATCAATTAAACCAATGAAGCTAACTTTCCTTCTAGCAACGAGAGTCCAACTAAAACATAACAGTTGGTTTTCCTACAGTTTACAGTTGATTACCATTGTCAGCTCCTCCTTTTGACAAAAGTCGACATCAGCCCTGAAAGAGTTTAGAGAAGCCTGTTAGCTCAAAATGGGATCTAAAAACTGGAACATCCAAGAAAAAACACACATGATAACAAGGAGAAACTCCACAAAGACAGTGATTTGAACCACAGCCCATGTGTTTACACTGGACCACTGTACAGTTTGTTTTAAAAATGGCCATGATAATATCATCAATGATTTAAAGCAAGACCAAAGACACAGTATGCCTATTTTTAATAGTGTTGTTTTCAGAAATATACTCATGGAATAGAAAGGACAGTAAACTGGCTGCTGCCTTACCGATCCAAATGTCTCACTGAAAATTCTGCAATTAGTTGTTGTTTTATGTAGAGTTTCTGTATGAGTTTCCTACCACATCCTCAGATAGGTGTAAATTAGATTAAATGTGTACATTTGTCTATAATACTCTAAAATGAGTGAATATGAGCATGTGCAGATGGTCTACTGCTCCAGTTGAGAGTCAATTCTCACCTTGCCCTTTATGTTGCCCATAGAGGATCCTGCTCATTCAGACCCTGTAATAGAATAGGTACCAATGGAAAATTTCCGGGTATTTAGAGTAAACTGATTGCATTACATATTGTCAGACACTAGCACTTAGGGAACACTTTCAGGGCTCTGGTAAGGTTAGCAGTATCTTTTGGTTGATTGGACAAAGTCGCTAATATTTTCTTCCTTTTCCTCCACAGTCCTGAAGGGCCCTCAGAAATCGACCGAGGTCTCTTTCCTCATATCCTCAGAAGTTCTGACTTTTTCACATTCCACGGTATATAAACCCACCATTAATGAATCCTAGAATACAGGAAATGGAGCTCCAACATTGACGAATTTGCAATCCTGACACTTTATGTTAAGGGTCATTAACGCTGGTCCTGGAGGGCTTCAGAGGCTGCAGGTTTTTGTTTAAACCCAGTTACTTAATTAGGAAACAATCCTTGCCAATAACAGATCTTATTTAATATTGTGACTTGTTAGTGTTTTAACTGTGCAATGTCAGGTCACTCTTAAATTGTCATTTCTTTTTACCTTTTTAATGATATCATCCAAATAATTTGAGTTATAAAATGAATGAGTCATTTTCAGTTCCTCACTTCCTTGTCAGTTTCCTTCTAAGTACTTTTTGAACCAAACAGTGCATGATGAATACACACAGGTGTAACTGAGAAACCAGCTAGATGGAAAACTGCTTGGTTCCTTTGTCATTTGCATCTTCTGAATTTCCCCATGGGATTAATAAAGTTGATCTTATCGCTAATAAGGAGAAATTACAAATGGCGAATGCAGCTTTTTAAGACTATAAGCAATTATGGGTTCAAAATCTTAATAAGCAATAAGTGCCTCATTGGCAATAAATTACTTCTCATGCAGCAGCTTGGTTGGAAGAAAAACTTGCAGCCACTGTGACCCTCCAGGACAAAGTTGCTCACCCCTGATCTAACAGATTTTAGATAACAAATCAATTAAAAGATATTAATTAGCATTAAAAATGGGTCCCTAATTAAGAATGGAAACCTACAGCCACTGTGGCCCTTCATGATCGGGGTTGGACACCCCTGCTTTATGCAAACCATCTGTGGCCGTTGCTCTTTGATTTACCATTTTTACTGTTACTGGTTTTCTTTTTGTTGCTCCATTAAACGAGGAACACCACTGAGGTGCCCCAACTCTTCTTTTCCTAGCGTTACAATATACTGCTATTCTGAATCCCAATTAGTCCAGTTTTGGGTCATAAGGGCTAAAGTCTAATTCTGGCAGCTTTGGGCATAAAGCAGAAAACAACCCTACAGATGGTGCCAATAAATTGTAGGGTGAAACTGACAGTAAAATGATATGCTACATGAAGTACAGTCTAATTCATTTTGCTGGATAAATAACACAATATTTTCAAAGCTGTGTTATGCAATTCAGGGTCATGGGTGGCTGGAGGCCATCCCAACAGCGTTGGTTACAGGTTCTGAGCAGGGCACTGATGCATATGGTACAACCGCACACATCCAATTTACAACAACAAAAACATTTATTTATATAGCACATTTTCATACAAAAGATGTAGCTCAAAGTGCTTTACAGGATAAAGAAAGAGAAGAAAGACAAAATACAGAAATAAAATTAGGAATACTAATTAACATAGAATAAAAGTAAGGTCTGATGCCCAGGGAGGACAGAAAAATAATAAAAAAAAAAACTCCTGACGGCTGGAGAAAAAAAACAAAATCTGCAGGGGTTCCAGGCCACAAGACCACCCAGCCCCCTCTAGGCATTCTACCTGACATAAACGACCTCAATCAGTCCTCAGGGTATTCAGGGTTCTCATGGAAGAACTTGATGATGATGATCATGTGAACTTCTGGCCTTCAATCCATCAATGTAGGGACAGCACGGTGCTTTGATCAGGTGGTGGTGGAGCAGATCGACACCACAGGAAACCAGAAAAAGAACAGCAGAGAAAGTAGGGGTTAGTATGGATTGCGGAGCCAATATGAATGATAATGATAATGATAATTAAATGCATATAAAGAATATCAGGATTAAACTAAAATGAAGCTAGGAGAAAGCCACGTTAAATTAATGTGTTTTTAGAAGTTTTTTAAAGTGCTCCACCGTATTATCCTGGCGAAATTCTATCAGTAAGCTATTCCAGATTTTAGGTGCGTAACAGCAGAAGGCCGCCTCACCACTTCTTTTAAATTTAGCTCTTGGAATTCTAAGCAGACACTCATTTGAAGACCTAAGGTTACAATTTGGAGTGTAAGGTGAAAGACATTCTGAGATATATGATGGAGTGAGATTATTTAAGGCTTTTTAAACCATAAGCAGTATTTTAAAGTCAATTCTAAATAGCACAGGTAACCAATGTAGTGACATCAGAACTGGAGAGATGTGCTCAGATTTTCTTTCTTAAGATTCTAGCAGTTGCATTCTGCACCAGTTGCAATTGATTGGTGTCTTTTTGGGTGGTCCTGAGAGGGGTGCGTTACAGTAATCTCGCCGACTGAAAACAAAAGCGTGAACTAATTTCTTAGCATCTT
This sequence comes from Polypterus senegalus, assembly GCF_016835505.1. Classification (NCBI taxonomy): domain Eukaryota; kingdom Metazoa; phylum Chordata; class Cladistia; order Polypteriformes; family Polypteridae; genus Polypterus; species Polypterus senegalus. The sequence goes on from NC_053165.1 coordinate 50,163,566, forward strand.
TACAATTTACAATTGTCATTAAATCTAACATACACATGAAAGATCAGGGCACATTTAAATAACCCACCAAGCCAGTGTGTGGTTCAAGCACAGGATGCTTTATCAATGAGGAATCTGCTCTTACCAATTGCACTGCCTTGCAGGGATTGTAAGGACTTTCTAGAATTTTCACTAGATCGATCAATCAACCCTAAACAGTCAACAGAGAGGCTAAACAACAAGACTTCTGTTACATTTTATTTAACAAATTTCTATTTAAATATAATATAATATAATATTTATAATATGAAATTCCATTAATTTTGGGGGTTCCCCTTTGGGATTGCAAACAGATTTTCTGAGTTTAAAATTAGATACAGTGTAAATCAGATAAACACAGAGCACACAAGAATAAATGCATTCCTTTTATATCATACTCTTTCCAGCATTTTGACTCAGCATGAGCTTAAAGTGTAAAGAAAATAATTACACAGTGGAAAGAAAATTACAATTAAGCTGAGGTCCATATTTTTGGGACATAGCATTACACTAGCAGAAAACATATTTGTTTAATTGCCATGACAGACTGGAAATGCAGCTGGTAAGCAGCTACTAGAAGCAAAACGGACAGACAATTGACACAGGGCAGGGCCCGACATGGACTCTATTAACCCCTACAAGCAGACGGAGAGAATCTCTTTAAGGCATTGTTACTGACTAGGAGTCAACAATGGATATACTAAAACCTGTACACACCAAGGTTGTCCCATTAGGGACATTACAGCCAGATAAATAGTGATTGGCTGGAAAGAGACTAGCAAAATTCATTTAGGGTGCTAAGTGGCAGCAGGCCTAGTGGGTTCGTGCTGATTAAAGAGAAGACCAGACAGTCCAAAAGCTGCAGTGTGCACCACTTAATAAAGAGGACACAAGCATGTTGATTTTTCCTGGACCACTAGAGGGCACTGTGCAATGGTGGCTGTTATACTGCATACCTTCCTAATCGAAATTCTTCAGCCTCAGTAATCATACCACAGATACTGACAGTAGCTTTAGCAAGTAGATTCCTTGAATGCTTTACTGAGCACTGTACTATAGTTAGTGTACTGTATACTGTAAAGAGTACAGGAACAGAGTGTGCTCCACTGTGATTACATATAATTGAATCTTAGTTAACTTATGATACATCACAGTGATCTTTAACTGAGGAGTGCAAGAACATCTGGGGTCACTAAGGAAAGTTCTTTGACAAAGTGGCATTACTCTCTTTTTTGATGTGGCATGTAAGACTTCCACTGTAGCTCCACACCTGAAATGCAACCTTTGACTGACACTTAACTTCAAATCTCCCCACCTCAACCAAAGTGAAATTCCTTAGTAAGTCAAAAGAAGAGTCCCTCTGTGAAACTGCAGGAGTGTGGTATGCACCATCTGGATTTCTCCATCCAAAAATGCACTATCAATCACAATCAAATGACGCTCTTATAAGTGTATTTCAGACATGCAGATGCCCGATCTTGTAATATTTAGATAGATAGATAGATAGATAGATAGTATTTACCACATTGGTTTACAATTAGAGTGACCATAACTCATCTTTGCCATTCCTGGAGAATGACATGACCCCAGACTGATGTGACCCTAGACTCAGGTGCCTGAACTTGTAGTGTTAACCACCTTGGTCTATGAAGGTTATACTGTAATTCAACTTTGCCAGCCATGATGGACAAACCAGTGTGCCAGTTATCAACCAAAAGGTCAGGCTTATGTGTACCCAAGAAACAAACAGCAGAATATTCACTTCTTCTGCATTATAATGGGGTTAGAGGAAGTTCTTTACGAGTCAGTCCTTACTTTTGCGCCCTAAACTTAACAAGCACTCAGAAAGACACACACACACAAATCTTATCCACTTAAAGAGTGATTATAAGTGATGCCTACATGGTCTATAGTTCCTCATTAGACCCAGCATGATCAAATACATGGGTGTCCCCAAATATAATCTTCACCTGAAGGCCACCTTGGTTCCTGAGAATAACCCTGACACATAAAGGCTGACACACATCCTCTATGTTTTTGGATATAATCTAGAGGCTGACACTCCTTGTTCCCCAAGAATAACCTAGACACTTAGGGACTGATATACGATGTCAAGTACTACTTACCAATCAGTGATCCATTACTCCACCATGCAGTCCCTCTGTTGGGAGCATCACCCTTCTGCCTGCTAACCCTGTGGGAGAGAAGTGACTATCACCCTCCCTTATTTCACTTATGGGTGGGATAGTGGCTCTGAGGCTAAGGATATGCACTGAAAGGTTTCCGATTCAGATCTCATTACTGCCAGAAGGGATCATATTCTGTTGAGTCCTTGAACAAGGCCCGTTAACCTGAAAATTGTTCCAGGGCTGCTGTACAATGGCTGACCCTGTGTTCTGACCCACAAAGGTCGTGTGAAAAGACAATTTCTCCTCAGTGATTAATAAAGGTTATCAAGTGAAAATAAAAAATAAATATGCAAATGAAGTATAGAAATTGAAAAGCAAATCAGTTTTATAAAAAAAAGAATAACAGCAAATGAACAAAATTAAATACATGATAGAAGATACTGCATAACAGTAAAGTCTGGATGTAAGGCTCTAATACACTCTTGCTTTAAAATCGGAAAACTTAAGTAACATTTTTTATAAAAATAACGGTAACATCTGTATTAGTGGAGGAGCTGTCAAGTTGGGTAGCTGTTAGATTCAGATGGCGTCTTTGATGTCCAGGTGACTGGAGTTACTTTTTTGAAATAAAGTATCTTGGGGAGGCAGCTCTTTATGCCAAAAGGCCACATTAGGCTCCAGACCTCATGATTTTACACACAGATAATTGGCTTATTAGAGTGGTGGTGGCATCGACCTGTGTCCAGATAGCTTATGTACATTATCACTTGGATGTTGCCTTAATCCAAGGCGACTTACAACATTTGACAGATGCAATTGGTTACATTCCTCAGGTGGCACTTGTTGCCTCTGCTTTACTACCAAGTTGTTTGCCTGCCTATCTGTGATAAAGATACTCTGACATCATTGGGTAGAAGGGTCCTTTCTTCAGACTGGCCGGCCCAGCTACTGACCTAGCTGTAAAATGAGTGTCTTGTTTGCCGAGGTCTTCGTGACTTCAATTTGTGTCTGACTTGTTCAACTCCTTTTTTTACAATCTGGCAATAGTTCTACAATTAGCTGATGGACAGATATTGTTTGTCTATTTATGTTAATTAGTTTCTGCTTTTGTTTTTGATGCATTTGAACAAATCTGTACCTGCATATGTTAGAGTTCCGTATTTAGTGAGTGATGTGATCTATTCTCGCATTATGCTTTATAGTTTTTACCATTGTATTGTATTTCTGGGGTGGCATTGATAGATTGGACATCAAGCTCTGTAAAGAGGATTACTTGTGTTCGGTTTTGTGTGTTGCTTTTACCCAACTTTTTGACACCCATTGTACACCCAACCTACCTGGGGAAGGGAGGAGTGTCTCTTTCTGAATTGGCGTTCCTAATATTTCTTCCATTTTTATTTTTTCTTGCAAGGGTTTTATTTTTTTTTTGGGGTGTGTTTTCTTAGAGAGTCAAGGCTGGGGTGCTGTCAAAAATCACGACGTGTTAAAGCCCATTGAGGCATTCCTTCTGTGATTTTGGGCTATACAAGAAATACATTGTTGTTCAATTTCATTTGGTTTTCCTGAGCATACAGAGCAATGTGTCACTAGCAGTATGTGAACCCACAATTTCAAAATTTGAGGGCAAAAGCCTCAACCACTACACTCCACTGCCTGCATGTCATTGTAGTCCATTTGAGCACAAACTTGCAAACAATGCAGACCGCCTTTAATGCAATGCCAACTGTCCCAAAATGGCGACTGTCCACTCCATAACACCTTCCTTTATAATCTAGTCCAGACTGCTCTTATGAACCTAATGATGGATACCCTTTGCTGACTACTTATTTAATTCTGAATACAGTACTGTGGTTTCATATGTTCTTCTTCCCTTATCTCTTTTAGGACAAGATAAGAAATGCGATTGATAACTATAAATTGCTTTGTGCTGATTTCCATGACATAGCTTGAAAAGCAAAGTAATGAAATTCAGATATCTAGCCTTCCATTTTCACTGCAGTTACTGTTAGTGTCGTGAGTAAAATTCAAATATTGAGTCAGTACTGGCCAGAGGAGAACCGTTGCTATTTCACTAATCTCATTCATGCAACAAGCTAAAGAGTCTGCTTTTTCTGAAAGTGCCTTTGGCTCAGACAGCTTTCAAGTGTTGGTGACATCATTTTAATTTGCTTTATGACTTGTAAACTGCATCGCCTTCATTTTTTTTTCAGATGACTTAACATCTATCCTAGTTTCGTTTTAATATTATAACATTTGGTTTGGATATCAGATGGCTTTGTGTTATTTTGGTTTAAAAAAAATAATTTAATAGTCGAATTCTCATTATTCTATCATTCCTTCATCATCAATATTGTAGTAAACAAAATCCTTCCCTAATCCATGCCTAGAGCTCTAAAAGGATTATATCTGCTTTAACATTTTGTAATTCTGAAAGTCAGCCTGTTTTCAGTAATTGGATGATCTTATAAAATATTTCATAAAAAGTAAACGGAGAATTGTCAAGGTAATATCAGGGAAAATTAAAGTGCTTTGAGTATTGTGGGATTCTCTTATTTCTTAAGATGACAGTTTTCCATTTGCAGAGAGAAAATGCACAATCACATAGTGGCACTCAATAAAAACTTTACATGCCTTACTTGGGAATTACTAGACAGCAGTTATCCTCATGGTGGATGGAGTGGCTAACCCTCTTACCCCTCACAAGAGACACAGAATTCTTCCCATCTGCTTCTTTATGTATTATATGTTCAAATTCCCGCACCCCCTCTCCACATGTGCGTATTGACTGGACTCTTTCCAGCTCTGTGGATGCCACCCTATATTTATGTCTCCATCATGAAACTAATTTAGGAGTCCAAGCGTATTTATCATGACCTATTCTGCCAATCAGTGAAAACACGGCAGGCCACTAATTCAAGTAAATAAGGGACCAGGAGATGCAATATTGTCAAAAAGTGTATTGTTAGCAGTGAAAATTTAGCAAACAGGCTGGAAAATGACCGTGGTCAAAAACAGAATCAAGTTGGAATCTGGGAGAAACTAAGTTTGTTGCCATTGCCTAAACACTAAGCAAGTATTATAGTCAAGAGGGAATGCTAAACATTTTAAAACCAACATAACAAACAATGGCACTCATGAAAGCTCTTAGTTTTTATCCAAATATTGGATAATGACAGATCTGTCACACTGGCATTTAATGTGTTATGTCAATGACATAAAAGGCTATGACCTTCTTAATGTGCCCCCTGGCAACCTGGAGTTGTGTATTCAGGATGGGACCCCAGATAGGAGACTGCGTACAATCAAAACAACATGGCATTGCAGGAACACATCATAATAATAATATTTTAAGAATATTCTTCATATCAGAGGCAATAAATGAGCAAGTAAGCTTCAAATATTCCCTGATGGTCAAAACTCAAGCACCTCCACAGGACTTTAAATAATAATTTAATAACACTATAATGATATTTTATAGTTATCTGACTCATAGCAGCAAGGGGCCTAAACCAGAAGATCAAGTCAATCAAAATATCTGAGCTAAAATATTAAATCATGGTCAAAAATATCAGGAGCAAAGATTCAATGCCAGAACTAACTCAAAAAAGCCTTGAAAAGACTTGAAGTATCCATAATCTTGGTCAGTCAAGATGTGCATGACGCTGAACTTTATACCATCAAGATGATGACAACCTACCACTGAATCACCAAAGCTTATGACTGGGAAGCACCAAAAGATAAGCATCTTGTGCGGTGGTGTTGGATAGTTTCATCACTGGAGAGGTGGTGTAGTTGGTCATTCTGGTAGTACAATGTGTGGATGATGGATTACCTTATTATACCTTAAAATTATATCCTAAGGTTATTAGAGGGGTTCTGTTAATAGTGTTGGATGAACATTGAGGTCTTACTCTAGGAATATGGAAAAAAAATAGTCATGGAGATCGCAGTTATTTAAAGTATGCATTTCGTAAAGGTGAACAGTCATTTTTTTTTATTTAAATAGTTAAAAGTACTCTTTCATGTGGGTGCTTTGAAAAAATCATGGTATGAGACAATGCAGCCATGTACTATATAATAAAACGCTAAGGTCCGTGTGTGCATGCAGTCCCTCTGAGCGATCTGATTGGTCAGGTTGGCTTTGGTGATGCAATCAAAAGAGTAAGTGGGTGTTTGAGGCACACGAGGAGGAGTAAAGGTGAAGGAGGCACGCAGAGATTCACCTTCAAAGACAGGAATTATAAAAGCAGACAGGAGGCGAGAAGAGCACCTCAAAAATAACGACATCGTCTGAGAAGCAAGCTTTACGGGAAAGTAATCGAGAAAGGGAGTGCAGGTCTAGACAGATTCAGGCACACAGGGATACAGCAGAGAAGCACTGAAGGCATATGTAGGGCAAGAGATATCAAATATTTTTAAATGTATTTTATTCCCTGTCTTTGACAGGTAACATAGACAGCTTTCATATAAATCACTAAAAAAGAATAGACCAGTGACATTATTGGTCTAGTATCGAGTTGGTGAAAAACTCAAATCCCAAGAATCAGTGTGTAGACCAGTGATGTCACTATTATGTGATAAATTTCGCTTATTGGTGGTCCTGGTCATTGATTACTTCATTTTAGAAACTGTTACAGTACATTATAACAATATTCTTCTTAAAACTGATCGAAATTACTGTTTAAAACTACTTGTTGCTGTAGGACATTTTGATAGTTGTTGTAACCCAGGTTGGCTCAAACTCTCTTTTCTGTGGCCTGAGTCATTAGCATCCCGGTTACCTTCAGTGCTCTCTTTGTGCTATAACAGGCTCATATGTCAGACACTATTATAATAAAATAACATATCATCTCAGTTTTTGGATGCGGCAGACCACAATCTGTCTATTGGGTACAAGGCAGGAGCCATGGAAGTGGCGCCAATCCAAAGCAGAATCTTTTCAGGCACACATCCACATTCAAACAGAACCAGCAATTAGGATACCACACATAACCTGTAGTATGTGAGAGGAAAACAACTGGCCACAGGGTTCAAACCCAGAACTGTGGCTATACAAAAGCAACCGTAGCACTCATAAGTTTATTATAGTTCAGATTTTCAAGCATATGTTTTTAACAGCACCAGTACGCCACTTCTGTATTGTGCCCAGTGTCAGTAAGTGTAGATTGCCACGCTACTTAAGGCCGTGAAAGTTCCACAAGACATCGCTTAGAAAGAACCCCAATGCCTACTGACGTTAGACATCAATCAATGAGATCTGTTATTGTCAGTTGTTTGCAGGCTATGTGTGCTCCGTCTTTGTTCAGTAGGAACGTGACAGAAAGAATCTAAATACTGTAGTTCCATTGATGGATCCATTATTATGTCATTTTTCAGTGATTTTCTTAGGTGTCTACTTGTGGCAATGCTTGGCAATGTTGATTAAGTCTTATTCTAGATGTCCGCCCTGCTCTTAAGACTTCAGGCGTGCAGCTTGAAAGCAGAAAAGCACAGACTGGATGAGCTACAGGTGATCAATGTCTGAACGAGAATTGAGGTGAGGAGGAATTTCAGTAAATGTAAAATTCTGTTAATCTGCTGCTTACTTGATTTGTGGGACATGGGTTTACATGATGAATGGAAATTGTTTACAAATATCATACTCGCTTCGTAGTTTAGAATATATGTGTTTATATCCTCCTGGGAGAAAAGAAAGTAATAATGAGAAGTTGATTTAACATTGTCTGGAAGACTTAAACTGTCTGATTTAAATGAATTAGCTGCTATAGGGCATCATCATCAATACACCATTCTCAGGAGAGCTATAAAGGCATTACAAACAAGAATTAAATTATCATGCTTTAATTCAACTCTCTCATTTACATGAACATCATACATCTTTTCTTGACCTTGAACTGCCCAGCCAAGTGTAAACCTCAGTGTAACCCAATTTACTCAACGTTCATGTGGTGACTCATTTTAAAAATATCTGCTGTACTTAAAAATATAACATTCTTCAGTGGAGGTATTTCTGCATCCCTGCCAGTTGAAAAATGGAGCAACCAATCTTTTTTTTTAAAGCAACCATCTGTGCTGTAGATAGAATTTTCTTTCCTTTGAAACAAAGAGAAAAACTCAGCTCCATGCTAAATCACTGAGAATGTGAAGTTATGTGAATGCTTACATTGAAACCTTTTAGGTAGGAATTAAGGACATTTTAGACTACAAAGTACAAAACATTCATAGACTGCTAATATACATAAAGATTACACCCGGTTTATTAGTAGACTGTGTCACACACGTGCGACTAGGAAGGAGGTGAGTGGACCAAGTGGAGGTAATTACCTGCCAGGCCAGGGGGTGGCGGGGTGCACAAAACCTACCTGCGTTATCTCTGCAGGCCAAATACATGAAAACCTGCCTGATTTAACATCACTTTGGTTTCAGCTCTCAGACTGACGTCACTTCCGGTTCCGGCAGCCAGGCTGGCATCACTTCCGGTTCTGGTGCCCAGACTGACGTTACTTCCAGTTCCAACCAGATGAAATCACTTCTGGTTCATGGCTTATAAAGCCGCGATTTTCTGAAACCTCGTCAGTTCAGTCTTGGAACTCAAACCAAACAGATCATTTCTGTTTTCAATACCCTTTTCCAGCCATTGACAATATATGGCTTACTGCTCCGAACCTTTTTTTGTGTGTTGATACTACTTCTTTTACAACTGTCATACAGTTAGGTCTATAAGAGTTTAGACTGTGACACAATTTTCATGATTTTGACTCTATACACCACCACAATGGATTTGAAATTAAGAAATTATTACATGACTGAAGTGTAGGGTTTCAGCTTTAATTCAAAAGATTTAACAGAAGCAGGATCTCGTTCCCAACCCTGAGAGGGCACTCCACCCTTTTCCGGCTGGGGACCATGGTCTTGGATTTTGGAGGTGCTGATTCCCATCCAGGCTGCTTCAAGCTCGGCTGCGAACTGATCCAGAGAGAGCCGAAGATCACGACCTGATGAAGCAAACAGGACAACATCATCTGCAAAAAACAGTGACCCAATCCTGAGTCCACCAAACCGGACCCCCTCAACGCCCTGGCTGCGCCTAGAAATTCTGTCCATAAAAGTTATGAACAAAATTGGTGACAAAGGGCAGCCCTGGTGGAGACCAACTCTCACTGGAAATGGGTTTGACTTACTAGCAGTAATGCGGACCAAGCTCTGACACCGGTTGTACAGGAATCGAACACTCCTTATCAGGGGTCCGGTACCCCATACTTTCGGAGCACCCCCCACAGGATTCCCCGAGGGACACAGTCGAACACCTTTTCCAAGTCCACAAAACACATGTAGACTGGTTGGGCAAACTCCCATGCACCCTTCAGGACCCTGCCAAGGGTTTAGAGCTGGTCCACTGTTCCGTGACCATGATTAAAACCACACTGTTCCTTCTGAATCTGAGGTTCGACTATCTGATGGACCCTCCTCTCCAGGACCCCTGAATAGACTTTTCCAGGGAGGCTGAGGAGTGTGATCCCTGTGTAGTTGTAACACATCCTCCAGTCCCCTTTCTTAAAGAGGGAGACCACCACCCAGGTCTGCCAATCCAGAGGCACTGTCCCTGATGTCCATGCGATGTTGCAGAGGCATGTCAACCATGACAGTCCTACAACATCCGGAGCCTTGAGGAACTCTGGGTGTATCTCATTCACCCTCGGGGCCCTGCCACCAAGGAGTTTTTTGACCACATTTTGCGTAATATAATTACAGTATTTCACACTAGTGGGCTTTCCAAAATTTCAAGAACTTTCCTTCTAAAACTATACTACCGTCTATACTCATGTTTAAGTTGGGACTTGATTTTATCATATAGTTTCCGGTATTTTATAATGTCGGTCGTATAAGTTGAATGTGGAAATCTCACGCTATTGATCCAAAAGATTATGATATGCTAACACCCACCTGCAAGAGTAACCATGGAGCACACTACCTTCTTTTTTCTATGCATTGTGCCTACATGACCACACGGTAATACCTGAACTATTCCGAAGCGATGATTGCACTGTTTTATGTTTTTTTTTATCTCACACCCTCATACACCTTAAGAGCATCCCTTATCTACGATGGAGCATTCGATCAGAAGAAAATATGAATCTGGTTTTAAATTAAACGTCATTGAAGTAGCAAAGAAATTGGTAACTGCATTGCTGCAACAAAATTCGATGTGTGTGAGACTAGAGGAAGTAAAAAGATGTAAAAAAAATGAATACATTTAAGTGTCGTATTTTTGAACAGGCGTATAAGTCGGGGTGTGATTTTATGATCGATATTTCAGGTTTCAAGGCCTGACTTATACACGAGTATATACAATATCTGGTTTCTGACTCTTGCCTGCTCATATTTCAATAAGCATTGCATTTTGGTACCTTATATTTGCTCTCTGAATATATTCATTCAAACCTTTTTGGAACAAGTTAACAACATTGAACAAGATTTAACAAAATAGTTATATTATTTGGTTATTTTAGTAAACTTCTTCATATTTACTTAATTGACATCTAGAATTCACCTATTAAAAACAGAATATTAAAACTATTAGTAGATTGCTTAACATGCAATGGACTAAGCAGAGAAGATTCATCCATAAAATAAACAAAATTAAATGAAATCTGTACAAGCCCCAGAAGACTCAGTGGCATATTTAAACAAACAAACCCTAATTTCATGTAGACTTAGTGAGCAGTCTCCTTGGCAAATGTCTGATCTCCTATTTCTTCCATTTCACTGCACCCTGCACTGAACCATACAGGCGGTGACCCATGTGACCAAATTTGGAGTAAAAGACATTTTATAAATTTAACTCTGCATCATTTTCAACACAATGAAAACAAACAGACAGGGTGAGTTTCTAGGGCAGAGAAAAGAAACTCAATTAAACAGATCTATAATATCTAAAACAGATAAAAGCAAAACAGTTAACAGACACAGTTTTAAACTGACATTCATTCAAGTCAAATCTTTAAACATTTTTGACACAAAAGTGACAGTATTCTGATGGATACATAATGTTGTAATGCCTTAAGAGAGAATTGGCAAAGATATTTTTTAATTAAAGTCAGGGAGATAAAACATAAGTCACAAAATGACCAAAGGTCAGAACTCTGGATTTTTCCTATCTGTTGTCAAATCAAAATCACTAAACAAAAACAATCAAAATACTGTTGGCTGTAAAAAAAATCCCTCATTGCTGTGTATATTTTTATTTATATTTTTCTGATGTGGTGCATGGGCACCTGAGGATCACCATCCAAGCTTAAACAAGGTATGCAACAGGGGGTGCCAGTGCTTACAATACCATCGCTTTTCTCCTCCAAAGTTCCAAAAAGTCACTCAGAGAGGGCACTTCAGCTATGCCCTCGTTTGAGTAAATCACACTTCTTCCAGTCAGGATAACATAAATTCGAGTGATCCCAGAAGATGTCATCTCACCATGACGAACGCAGTCCCATATGATGGAGTTCTCTGACCGGCCCTGCTCAAGAAAGTCAATAATTTTTGGGAAGCCGCAGAGGCTAAAGAGGCATCTATTACACCTGATTTCTGTTGTATGCTCATTTTTGTTCTTTGTATTGGACACTGGCAGTAAACGGGGATGTGCACTGCAAATTTTCTTTGCTTCTCCTCTTCCTCACTTGCTTTAACTTCTATTTGCACTTCTGGTTACATTCAAAACTTGCATTTCCTTGTCATTATATTGTATTTATCCTGTGTCAACAACAATGAAGTTGAATGTAATCTCCTTTCTTTTGACAAATGTCTTATGGTATTATGTTCTAATATAAATAGTAGTCAATGTATAATACTTTAAAACATATCTATAGTTATTTAAGACATATAATTAGAATATCATGGATTCACTTCTATCCACAGCACCTCCTACTTCAAAAATTCTGAACCCAAGAAGACTATAACAATACAGACACTTTCAAAGTTTTTAGGTTTCTATCCAATCTCAGATACTCAGGAAGTGCATGACCCCTGACCTTTATACCCTCTATTCAGTGGCATCACAGCATAGCAATGCGGCTAGTAACCGTACACAAGCTAAGTCCAAAATGGTGGTGTCCACAAGAAACAGAATTGCTTCACTCTAAGATGTTAAATGTTTTTAATAATTTAAACAGTTGCCATTAGCACAAAATAAATCTTAAATAGGAATTCTCCATACTCCAGAACCCACCAGCAAAAACAAAGAACATGAAATATATGCTAAATAAAGATAATAATAAAATCATAACAAATGTGTTGTGTGCAACAATGTATCACAACTAGCATAATAAATCCACCCAACTAAATTGCTTATGTTTGATTCATTTGAATGTCAGGTGATTTATGGGTGTAACTGTGTGTGAGAAAATGAAAACCGTCCATGATGTTTGTAAGTACTGTATGCATGTGAATTAGTGGGGTGGTTTCCTGAAGAATATGAAGGCAGCTAACTGATCAGAAAGAACAAGTGTACAAGTAAAAGTCAAGATCAAAGCTGATGTGGCTCCATGATTATAAGTAAAATTTTGAAAGCTCAGATATTTTTGAACCTCGAGAGAGTTTGAGCAACCCAGAAGATGTTTCAAGAAGCCAGCTGCAGTTCATTGAGAATATTCTGTAATAGTAAATTATGGTTACTGTTGAACAGCCTAAGGTGTAAATGTGATTGCCTGGCAATAACAAATGTTATCTAAAGTAAAAGACAGGCCATGACAGAGTTATAGAACATGTAAAGGATGTCACTATCCACATTAAATTAGCACAGTCTACTAAGAAAAAAAGAGTCTGCTCTGGCCTTTCTTATATAACTCCTCTGTATTACGAGACCAGCCTAGACTATCATTGATGTGGACCCCTAAAGGGAGACTGAAAAGCATTTAGTGGTAAAGCATTGGTTTAAAAATAGAAAAAAAAATGTTAAGTATAAAGGCAACCACTCTCTACTCCCTTCTCACCCAAAATGAGGACCTGGCTTAGTTGTTTTCATCTCCATTAGCAGAGCACGCCATTAACACTTTACAGTCACTCAAAACACAAAATGTTACTGAATCATTATCACAAGCTGAAGGTTATTTTTCCTAGTGAAATGAAAAACTACACTATCTATCTATCTATCTATCTATCTATCTATCTATCTATCTATCTATCTATCTATCTATCTATCTATCTATCTATCTATCACTGAAAACAGGACAAGGTAAAGATTTGGGGCACAATATGGTGAGCCCCATTTAATTGTATGGCTGTCTGGGCCAAAATAAATCAAAATCAAAGCAGAATAAATTAAAGTGATTTCTTCAGTCAGTAGTTCTGTTCACTAGCTCTGTTGCCAACAATCGCCAGTGAAATGCTGACCGCTGAGTACTGGCATTGCAGAATTTTGTACATGGGGTCTGGAGGAAAAGGCAGAGTTTCCAGGCCGGGGGCATAAATGACATCTATCTTCTTGTTGAATGTCCTCAGGTCAAAGGGCAAAACGTGGTAAGGTATTACCCACAACACCACCTTATATACTGGAGAGGTGTTACAGTTTATTGCAGAGTTTTGAAGTAGGCCCCTAAGCATGTGTGGCTGACACTATCTATCTATCGTGTAGAATGATATAATAATTAGATGTTATGAAACAATGGGGGCATGTATTTTCATCAGATGTAATTACCAGCTGGTAAAAGAATCTTGACAGCTTTGCCCATGAGCTGATAAACAAACCTGATGAGTTTTGCAACGCTTGCATAATGTCACAGTTACAGAAAAACAACTTATTCTCAATCTATAAAAAAAGTCATAGTTTATATACCTGTTTCACAAATGGGTCACACAGTTATCTGGCTAGAAGCAAACTTTGAAGAAGGAATTTGATTCAGCATTATTCCCTTGACAACACCTTCAACTGTAGCCTAAAGCTGTGGCAAATGTATTTTATACTCACGTGGAAAAACCTGTATTTTTTTCATCTACGTCTTTCCAAACGTCAATGCTTTGCAACACTAATGATAATAATTACATTGTATTTAGCATATTTGACCCCCAAATGGATTCTAAAGCACTTTAGAAAAGACCCAGATGTGAACTTTGCTTGATAATGTGCTTTAAAGTAACTTAAATTGTGCCCTGAGTTATCACACCTCATTTAAAGGGCACAGACCAGCAGGCTGAGAGACACGTGCAAGGTCACCCAGGGAATAAGTGGCTAAAACAAAACTGGATGTGAATACACTTGACATTGTAATCTTATTTATCCTCTAGGAAGATTCTATTAATGTATACCTTTACATCACTCCTGTTTGATTGCAACAAAAAGTCTTATTGCACAGCTTATAGTCATTGTTGGTAGTCCTTATCGGTACCAGTCTGAACTGGTTTGCCCATGAGATGAAGAGTTGCTTCTGGTAGACAATGAAAGTGTCAATGAGACATGCAGCAGCATTCTGTTATGTTTATCTGGTGGAGTGGAGGCCAGTGATCTATTCCAGCAATCGGAAGGTTGCCGGTTCTATTCCTGTAAATGCCAGAAGCGACTCTACTCTGTTGGGGCCCTTAAACAAGACCCTTAACTTGCAATTGCTTTTGTGATGTTAACCTGCACGGATAATGTGGAGGTTGGTGGCAGGATTGGCACTCCAGCCACCGTAACAAAAACCTTACATTGTTTCAGTGTGGTGCTGAGGTGTCACCCATTGCATGGCTGCACTCGGATCCCAATCCGGGTGGTTTGTCATGTGTAATGGGTGCGGCAATGCATGCTCTCAACCTGTCAACCTTAGTTTAGCTAGAACGCTGCTTCTTCACTCTATTAGGTGTGGAAATAATCACTACATTCTATCTGAATCAAAATCTGTGGTCATAAATAAATTAATATTTACATAATTATGTTGTCATTTTCTGAATTGGATTAAGTGGATTCAGGATATAGATGGATGGAGGGATGGATGCATGGATGCATATCATATGCTGTTTTCTCCGTAACTGGAATAATTTTCCTGGGTACATCGGATGAATGATGAAAGTTCACAGCTGAGCAGAGGAGCTTTCTGATGACAGATGCATTCCTAAAGACCACCAGTTTCAAGGTTAAAGTTATAGATTTAAAATCAGAGTTAAACTATTGCAAATAGCATAACATGAGGGAGCTTCTCGTAATACAATGGAGATTACTTTGAATGTGTGCAGACAAAAGTCTGTCAAATATGCTGACACTGTATGGACAAAGCTATCTTAGAATTACAAGTGACTGCAGTGGCCAATTTACTGTTGGTTACAAGTGTGCAGAAATTATCAAGTACATGAGGACCATCAGACCATCTTTAATTTTTATTTGCAATACTGGTAAATGTTGAACTCTGTTTGCCATGATTAGTGTTGGGGAAAAGAAGCAAGTTTCATTTTGCATACAGTTTATTGAAATTAAATTCGTGGGCGATTTCACTATTGCGAATCGTAAAAAGTTTTTTGAAAGATTTAAGGTTTTTCTTTTTTAATTAACAAATAAAGAATACTGTTCACAGTTCCGTGTTTATTTGAGTTCTTTTCTGCAACTATGTAAAGCATGTAATCTGTACCAGGCTGGTAAATTAATAACATTCATTGTTTTCGTTCACATTAGCATGGAGGGGTGCAGCTCATTTTTTTGTGTGTAAATGTTATATGCTTTTTATTTTCCACACTAAAATGCAGTCAAACATTCTATGACGCACATTACTGTGTTTTCTCTGCAAGAATACCGGGTACACGGAAAGTTGTCGCTGCCAAGCACCTCACGCCACCCCACCCGGCCGTTACCTAGCAACTGCGTTATCCCATTAGAGGATATGCACAGATCCAGTGATTTTTGTTTTTCACTGAAGATTTTTATTTGAATACAACATGGCAGGCAAATGTGTGCAGAATTATTGCATCAAAATACATTCAGACAGGAAATAAATGACTTTTTTTCTTGTGTAAATGGCAACATTTCACTGGAAGCCAATATTGTAATCTTTTTAGTAAGCAAAACACTAAATTTCACTGTTAATTCATTTTTGCTCTAATCCATCATAGCTATTTTAGTCTCCAATACTACATGAGGCGAAGATAGACTATTGTAACATACTGAATATTGAATTCAGGAGAGAGAGATGAGAATAACATATATGGATAAAATATATTTAGCTGAAAAAGGCAATGTCAAAAAGGTAGAGATGTGCCCATTTACATAAGAGATTTTAATAGAAGATGAGCAATCCCCTCAACAGATGTCACATGTTATGTTAGATCTGCAGTTGCTCATCTCGTTGCTGGATGTTGTCAGTTTATACGAATGAAATTCACTACCTGTGTCAAATGTAGCGACTGGTTGCCGAGCTTCCAGCACTGTCATGCTCGCCCCTTTTTGAACCAAAAATATGTTGCCGACAGAGCTAGTGTTGCAAGAAGGGATAGAGTTCAGCCACAAGCTTGGCAATTTTTTTCTTTTTTTCCATTCTAAATGTAAAATACAAGACGCCAGACAGACAAGCTCTTCTTTCATTTGTGAGGTCCAAAACACGAACGGTCCTTCATTCTTGTTGCTGCTTCCTATGCATTGTCCTTCCAGATGAACATTCATTGATTATCGGCTCTCATGAACACAGAGCCTGTCCCTCTGACTAAAGACAAAACTAAACTGGTTTGATTTTGCTGGAGCGAGACTCAAATTAGTTGGAGTGAGTCGCTGGGTTAGTCAGACTATGTGACTGGCTTCATGGGAGCACAACGACAACTGCCTCCGACTCACTAAGTATGTAAATGAAGGCTACAACCAAAAAATCATCCAAAGATGATAATATTAATAATAATTCTTTACATAGTGCTTTTCACACTACTCAAAGCGCTTCAGCGAGTGCTAATGTGTACCATTCACCTGGCAGCCATTTTTGTGCCAGTACACTCGCAACACATTAGCTGTTAGCTGGTGAAGTGATGAAAGAGAGATAACCAGTTAGAGACAGGGGATGATTAGGGGGCCAGAATGACTAAGCCGTGGTGGGCAATTTAGCCAGGACATCAGGATACACCCTAATCTTTACAAAGGACGCCTAGTCATGACCTCGGTCTTATGTCTCATTCGATGGCGCCATTTTTACAGCACAGTGTCACCATCAGTGCACGGTCACTGACATTCAGACTACAGGGTAAATGCCTGCTGCTGGGCTCGCCCCCAAATCTCTTCCAGCAGCAACTCAAACTTTCTCTAGGTGGTCTCCCATTCAAGTACTGGCTGGGCCTGAACATGCTTAAGTTCAGGTGGATGACCTGGTCTGAAGTGCATGTGGTATCATAATATAACATATCATGGCCTTTAGTGGGGCAATTACAATAGAAAGTAAAGCTGAAAAGATAAAGGTTGAGCAATAGGAGTGTGTTACAGACCTCTCGTGGCAGATAAGAATGTCAGTAACCAATTTTATATGTTTTACCCAAAAAGATAAATTTTAGATGGGCCACGTCATAGTATTGTGTAAACAGCAAAACCTGGAATAAAAACAGGTAGTCATAGATTCAATCAATCATTGTTTATCATTGTGTTAAAAGTAATGAGAGCAAGCTTGATTTGACATGATATTTATCCATCAATCTATTCTTTCATTTTCAGAAAGTTTTTTCTATTTAAAGCTCATAATTAGCCAAGCCATATCCCAGCAGGAACTACAGTGGAGTCTGTCACACGCAGCTGCCCATACAATTTATACCAGGCCAGTTCCAAGGCCTTGTTACTTTGGGATGCAGAACAAAAAGCAAAATTCCTTGGCAAATCCTACCCGGACATGGGGAGAATGTGTAAACTGGGCAAAGACAGGAACAAAGCCTGGAATGAATCCCAGATCCACTATGCTGTAATGGTCTCTACTCGTGGATATTTTTAGCAGAAAATAACATTAATATGCAGTTTGCATCTGCAAAAACCAATATCTGAAAATGATTGTATATGCCGTGAACTATTATTAGGTTATTGAAGATTTTTGTATTTTACACTGAGAAATGGTAGTCATGCCACTTAAGCTGACATTGATGGTCTACAAGTGATAACACAGTGCCAATACAGTATTGATCATGGAGCACTTGAAAGTGAAGTAAGTTGTGTATATTTTAAACTGCATCAGAACAGCATTGATAAGCTATCACAACCTGATTTGATATGACACAGCTACTTACTCAGATGAGGACAGGAATATTTGACATGGAGACTACTTCTGTTTAATTAACTTCCCCTAAAACTGAGAACCAGAAAAGTCAAGTGAGCTGCTCATTAATTTTAGTGAACATGATAAGGTTATTAACACTAGAATTACCAGAGCCTATGAGAAAACTCATAAATCCGGCCCACCTTACTCACGTTCACGCTCCCACAACACCTCCCTGCCCCCCGAAACCCCCGATCTGACGCTGTTTTACAGGGAATTCTCAGATGTGGCGGGATAAAAGCTGAAACATAATGAATCAGCTCTGTTGGTGGGGCAAGGAGCATGAACATGAGTGAGAGACTAACGCTAACTTTGACAAGTACTATACATTTACAATAGTAATTGTATGGGGAATGTTTTCTTGGCATGCTTTGGGCTTGTTAATACCAAACAATCATGGCTTGAATTCTACATATCTACAGAAATTGTGTAATGCAATCATGTCAACATGGACCAGAATCTCGAGGAACCTGTGCAACAAAGAAGTGAAGCTGTCTGAGAGCAAAAGGAAAGCCTACTTAGTAATAGTCTTCTTCTTCTCCTTCTTCTCCTCTGCATTATATTCCTCAGTATTAGTATAATGTTCCTAATAATTTCTCAGTGAGTGTGAATATGGTTGTGTATATGATTGTGCCCTGTGAGGGATTGACACTTTATTATGGGTTGGTTCCAGTCTTGCACCAAAGGATGCCAAGATAGGTACCAGCTCCTTGTGAACCTGAATTAGATAAAGTGGTGCAGAAAATAAAGAGATGGGTGGATGGCTGGAGTTCCAGTTAAAGTTGATAAAAGGCAAGCAAGAAGAGGCATGATTTTAAGTGAGATTTGAATCAGTTCTCTGATGGCATTATAGCAAACAAAATAATCAATAAAGGAAGACAAAAATACAAGATTAGTTTTAGTGAAAGAAATCTATTTACATTTTTTATTTTATTTCTCCATTCAGTTAATTTTTTTATAAGATTTTGAGGAGATAAAAAACAATAGTTTGAGTTAGTTGACAAGCATAACCTTCTGGACCCTACTTAATTCAAATTGTGGTTGTTTTGGGCCATAGCCTGGCATCAGTAGGCACAATGCAGGTACCAGCACTTGATAAGGAGGCTGTGCTACTTCAGGGCCTGGATTTATTAGATATTATTTATATATCCTACAGTCCATTACTCTTTCCATTCATCCTTCCTCTAATTTGTATACTTAGTTATCCATTGCAGAATTCCTAGGTGCCCTTGTGTGTAAAACCTTCAATTTTTGATCCTCAGACTGCTTATATTTAGTTTTAAATATTTTGCAAGAAAGAACCAGTATTTTAATTACAGGCATTGTAAGCATCCTTTCTCGTGCATTCACCCTGTATTACAGCAGTAATTTATAACTTTAATGCATCTGCTTCAGTCAGTTTATAACTGTAGCTGTTTCCATTAGTTTGTAATCTGAGAATGGAAAATGCAAGTCCCCTAAATATGAACCTTCGAGTTAAGAAATTTCTAAGATGCGAATGTGCATGTCCAATAACTTAAAAATTATTTAAATAAGTGAAAAATTTCAAATTATAGTGTAACATCAAATTTCGTGGTAGTGCGTAAGTTAGTTTGTGTGTCTGGCTCTGGGGAGAGCCACGCTATTATTGTTTGCATTCTCAGTCACAAGTGCATCCTCTACAAGTGGTTGTGCTTTTGACTGTATCTCTGTTTACATTGAGTTAACGCACTTTATTTCAAACCCAAGATTTCCATAGTTAAGCATTTTCAATAACGACATGGGGACACAGTTGCAAACTCGTTAATGGTAAGTTCTTTTTCACTCAGAGAAGCACATTAACATGTGGTGTGGTGGAGCGCAGGCGCAATAGGGACCTTCGGTTAGATCTTGTGAACAGCTTGATCTCGCCAACTTGTCCTAATCAACTCTAATGTATGATTTTCAGATATGAGCATCCCATCAGGAGTACCGCAAGCTTAGCAAGGGCTTTTACTTTGATACCCTGAAACTGGAGTTAGTGCCAGAAGTACATTTTTGTGATGATTTTTTGTTATCCTCGCTTCAATACCTTTCTTGAAACTTTACCATGAACACTTACATGGAATCAGTATTAAGTGATGGGCTGTTGGTGTCGAGTGATGATGCTCACTGTGTGTGTGGCGGCTGTAAGTGGATTTGAAGACAATCACGTAGGCTCGTTCATTAGCAGTATGCAAGTCTACTGTACTGAGATCAGCTGAAGGAAAATAATGGGAATAAAAAATATCTTTCAGTTGTTTGTTGTTATAATGCACTAGAAATCTATAACAAAAAATACAAATATTAACTTTTAAAAGCACTTTCTTGTGCCCTGTACAGTACAAATGTGTATTCGATAGGAGCAGAGGAGAGGCAGGTTAGTTCTGCATATGTAGACTACCTGATAGTATAAACAGCAATACAGCATCAGCTGACAGAAAAAATGGAAACAAAAATTAATGTTCTTTTATTTATTGTTTAAATACTCAAGAAATCTGTAACAAAATACAAATGTTAGCTTTTAAAACTATGTTAATATGTATAAATAACTCTGCATATACATACTGTATTTTCTATAGCAGTTGGGGGTTGCATTGTGTTTAGTGGGGTGCCTAGGCTAACTTTGCCGGACTTACAAACAAAGTGGACTTGCGAACATGCTCTCGGAGTGGAACTTATTCTTATGTAGGGGACTTACTGTAAGTAAGAACAGAATCTGTGTCAATTAGTTTATAACCTGGGAAAGAAAAAAGTTTGAAGTATGTAAAAAGATCAAAGGCTATGAGCAGGATAATTTATTATAAAGACAGACAATCCATCAGATGTGTATAATGTCACATATCCCAAAAGGCCACATATGAATTTTATCATAAATACAGTACGGCATGACCAAGGGACCAAAAACAATGACAGAAGGGCAATGACAGAGGGAGCAACGTCAAAGATTGAGACACATGTAACCATTTCATCTGGACGTCAGAGAACATAATCTATGAATACCACCGACTGATAAACCAAAAGCCGCCCAGGACAACATCCACTCATAGACATTGGTGATTTTCAGTAAGCTTTTCTAAAGACAATATCCGTCCTTTTGTTATCTGTTTTATTTTCTAGTATATTTTTTTCTATTTGGTATTGTTATACGTTAATAAATACCTCATTGCTTTTATATTTTCCGTACTTTGTCTTTTATTTAAAGGAATTAAAACAATGAAAGGGCACCTAGTGTGGGAAGATTGTTGCTTTCTCGCACACAGGGTTAATCAACGCTGAGAGGTCATTCCTTAATAATTAGAACAATTGCAGTAAAAGTAAGACATTGTTTGATTGGTAAGTGGCAAATAAAAAAAAGAGTTGCACTTTTACATTTGTTGCAGTATAGAGAATCCTATGCGGAATATTGCGGGGTGATTGGCGATTGGCACCATTTGACACTTTGTCTGGATAGGATCACTGTGTGTATATGTGTGTATCAGTGTGTGTTAATCTTCAAGGATGGGAGTAGATGAACCTAGTAAACCTACCTGGTCTCACAAATTCCATTATAATACACAAGGAATGGGATCCCACCATGGTAACAATGAGTACAAGGTGGAATTCAGCCCTTACATAAGCTTCCCTAAGGTTTGAAAATCAATGTGAGTGATAACTGACCAAATGTCACCAATTTGTGGATCATTGCACGAATTTGCCTTAAAATGTCTGGCCTGTCACGAATTCTTTCTCTCTCCAATTGGGATTTTGAGAAGTTTACACATTATATTTATTCAATACACTTTTGTCTTACATGCTTTGCTCATGTCCTTTTATTCCAGTCTTAATGAACAGATATGAGCACAGCACAACACATTAAATGGAAATAGTAAGCTTTTGTTAAACCAGTCTTAAAGGCTATTTGGTGATGCCTAGAATGCTATAACCCTCTTTTAGCTGAATTCATATTGGGAGGGACTCATAATAAGTTTCATTGCAGAAGCACCACTTGAGCTGTGGATGTTTTGCTCACTGCCAAGCAAGCAGCTTCACCTCATTGTCCATCTTTTTCAGAAGAGGCATGGCAACAGAAGATGAGATATTCATGTAGAGTTTAAGTATGAAATAACTGATTAGTCTTTGTGTAAATCTTCATTTAGAAGACATAGGGAGTGAGTGGTGTATTTAATTGTAAAAGAATATGCCTAAATTGCTGTGCCGTGTACACAAAGAGCACAAATTAAGTTATGTGCATTCAATCCATCTATTATATTGAGTTGTTTTTTAGATGTCAGAAAACAGACGTATGGATAAACATAATGTTACTGTATTATTAATCATGTAAAATTCATCCATCTTTTTTTCTAAAGTCACTTTCATTATACTGGGTCGCCAGCACATATCCCAGTAGGAATGGAAACTATGTGGGAACCCAGCCTGGACAGAATACAAATCAATACCAGGACTTATTCATACATAGTCCTACCTGGCCACACTGGGTTCCATCATTACAGAGTACTGTATTATGAATAAGAATGATGTGAACTTCAGTACTCATTGGAGATAAGCATATCTAAAGCAAAGGTTTTGATAGCTTCTGTTGTGTCCAGGCTGCTCTCAGGTGGAGAGTAATGGGTAATTGAGGCAAAGACAAACTAGAAAACTTCATTGCTTAAATATGGATTTTGCATAAGGGAGCAATTCTTGGTGCTTGACCTGCCTCTAATTTTCTTAAAAGAAGAATTAATTTAGAGTTAGTAATCAACGTAATAGCTTTGGACTATGAAAGAAAACCAACCAATAAGCCCCTGGCAATATTGAGTGGATCATTATGCCAATTTGAGACTTTTAAAAGGAAGTAAAAATTTTTTCCAATCAATGATTCATGTGAAAAGCAAATATTCCATTACTCAATACGTCTTTGTGTCATTCAAGGCCCGCTGCTTTGCAATTACTGCCCTAGGTTTCTTTCTCAGTGAGACACCCTATAATCTTTTCAGTACAGTTCGTTATTTCTTTATCTGAGGATCTCTTATGAGACATGTGTGATTTGAGGTCATGGTAAGGGCTCTGATTTAATGGTAATACCACCGCAAAATACTCTTGACACCCTCCAGATGCAGTTGCTTTTACTAGGTAATGCTGCTGCCAAACTTCTTATTGCTTCTCGATGGAAGTCCCCAGATAATCTGTTCATTAGGCAGTGGTATGCCTGATTTTAGTTCACTTAGAGCTAAACTCAGCTAGGATTTATGATGCTTCCATGAGATCCCTTAAAAGGTGGCTTTCGGTGAAAGGTTTTCTGAAAGAAAATATTGACACCATTTAACCCTTTTCTTTTTTTATTTTCCCTCGATTCTTCAGGACTGGGTGGGAGCATGGGTGGGAAAGTGGTTGTGTTGGGTTGGAGTGGAGTCTCCTTCTTTCACTGATGTCCTTGATGCTTAATTAAGTTTTTTTGAACGATTATTCAAAAATGTAATTTAGTTTCTCATCTATTTGCAATGTAGCTTACTTGCAATAAAAAATTGTTTACAAAAAAAATACACGTCTAGAAATCACAGCGCATGTACATAGATGTCTTTGCATCCTACGAACAATTACATTCCAAATGTAACTTTCCAGCAACACATTTCTTTCACTACCTTCAAATTAGAAACTTTGTTAAACAGAACCTGCCCAATTTTCCTCACCTCCCATCTGCCTCTATGCCGGAAAAAATATTAATCAGTCTTGAGGACTCGGTCAGCATTTCTGTAATATATAAAACCATTTTACAATCCCTCCATTTCAAAGATCCAAGAGTACAGTGGGAAAAGGATCTCTCACTCAACATCTCAGAAATGGAGTGGAAGGTAGTAATGCACATAATTTACTTGAGCTCCATATGCGCAAAACATACAATGATTCAACTTAAAATTATATATTAAGTGCATCAGTCTTGTTTAAAATTGTCCAAAATGTTTCCAGGGCAAGATCAAACCTGCAAACGTTGCAATCGAGCTCAAGCCTCACTGGGCCACATGTTTTGGGCCTGCACCAAATTAACATCATTTTGGACCAAACTCTTTATTTGCCTTTCAGACAGCCTGGGAGTCACAATCCCTCCTAATCCACTAACAGCTGTGTTTGGTGTTCTTCCAAATTGGCTTAAAGTGGAGAAGAACAAACAAACTGGAATGGCCTTCACTGCACTATTGGCATGTAGACTTATCTTGCTCAACTGGAAGAATCCTACCTCTCCTATTATACGTCAGTGGGTAAATGATGTCATATACTATCTGAAATTGGAAAAGATCAAATTCTCAATTAGAGGATCTGTACAAATGTTTTTCAAAACCTGGCAGGATCTAATCAATAACATTTCAGAATAGACATTTAAATTGAGGAAGCAGATTCTCTCCTCTCTTTTTTACTCTTTTTCTCTTTTTATTATTATTTAATTTAATATTGTTTCTTTGTATCAGTATACTGCTGCTGGATTATGTGAATTTCCCCTTGGGATTAATAAAGTATCTATCTATCTATCTATCTATCTATCTATCTATCTATCTATCTATCTATCTATCTATCTATCTATCTATCTATCTATCTTTATTCATTTATTAATTTATCTATTTACTTGTTTTTACTAGCTTAAAGTTTTAATCTGCTGTCTTAACTCTTTCTCATGGGTGGGGGCTGATTTTTTTTCAAACCTATTTTTGTAAAACTTGACTTATTTGTATGGAATGTTATTTGATTTTAATAACATCCAAAAAAAATAAGAAAAGAAATCACAGCAAATGATAACATACGTGACTCTGTGTGAAAATGTCAGCATATTTTCACATTTCCAAAATACTGAAACTTCTTGTATTCTGTTACAGAATAACATGATGTCTGACAACACCGGTACATGTATGTATGTAGGCTTTCTAGTATAGGTGCCAGGTAGGACAGATGGGCATCCCGATCAGAATGGAGACGGAATTCTTGCCCAGATTGGACACCATAACAGAAGGATAACCGAATGGGAGACACAACCCGGCTGGAGCACCATATAATCTTTGTCCTTCCTGGGATCCGTCTGTAATGAATGGACTAGGAGAACATGGATTGAGGGTTTAGTTCATACCTCCACATGGAAGATGGCAGTATACTTCAAAGCTGATCCCAATCAGGACACCCACTGGGTTGATCGGAAATTGGAGTGCAGAATTTCAGCCCTGTTGGAATCCCTGGGTGCCACCATAACTCACTGTTGGAGGAGGACAATACTGGTTTCCACATGATCCGGAAGTGCTATTGACTTCCAGTGTAGTGTTAGCCCCTTGCCTCACATCAAAAGGTCAGAGATGGAAGGCAGCAGGCGACACTCTTGGAGGAAGGATGAAGGAAGAAATCAATAAAATTTTGTATTGTTTATTGATCTCTTGACAGGTGATTGTTGAAAAGGTGGAGTGGATGAATAAATGTCTTTTATTTAAATCCATAATTGTGTTGGGCATTACTGTGTCTGTGGTTTGGGGCTCGGTGGTCACACAAGGTAAGGTTAAATCTCAGTTTTAATCTTCCTTTTTCAATTCTTTTGTGGTACCATAAACACAACATATCATACAAATGTGGATCTCATCTGTTTCCGTGGCCCAAAACACCTGTGCTCCTTGTTTCCTCAGGACCGCTTTGTATGCATTGTATTTTCATCTGATCACTCTGTGGTTATCAATCTGTCTCTCGCTCTCTCTCTCACACATACACTGCTACTACGGCTTAAGGCAAAACCAAGCCTGTGTGATGTTGTCGGGCAAGTAGCAAACCTGTCCACCTGAGTCAGTGAAGATGTCAAACTTAAATGACTGGTGGTCACAGGACCGCAGAGTGGCTGCTCCCCAACTCAATTAGATTAAGTAAATGAAGTCTGCAAAATTAATTTGGAATGACATTGTAGTAACTAACCTAAAAAAGAAAAATTAGGTTTTCCCAGCAAGGAACGGTATAAAGTTTCTTCAGAATTTGTTAGTAATTCATTAATGCTATTCTGACATAAGATTGCCAGGCCTCTGTCTCTGTTCTGCTTTTTTTTTTCTCCATTTCATATTTTAATATGCATGAGGAGCTGTCTCGTAATGGCTGCTTTGTTCTTATAGCTCCCTGAACTCAGTGGGAGTGCAGTGTTAAGTGTTGATTATGATTTAATGCATCTTAATTTACTGGAATGTTATACTGATTGTATTTTTGGTTGAAATGTTTTTTACATATTGTAATGTGATCTTTAAGCCCAGTAAACCCCCAAACAAAGACAATAGTATAATTCTTTGTGTGTTTCTACATCTGAGCTCTCCTGCCTCACAGAAATGCCCTAAGAAACCAATTACCCATATAGTTTTACGCCATTGGGTGGTCTTCATGCTACTGTATGTACAGCTTTAACATTAAGTCATTGAAATTGGGATTAACCAAATTCACAAAAAAATGGATACATATATCAAAGAATGAGCAATGCTCCCTACACATTAGTGTGTGAGTCATTACAGTATAGGAATAAACAGCAATAGAATAAATAAGACATGTTAAAAGAAATTTGTGTGAAAGTAAGGTGTTGATAAACAGAGATGCAACAGATCTTTAAGAACGGTGGTACAGTGGAGCAGGACGCTGACTACCTGTATGTTGTTCATGGAGGTTCATGTTAGGTTTTATCAGATACAGTGCATTCAGAAAACACTCTGACCCCCTTCAGGCAACACTTAATAACCCATAATGTCAAAGTGAAAATAGGATTTTAGAAATATTTGAAAATGTATTAAAAATAGAAAACTGAAACACTACATGGGCGGCACGGTGGCGCAGTGGGTAGCGCTGCTGCCTCGCAGTTAGGAGACCTGGGCTTGCTTCCTGGGTCCTCCCTGAGTGGAGTTTGCATGTTCTACCCGTGTCTGCATGGGTTTCCTCCCACAGTCCAAAGACATGCAGGTTAGGTGCACTGGCGATTCTAAATTGTACCTAGTGTGTGCTTGGTGTGTGTGTGTGTGCACGCCCTGCGGTGGGCTGGCATCCTGCCTGGGGTTTGTTTCCTGCCTTGTGCCCTGTGTTGGCTGGGATTGGCTCCAGCAGCCTGTAGTTAGGATATAGCAGGTTGGATAATGGATGGATGAAAACACTACACTGACACAAGTATTCAGACCATTTGTTATGAAATTTGGCTCAGGTGCATCCCATTTGATTGAATATAGTTGAGTTGTTTCTACCCCTTGTTTGAAGTCCATCTGTGATCACCTTAATTAACTGAACATAATTAGGAAACCACGAGGTCAATGGAATTGTCTACAGAGCTTGGAGACAGGATTGTGTCAAGGCACAGATCTGGGAAAGGCTAAATAAGTTCCTGCAACATTAAAGTTTCCCAGGAGCACAGTGGTTTTCATAATTCCTAAATTGTGAAAGTATAGAAGAACCGTGACTCCTCCTAGAGCTAGCCACTCAGCCAAGTGGAGGAATAGCAGGGTAAGCACCATGTTAAGAGAACTCGATGGTCACTCTAGCTCAGCTATAGAACCTGCGTGAACATAAGAGAAACTTCCGGAATGAAAACTATAACCACAACACTGGGCTTTATAACAGTGTGGTCAGGCAGAAGCCTCTTTTCAGAAAATGACATGCTAGACCAGATGGGGTCAATTAAAAGCTGAACAGAGCAAAGTACAGAGATATCCTTCATGAAAACATGCTCCAGAGTGCTCTGGACCTCAGACTGTGCTGAAAGTTGTTCTTCGACCAGCACAATGACCCTAAGAACAAATCAAAGACTGGCTTTGAAAGCACTCTGCGAATGTTTTGAATGTTTTTGAGTTGCCCAGCCAGAGCTTGGACTTGGACCGAACCGAACATATCAGGAGAGACTTGAGACTGTCCACCGACAGTCTCCATCCAATCTGACAGAGCTTAAGAGGACCTCAATCCCCAAAGAATAAGGTTGCAACATAACAAAATGTGAAAAATGTGAAGGGGTCTGAATACTTTCTGAATTCACTGTACTGTATGTGTTAGGGTAATTGGAAACTATAAATTGGTCTTGTCCGCACGTGTATGTGTGTGACCAAAGCAGCTTCTCAGACCTCTAAGGAGCCATTTACTCTCATCAACAAACCTGCGCTGCTAAACGCTTATACACATGTTCTGTGACACATTGACTTTAGTATTACAGGTCTCAGATAATTGACAGAGCTCCTGCGTTTGCATTTTCTGTAATTTTTTTAATATTCAGTGCTGGTTTTGTCAAGCTCAGCTGTATGGCCCTTTAACTCACTGCCTGTGAGATGTCTGACAGCCACCTGATTACACTGATTGTGTGCCATTTCTGTTCTGGCTAAATGAAGGTTTCATTCCCAGAGGTGAGAAAAACCTCTACTTTATACACCTTGTTAGATGTCATCAGTGCTCTGCCTTACATCTGTACAAATTAGGGGACTTTGTGAACAACAATTGCTTTTCTACACTTGCTGGTTCAATTAGATGTTTTCTTCTTTTTGTGTCACTGAAAGTGAGATGTAATTTATAGCATTTTGTTTTTTATGTAGTATTACATTTATAATATTGTTGAGATAATGACTTTATGTAAAAGGTCAAACTGCACCTAAATTCTTAAATTGCCATCCGTTCATTACTTACCACTGATAGTGGGAGGTGATGTCTAACAAAAAATCACCTTTAGGCTTCAAATTTACAGTTGGACGGCTTAGACGGATTGGCATCCTGACTGGGATGGACCCTGTTCTCTTGCTTGGCAAAGAGTCCAGAGCAGTGGATAGTCAGAGGCACGTAAGGACCTGGGCATGCCATGTCAACATGAATGGACTGGCATCACAGTGGGATTTAACAGAAGATTCTTACCTGGCAGAGAGACCAGAGTTTTGAATGGACATGGGGAAGTAGCCTATCAAGATTGTACGTACCTCTGGTGTGTTGGGTGGCAGCATTTCTGTGCTGGTGTATGCAGATCCATACCCACAAGGCATACTGGGATTTGTAGTCCCAAGGGGAGGGCCCTGATGGGTTCCATGGGTACCACCATGGGAGGTTAAGAGTAATGGCTGTCCCTACCTTGTAAGGCTTCCAAGTGCTTTCTAGGTTCAATGTGGCAGCACCACATATAAAGGAGACCACTCCATATCACCCAGGCAAGTCGGAGTTGGGAGGTTGAAGATAAGGCTTTCCTGGAGGAAAGTGGAGGAGATTAATTATTAGATTGAGACTACTTGTGTGCTGGAAGAAAGAACTTATGAAAAATACTTCTATAAAATAAAATTTGGTTTTATTTGAACCCTAGACTGTATGCATGACCTTGTGTCTAAATCACACAGGGTTACATAAGATATATAATTTGGAGACATCAGAATTAAAATAAACAGCATTTCCTTATAGTAGTGCATGAGTATCATTATGAATATACTATACTATACTGTAAGAGGTCAGTCTAATGAACAGACGAGATTCCAAACCTGAAATTGCTGTGCCCCATCCTATGCAGGCTCCTGCCTTACAGTCATTGCAGAACGACTCCAACCTCCAGAGGTCGGCCTTAATTATGTGCGGGGCCCATGGTTGACCAATCCCACGCGGTTCCGGTTACATCAAACTCTGTTACCGGTATGTGTGGACTGTATAAACTTGCACGCAAATTTAATAAAAGTAATGTTAACATACACTGGATTTTCACATTACAGTATTTAGCTAAATATTTGCAAGATAACACAAGGATTTTATCAAAATATAATGAAATAATCTATTAAAAAAGTCTGCGGTGTGCTGGCGGTTCACCGACAAAAGCGCGATGGACATATGAGCGCCGACAAAACCGCAAGGGACAAATGAGCGCTGACAAACTCGCTAAATGGTTTTCGACAAATGCGCGCCGACAAAATCACCATGACAAAATCGCGAGAGAGGCCAAGAGAGTGGGACGCCTACGTGCACATTATGTACACATTGTGTGCTAGGTTATAACTGTTACAACACATGGCATGTGTGAACAAATAACTCAGTCGAGGGTTGACATAACGCGTCGTATACAAAGCGGAATTACCAGCAGTCAGGCAGAAAGCAAGTCTAAATACGCTCAACTATCAAGACGTCTTGCTGCAATTCTTCCTACATATGCAGAGTGTGATCTTAAGGACTATCTGCGTGCTGTGTCTCATAATATTGACTTCTAAAATAGACATTATTATATATACTTTAAACTAGTAATTCATATTTAATGAAACTTTCACGATTTTGTCAGCGCGATTTTGTCTGCGCGTGTTTGTCGGCGCGATTTTGACGCCGCGTTTTAATGGGCGCTATTTTGTTGCCGCTCATATTTCTATCTCGCAAATGTCGGGTCACTGGGCTGGCGCCCTGCCCGGGGTTTGTTTCCTGCCTTGTGTCCTGTGTTGGCTGGGACTGGCTCCAGCAGATCCCCGTGATCCTGTATTTAGGATATAGTGGGTTGGATAATGGATGAATGAATTATAAAAGTGAAATTCATAATTCTTGACAATACCATGACAGTGCGAAATGCAATGTGGTGTCATGTGGAAATTAGCAGGGTCTCTTCTAGAAAAGTACCCAAATTGCAAGTATAGTCTGAGTCTTGATATGCAGGAAGTCATAGTCATAACTCACGTTGATGTCATGTCAGCCGGTTATCATTAGCGATACATTTTTATAAAAGGTGCCAGCAGTAAATTACTCCAGGAGACAGAGTAGGAAGGAGAAGGACGAAGCTTGCCGGGAGGAGAGTGGAGGAGAAAGAAAGATAAAGAGAAGGAAAAGGAAAAAGGATTTGTTTAAGGTGTGTTTGTGCTTAAGACTGTGTCGTGCTTGTGGAAACAAGGAAGGCGTTGCCACAAGTGAAGAAAAAGAAAATAAAACGCTTGTGTGCTTTGAACCTGTGTTCTGCATCTGTCTGTGTCGGGGCTGGCCTTTACAACTGGCATTTCTCCCAAGTGCCCAGTGCTGTCATGACAGGCTGTGGTCTCCCACAACCCTCAACTGGATTATGAAGATTCAACAAAAGTAAATAAAGATAATCCAGTGCAACTGTAAATGGGAGCAACACTCAGTGAAAATTAATGAATGGATAGAAAACCTCACTAATATCATTTACTAAAAGGAATATATCACAACAAAAATGTTAATGCCAGCTTTAGTTAAATCAGTCACCATGAATACAATTAAATACAAGTAATTAACTCCTTAAATGTGTGCAATCATGCTTTAAAACGCAATTTGGAGATAAACCACAGAAGTGTCAGTCATAAGGAAAATCTGCAGCCTTGGTCTTGATGCAGAAATTAGAAATCAAACTTGTAGCCCTCTGCTGTCTAACAGTTACAATTCCATTATCTCCTCTTGACTATCCTGACAATACGTATAAAGATTATTGGGTGGATTTATTGTTAACAGACATCCTGATGATCAAGAATGAATTATTGTCAGTCAACAGTGCTGTGAGGATTGCAAAGTTTATCAATAAAACACAAAACGTCCAGATCTGCAGCTTCAACCTTGAAAGGTGAATATTGTCTTCTTACCTTTTGGCAATATGAAAAAGGAGTTTCTTAAAGCAAATGTTACTTTACGAAAGGCTTATCATCAATGACATATCCAGCAGGGATGGTTGGCCTTTAGAACATGCTGTAGGGATGCATCTCTAATCAGACATTTTATTTCAGTGAAGCCCACTTTATTTGTCAAGTCACTAAAGGTAATATT
The DNA here is from genome assembly GCF_016835505.1 of Polypterus senegalus. Classification (NCBI taxonomy): domain Eukaryota; kingdom Metazoa; phylum Chordata; class Cladistia; order Polypteriformes; family Polypteridae; genus Polypterus; species Polypterus senegalus. Next base: position 50,195,655 of record NC_053165.1, read on the forward strand.
TTGCCTGGAGATACTTGATAGGTTTAACCCTACAGACAGCCAACAGTGTATCATGTTGTGGTTTCTTTCACATATCAAACTGCAGTTAGTTTTATCATCAGTGAGTCGTTTAAAGACCTTTTAAAACTGTCTTTTTCTTCTATGAATGGGAATTGTTCTTTATTGAAACTGAAAAAATAAATGTCAAAGTGCTGCATAAGGAAGGTGCTTATAACCTGATTAACAGTCAAATGGATGGAAGTGTCTGTTGTCAGATTAAAGGACTGGGCAAATGCAGGATAATGTACTCGCTTATTAACAGAAATCTGAAAGAGACCTGATAGCTACACATTTCTTTAAGTATTTTTGTCATTTTCTCTCAAACAGTTCCTGCTTTTTTGTCTGTCTGATATGTCCTCTGCTTTTAGGAGTCTCTCTTTACAAGTTGAAGTGCTAAAGGAGATCTCCAGGACCGAGTTCAATGCTGAGTGGTGGCTACAGTGTCTATAAGAGGCATTGTTTTTTCAGGTTCCTTTGGTTTTATATGTGATTTACTCTGACAGTCAGACGCATTATCACGAAAAGGACGCAGGCCAAGGCATTGTGTTAATGAACGGAGGAAACTGTTTTGTTCGTCATCTTACTGTGATGGCCACATGCTGCTTTGCTGACATTTGAAAGATGTGTGGGAAGAGGGGTCATGATTGGACCAGTCAGGGAAAGAAAACTATCAGTGTGCATTTATGGTAGCACTCGCCGCACAGCTGAAGGAGACAGATTCTGAATCCCGGACCTCTCAGTGTCTGGCTGCATTTTGCAAATCATCCCTGCATCTGTGACTTCTTTTTGGCTGGTACTCCAGCTTTCATCCCAAAGATATGTAAGTTAGGTTAATTGGTGAGTCTAGATGGGCCCCTAAAGGAGTGAGTTTGGGAGTGACTGTGACTGAGTCCTGTAAAGAATGGACTGGGTTGGTTCCTGCTTTACATCATAGGTTCTGATTCTCCACAGATCTCAGCTGGATTACATTTTGGGTCATCCTGCTTACCTCCAAGATCTGTGGTAGAAATCAACATCTTATCTAAAGAAAGAAACTTATCATCTACCAGGACAAGTCTGATAAAACCTCTTTTGAGTCAAAAATCAAGCAGGAGAAAAGCTTGTTCATCTGCATCCTTTATTACTCTTGCAGCAATATGCTGAAGAGGGAGCATCCATCAGAGCAGTCTGTTACAGTATGGTCCTAAGGATCAAAGAAACAGAGGGCAGAGGTTCATTTTATAAACTATTGAATGTCAGTCAGTGCATACATTTACTCTGGTTGGTTTGCTGATTTACACCAAAATTACTTATCTCTCTATATATAAAATCCAACATCTGTCTGTCCACTTTTCATGGCAGAACTATTTAAAGGATTTAGATCAGGATTTTTTCTATAATTGCTTGAACATTCTGGTTGATTGTGAGACTTTTCTCATTGTGCTAAGTATCATAGTTCGTTTGTGGTACCAATTTACTTGTGCAAATCCGAGAGACACACAGTGGGCCTAGGGGAGGGGGGGTGGAACCCTCCTCACTCACACACCAGCCTCGGGGCGTTCCTTACCTCCGCTTAGCCAGCAAACGAGAGAACTACTTAACTGATTTAAATCAGGGTTTTTTCGATAATTTGCTTGAACATTCCGGTTGATTTTTGCGGTTTCTCTCATCAAGTTAAGAATCATGCTTTGCTTGCAGGAGCGATATATTCAGCTAATCCGAGACAGAGGCTGTGGGCCGAGGGGAGGAGGAAGCATGATGTCGGGAGTAGGGAGCCAGGCAGGGCCCTCCTCGCTGTCCTGTTTCACTACTACGCAGGCGGAGCCGCGGGGGACGGATAGTATAAAATAACAATTATTTTATTATTTTCCTCTTCTTCCTATAGCTTTTGGTTTAGATATTATCCTTGAAATGTCTGTGTATGTGACAACTGTCCAGTCTTGTTGCTACAAGATATCTGCTGATCTTAATCAATTTTTAATACATTTTGTGTCTTACATATTTGTCCATTTTGTTTATGTGATTTACTGATATGCCTGAACAGGTTTCTGACATTTATTAACCCTTTAGGCAATTTCTTTAAGATGAATGATATGTTACCTTAAAATTATTCACTCACAGACATGCAAGTCAGGTTGAATGGCAACAATAAAACGATCCTAGATAAGCGAGTGTGGGTGTGAGCAGTGTCCATTTTCCCCCCAATAAAATTCCATCCTTCCCCTGGCAAAACTCTATCCTCCCTTCTAACTCTTTCAAAACAACATTGTTTTTCACTCATTTGCACATTATAGAAATGCAAATTATAAATAATGTAATAGAAGCAAAATGCCATCCATATTGAAGCTTCAGGAGTTTCGAAGAAAAAAAATGTTGAATGTGATTGGCTATCTAAAATGTGTTCCTGCCCCTCTTCTTGTTATATTTCAGTCAGGGTTCCTCAAAGTCCAAATGCTGTATTTATATCCATTTTGTTTATTTTTGGTTTCTTTGGTTATGTTACATTTATTGATCATTTAATTCTTATGTACATGTGTAGCATATTGTCTGTACATTTTGTTTTGTGGGTGGTTCCCAATTAACCACCCATTACTACAAGGGGGCTGTCCTCAGCCCTATAAATGTGGGGTCAACCCACAGTCCCCTGCGGTTCATTCTGAATGTACTTATGGTGTGGTAAGATCTCTAGTGTTTATTCTGTCTGGATTTTTGCACCTATGCTCTGTTTTCTTGGGTATCGGGATTGTGACTTTGTTTGCTTTTGAGATGACCTTTTCTAGAAATCACATCTTTACCCTTTATCTTCCTTGGAGATTTAGTTTAAAAGAGCATTTTTGTGAAATAAATCCTTTGATTTTATAAAGATCCTAAGATTTTGCCCTGGATATAAGCTGGGATTAGATGGTTTCCCCCTCTAGTAGGCATTTTGGTAATTGTTCTGGACTTACATGTTTTGGCACTTTTGAGTATCATAACACTTCTAAAGTGGCCATCTACAGTTTTTCTCATTATTGTGTCTGAGGTAGGAGGGAGATGAGAGATTCTGGCGGAGGTTGGATGCAGAAAGGAGGTCAGTGTTCTGTCGGATAGTGTAATGTGTGTGGCTTTTTGTTGAAGTTTGCGAGATGGATTCCATTTTGAAAGATATAGGAGGAAGGGTGGAGTTTAGCTTCAGGGGAGATTAATGTTTTACCAGAAGATGGATGGAATTTTGAAAAAGGTAGGAGAGAGGATGAAGTTTTGTCAGAGGGAGGCAAATGTCCTAAAATGGACACCGTATGAAGGTGCCCAGCAGTGAGCTGGCATTTCATCCCAGGATGTGCTTTCTTGTTTCTGCTTTTCCACAACTACCTCTGGCTTCTTCATCCCACACTAAATGCAAACAAACTAATCTACATGACTTTAAAGGACTACTCCACCCACCTTTCCAAAGATCATTGATTCTGATCTTACCGCCTCATGGTCAGGATCTTATGTGTTTACGTCATTGATAAGAAGGTGTGAGGGACTGCTGGCAGCTCAACCCGCCCAAAGGATGGAAGGATTGAGGAATGCAGATACTTTTGGACACTGCCTCCCCTAGAACGCTAGATGGCAACTTCCCTGGAATGTAGCAGTGCCCCGGATTCCTGCAGGGAATCCTGGGACTTGGAGTTCAGTTGCTCAGCCCTGTTGGGTGCCGTGAGTGGCACCAGGGGGAGCTGTAAAGGGATGGGAAGAGACGTGCCTCATCTATAGCCCGTATGTACTCCCAGGTCATGAGGATGGAAGCTCCTTCCGGGCTGAAAAAAAGACCAGTTCTCCATCTGACCCGGAAGTGCTAGCAAGTCACATAGGCAGAAGGACAGAAGCACTTCTGGGTCAAGGACTATAAAAAGGACTACTGGAGACCCAGCAAGTGAGCCAGAGTTGGGAGGAGAGTGACAGAACTTGCTGGGAGGTGTGGAGGAGAGAATTATTATTATTTGAGAGTATTGTGTTCATTTAATTGCCTGTTCATTGTGGCTGGGGTGCTTGGGAGACACTGTTTTCCAAGAAAAAACATGAAAAATACTTCTTAGTGCTTTTATCCTGTGTTTAAGGGGCAACAGTGACCCCTGGCATTTACAAAGGACAAGCATGACAATTTGACTAAATTACTATAGTACTGGGGTGTTGTACCGTGTTAACCATTATGGATGTAGTGGGAAGTCAAAATGTTCTGACTAAATTAGTGAAAGTGTCATACCTTTTAATATAAAAACAATAAAGAATAAACAGACAAATGTCATCTTTGCTATTTTCACCATGTGAGCACCCACCACCAGGTTAATCTTACCAGTAGAGACACAAATAAATAATATTCATGAGATGCATTTGATTTTAAAAACAGAAGCTGAAATTTGTTTCTCTAGTACCCTCTACTGACGTGCTGTTTAAAATCATAATGGTATGATTTACATTAAAATAAATGGCAAACTAGAAGCAGTTTAGAACAAATTATTACAATAAAATAATACTTAAGATCACCAATCTGGGGTTTGGCCTAGCACTTTATGGAAATTAGGTTTGTAAGGTAGACTTAAGGCCAGTTAGACTACTGATAGAGGATTTAAAAGGTCCTTTCAAACCCAATATAAGTAAGTTCCGAGTCAGAAACAATGCTGTTGACAAACGTTCACCAGGCAGGAGGAAGAAAGGGAAGAGAAAAGAAAAAGTGGGAAGGAAAGAGAGGGGATGGAAGTGGCAGGCAGGAGGGGCGAAAAAGTGGGCAAGTGGGATAGTAACCTTACCAAGGAGCTAAGGCAACATGCATGTACTTAGGCCCTGATTGGCAGCAGGTTTTTTGCTTTCTCCTCATACTTTGTGCTTTCTTACCTATTTTGCTCATTTTTATTTATTGTACCATTTTGTAATAATAAGATTCCCTTCTTTATATATATTTTAGTATTTTGGGTATATACATTGTGTAGCATTATAACCACCTAACTAATAATGTGTAGGTCCCCAATGTGCTCAGAACCATTGAGGTATGGACTTCACAAGGTGTCCTATGCTACCTGGCACCAAGATGTTAGCAGCAGGTCCTTTAAGTCCAGTAAGTAGTGAGGTGAGGCCTCCATGGATTAGACTTGTTTTTCTAGCACATCCTATATTTACTCAATCTCATTGAGTTCTGTTAAATTTGGAGACCAAGTCAAGACCTTGAACTGTTTTTTATATTCCTCAAACCATTTCTAAACAATTTTTGCAGTGTGGCAGAGCGCATTATCCTGCTGGAAGGGGCCACTGCCATCAGCAAATACTGTTGCCATGAAGGGATGTGAGTGGTCTGCAACAATTTTTACATAAGAGGTACATGTCAAAGTATTATCCACATGAATTCCAGGACCCAAGGCTGCCATTGCTCAGAGAACCTCACTATCTATGCCGGCTTGCATTCTTCACATAGTGCACCCTGCTGCCATCTCTTTCCCAGTTAAATGCCCACATGATCAGGTTACCTTCTTCCATTGCTACATTGTCCAGTTCTGATACTTTCATGCCCATTGTAGGGGCCTTTGGGAATGGGCAGGGGTCACGGAGTACTCTGATTGGTTTCTGAGAACGCAGTTCAATATGCAGCAAACTGCAATGTATTGTGTGCTCATGTCCAGCATTAAGTTTTTCAGCAGTTTGTGCTACTGTAGCTTTTCAGTGCGATTGGAGCAGATGGACTAGCCTTCACTCCCCACATGCGCCAATGAGCATTGGATACCCATGACCCTATCACCGGTTCAAAAGTTTTCCTTCCTTGGATCACTTTTGGTAGGTACTAACATACTGAGAACACCCTAGAAGCCCTGTAATTTTGGAGATGCTCTGACCCATCCATCACAATTTATCCCTCGTCATAGTTACTCAGATCCTTACACTTGCCAATATTTTCTGCTTCCAGCACATCACCATCAAGTACTGACTGTTCACTTGCTGCCTTACATATCCCACCTCTTGACAGGTGCTGTCGTAATGAGATAATCAATGCCACATATATATATATATATATATATATATATATATATATATATATATATATATATATATATCTTATACATAAATGTCTATGTGTGGAAGTGTGTCTCTCCGGCCCAGAAGTGCAAGGCTACTACAACATGAAGCTCAGAGAGGCGGCAAGGTGGCCCCAAATCGGAAAAAGAAAGCGACTCTGTTGCCAAAGTAAAACCACAGAGAAAAGAGAGGAACTCTTACACAAGCTAGAAGAGCACATTGGTAAAACGGTATCCCTTTTACGTTTCCTCCCGCCGCTAATACACGTCAGCAAAATGAAACCTAGGAGAGAGATGCCCAGAATAGTTCCTTTAAATTACTTGACATCTCTACATTTCAATTTTTTTTCTAACGATTTCAATAGTTTTTAGGACAGCACGAGCTTACACAGCAAGTATATATATATATATATATATATATATATATATATATATATATATATATATATATAATGCCTGACAACAAATTATCTGCCTTTTGGTGAAAAAGTTGGATTTTCAAATGCTTATGTATTGTAGATTTCACTGGCAGGTGAATTACTCATACTCTTCTATGTCATACCCTATTAAGCCAGTCCTCTTTGTTCTCCTTTATTCTCGATTGCCCACTCTATTGTTTCGCAGCCTGAAATATTATAGTGGGGAACAAATGGCATGGGCGGGCATTGATAATTAAAATAGTGAAACTGTAGTGATGAATGATGACATTTAAATGGGAAGTTCAGGCACATTTTAAAATGCAGTCCAATGAAAAATTCTAGTTTTCTGTGGGCAGAATAAAACCATCTTGAGACCTGGATGTTTAACATTAATATGACAACTATGTGCAGTTTAAGTAGCCAAATAATCCTTTTCTTATGCAATGCTTTGTGGGCCAGTGTACTGTACATACATTTAACATCAACCTGCTAAATAATAACATACCAAGGTCTGTGTGTGCCCAGTTACTGAAAGCAATCTGATTGGTCAGTTTGGCTTTGGTGTGATTGGTTAGTATGGCTTGGGTGACACGATTGAAAGAGAAAATATAAGTGTGGAGGAGGAGTTAAGGCGGAGAACTCGAGCTGAGAGTCGCCTTCTAAGATGAGAAATTTAAAAGTGGACAGAAGGCGTGGATTATGCCTTGAAATTACAGAGTCTGAGAGACAGGGACATGAGAGAGGCAGTGCCGGTACAGACAGGCTCAGATACATGAGGATACAGAAGGTACAAGTCGAGCAAGAGGTATTAAATACTTTTAAATTTATCCTATTACTTGTCTTTGACAGGTGAAGTGGCTAGTAGAAAATAAATAGTAGAAAATAAAACAGTAAACAAATAATTAGTGAGTGGGTAGCAGATTGACATAATGGTTGGTGCTGCTGTCTAACACCCAAGTAGATGACTTCATTTTTTCTGATCATTAACTGTGTAAGGTCAGCACATTGTTTTCACTTTTGTAGTGATCTTCCCTTGATACTTTGGTGGTCTCTAACACCTGAAAAATGTACAGATTAGGCTGATTGGTGAGTGTGATGTGTGAGCCCTAGAAGAGACTAGAGTCCAGATCAGGGTTAGTGCCTAATGCTCTTAATATAGACTATACTACCCTGTAATAGAAAAACTGAAATAAATATGTGTTTAGTTTATAGTTTAATATAGTATCACATTATATATATATAATTCACCATTTTAAATTGAGAATAGTGTCAGTAGTGGAGCTGTGGTTAGCACTTGTCTGGATGGTCCTGAACCAGCTGGGTGCTGCCCTTTGGCTCTATTCTCTCTATGGCAAGCACTTTGAGTGTCTTAAAAAGCGCTACATAAATGCTATGTCTTCTTCATCTTTTTCTTCTACTGATTTTTCAGTCTTGATGAAGTTTCTTCCTGCTCCCAGCTGCTATTGATTTTGAACAAAAAAAAACTCCAATAGATTTTGTTCAACAGAGATAATGATTTTACGTATTTTTGTGCTTATTTGTGCCCCAGGTGCATCACAGCTGAGAAAGGAGAATATTATTTTTTTTTTTTTAAATATGTTAGCATTCTTCCGCTACATTCCACATAATGAAGTATTAGGCTGCAACAGTTTAATACTAAAATCACAGTTTTTACTTACTAGTCCTGTTAATACATGCTGAGTAAGAGAAGACTGACAAATGGGTATGCTTACTGTATGAGCAGCCTCTCACTTTTCTGTGATCATTGAAAATGCTATTATACTCTTTATAGCCTGAGCACAACATGCTCAACAAATGTTTTTTTCATAAAGGGCTACACATCCATCCATCCATCTTTCAAATCTTCTTGCCCAGTGCCCTATCCTAGCAAGAATCATGAGTAAGGAAGGAATAATCCCAGAACGGGACGACAGCTCAGCTCAGGGTGAACATAGAAACACAACTTCACCTGCATGGTCTTGGACTGTGGGAGAAAACCGCAGCACCCTGAGGAAACGTATGGGACAAACATGAACACTCCACACAGGAAGCACCCAGACCTTGAATCCAGTCTTTTTGTTGAAAGGTATTCCACCATCTTGCCGCCTAGCACTATACATGCCCATAGACAATTAATATAGGCCATAAAATAAAATAAAATGACACAAAGGATGTATTTAAAATGTAGGGTAACTACAAGGCAAAAGAGAAGCAGGATTCATAAGCAAAATCAAAATTACAATAATGAACATAATAATGACAGGATCAAACGACTGAACAGAAAAATTGGGAAAAGGCCCATGAAATGCTGTTTAGAAAACAAACAAAAAATTCAATAACAGTACATCCAGCATATTGAGATTCTGCTCCTAAAAAATGCATAGCTCACTATACACAAATCCATGTCCTGCTCGATTTTTCAGCTATTACTTAATTGCCAATACAGTACCTGGAAGATTTAAAACATTTTAAACACGTCACAAGTCAGTTAGAGTCAGTTCTATTAAGCTTGGATATTAAATGTATGTTTATAAAGTGTGTAAGACAAAATCTCAGTAGACATTGTTTATTTTAGAATGCCGGGCTCCATAAATCTCAAAAGCAGGATTCACTTCAAAAAGTAGGTTTGGCCCTGAAACTCAACCTGGACCCTAAAGAAGGGGGGCAAAACTATATTTTTCAAAACTGAGAAGGGAAAGGCAGAATTCCTGGCTCAAAAGAAACAGAACTTTCTATTATGTATTTCATTACGTAAAAAACAGAGAGGAATTGAAAGAAAAAGTACAAAGCAAGACAAATTCAAAATTAATTCAAAAACGGCAAAGCAAGAAATGTAATGCAGAGTGAACAAACCAAAAAATCAATACAAAAATACAAAAAAATAAAAATAAATAAAATAAAAGGAGAGTCAAGAAGTTCCAAAATGAATAATAATCAAAATTGAAATGTCAAAGTCGATTAAAAAACACAAGAATGGAACAACATTATTATGTTTAAGCAAGGGCTATTTATGGTTTATGTGCAAATTAAATTCCTTTTTTTTAATGTTCTTTTTCTTAATTTTTGGTCTGTTGGTTGTTATGATTTATATTATTGTTGTGGCTTATATTTATTTATTGTATAATTAAGTATGTTTTTATCAGTTTTGTTTGCTGTTTGGTTTCTGTATGTGGATACTTGTCTTGTTCTGCCATGTCTCTTGAGTTTTGTGGGTGTTTCCTCAAGAGGCGGGGCCACCTGTCAATCTCCTTTGACGGACAGCTCCCAGCCTAATAAAGGCTTATGAGAGCTGCAGTCCCATGAGCTTTGTGGTTGGTGAGCTTTCCTCTTTGCTATTGCTATTTTTTGTATTTATTGCCTTTTAGACATTATTTTTTGATGCGATTCAGATTTGTGGGTAATGTTTTGGGACTTGTTTGCTTAGGTTTGTCTTGTTGTTTCCTTTGAGCATTTAGGTGTTATTCTACCCAAAACCTGGAAGAGGACTGAGATATGAAAAGTAGTCAAAACCAAAGACTAATCCCTAATCAGAAAGCAATATCATAGAGAAAACCAAAAGTTCAGAAACTAGCAATCCGAGAACAACAAATTAGTCCTATGTTTGTTTCAGTCTTTTATCCAAATTACCAGTATGAATGAATCGTCATATGGCAGCATGCATGGTGCTCTTCATTTCAGTGTTTAGTGTGTATGTGTGTGCTAGTATTACTACTTGTCTTACCTGTATCTTGTCAAGCCGACAACATCTACAGCCGACAGGAACTTCTCAAGATCGGAATGTGCAGCGAAGGGAGTGTTTCATCAGAGTTTCTCTGCTCCCATGACATTCCGGCAGATATAGTGAGGAGTCTTGGCTCTCCATGGATTATCATCCCTGTGGGCATTCGACGAAGGCGGAACAGAGAGAGAGAAAACAAAAGCGAGGCTGCAGGGCTGGCCTGTTAGCAAGGTTACGCAGGCAGCCAGTTAAACCACTGCTCCCCAGTGTTTTTCTCACCAATGCCAGATCTCTCGTCAACAAAATCGATGAACTGAGGCTACAGGTGGCAACAAATAACATTGTAAAGAACAGTTGCATTCTCTTGATCACGGAATCCTGAATTCACTCCATTGATCCTGGACTCTGCTATCCAGCTAACAGGCTACACTGCACAGCACCAGGACCAGTGACTTCAGTAAGAGCAGAGGAGTGGGGCTGTGTGTATACGTAAATAATAACTGGTGTAGAAATACAGTGACTGTAGACAGTCACTGCTCCCCGAACCTGGAGTATGTGACTGTTAGATGCAGACCCATATATCACCCTAGAGAGTTTACTGTGGTCTTGATTACTGCTGTTTACATAGCACTGGACGCTAAAGCAAATTTGGCTATTGAACTTTTACACCGCAGTATTAGCTCTTTATCATCTAAACTCATGATTGCAGTCCTGCCCACTACAGTAACACCATTGTTAAGTTCGCTGACGATATCACGGTAGTAGGGTTTATCTCTGGGGGGGATGAGTCTGCCTACAGGGATGAGGTGGAGCGGCTGGAAACGTGGTGTAGGAATAACACCTTACTCCTAAATATAGCCAAGACCAAGGAGCTCATCGTGGACTTCAGGAAGAAGGCACACAACATCCAGCCACTCATCATCAACGGGGACTGTGTGGAAAGGGTCTCAGACTTCTGCTTCTTGGGAGTCATCATTAGGGAGGACTTGACCTGGGGACCACACACTGCTGAGGTAGTGAAGAAGCCCCCAAAAAAACTCTACTTCCTGAGGATGCTCAGGAAGAAAAACATCCCTGAGAAACTGCTGGTGTCCTTTTACCATTGTACAGTAGAGTGCATCCTGGCCTACTGTCTCTGCATGGTTCACCAGCTGCACAGTAGCACAGAAGAAAGAGCTCCGCAGGGTCATTAAGGTCACCCAGCAGATAGTCGGCTGTCCTCTCCCCTCACTAGAAGAACTACATAGTTCCTGTTGCCTCAGGAACATCAAGAAAATTCTTCAGGACCCATCACACCCAGGACATGCATTGTTTGAACACCTGTTTTCAGGCAGACGTTTCAGATCCATAAAGACTAAGACAAATAGACTAAGAAACAGTTTCTATCCTTCAGCTATCACCATGCTGAATGCTGCTAAGTGGTCAATCTACACTCTCATGTTTACAATACAGCTCTAAGTTAACATTGGATAACGGACAAGTGCAATATAATGTATGCATGAGTGGAAAACATTGTTCTGCTGTTATGGACTATTTTGGTACTTATTTTATTCCCTTTTTATTTTAGTTTTAGTAATTGTGTTTTTTATTTTATTTTATTTTTTTTTTTTGCACTGGAAAATTGCACCTAAAATTTCGTTGTACAATGTCTCATGGCTACAATGACAATAAAGATTTTGATTTGTTTTGATTTGTCATGCCGATAGTCCACATTCTGATTATATAAGACAGGCTGCTGACCAAAACCATGTTACTGGGCCACTAGGAGCAGTGTACCGGTCACAGGAATCATATCATGTTACCATGTACAAAATAAAACATTGCATCATCATGAAATATATAATCAATGCAATGAAGAAACATTATAATTTAAATTTTCAAATTTTTTTGTGAAATAAATCTCATTTTACAAAGATTCTTTGTTCTCCCTTTCATCCATAGCAATGCTATACACTCTATAAAGTCCAGAGAAGAGCAACTAGGCTGATTCCAGGGCTACAGGGGATGAATTATGAAGAAAGATTAAAAGAGCTGAGCCTTTACAGTTTAAGCAAAAGAAGATTAAAAGGTGACATGATCGATGTCTGGGAATTAGTGCAGTATATCGAGGCTGGTACTTTAAAATGAGTTGATCAAGAACACAGGGACACAGTTGGAAACTTGCTAAGGGTAAATTGCGCACAAACATTAGGATGTTTTTACTCACACAGAGAACCATAGAGACATGTGGCCTCAGAGTTACAGAATAGTGTGGTAGACAGTAGGATTTTAGGGACTTTTAAAACTCAACTTAATGTTCTTTTAGAAGAATGAGTGGCTAGGACTGGCGAGCTTGGTTGGGCTGAATGGTCTGTCCTCGTCTACATTGTTCTAATGTTCTAATATGACTCTTGATCAGCATTCTTTCTATAGTAATGGTCTTAAAAGTTTTAATATGGCATTTATTGGATGTTGCAATGTAGCTCTACACATTGCCTTTATACTCTGTCTATAAGTTTGAAACAGAGGCTCCTCACAACTTTAGAACATTTACATGTCTGCTGGCAAAATCTGCTCATATCTTGACAGCTCACTCTGCCATTATCTGTGAAATCTGGAATGTCACAGTCTACACAAAAGTATTTTATTGTTACTTCTATAGACGATCAAGGATGAGGTCAAAACATCTTTTTTTTTGCAAGTTGATGAGACAGCAGTTATTTCACATTGTGCATACTGTAGCTGTCCATTATAATGAGGTACACTGATATTACTGGCATCATTCAGAATTGTATTTTTTGGTTTCTTTGATGCTTGAGATGCAAACACTGATGAAAAGCTAACCAGATTATGAAAATACTAAGCAGTAAAGTATTCAGTAAATAGAGATGAGGTTAAGTGTAATTAATTTTTTTCTCTGTCCATTATTGATAGCCATGCCTAAAGTAATAATTAATTTAATTTATATTGTGTTTTTCCTGCTATTCAAAGTGCTTTACAAAGACAGATGGGAACCACTTCAACCACCACCAATGTGTAGAACCCACCTGGATGGTGTGACGGCAGCCATTATTGTGTCAGTACGCTCACCACACATTGGCTGTTAGGTGGGGGTGAGTGAGATTAATAGCCAGTTAGGGATAGGGGACGATTAGGAGGCCAGTATAACCAGGCTGTGTTGGGAAACTTAGACAGGACTTTGGGATAAACCCTAATCTTTGCAAAAGATGCCCAGTTGTCTTTAATGACTGTTGTGGTGTGAAATTTTGTATACAAGTTGATAAATATTTTGTATGTCTTTATTTGTAACTTAGACACAGCAATGTAATATTAGTGTTATAGCATTGATAAGAACAGCAATAGTTTGATGTTTAACTAACTGCACCCTCCATCCCCCTTTAGGACTGAGTTAGGTTAGTGAGGAATTTTATGACAGGGTCGGTGGGGGGACATGTCTAAAACCAGTTTGGCAAGTGATTCTCTGCAGGACTCTCTCAATCAACCCCCACAGGAAAGCCAGACTGCCTAGCTGGCAAGCATCAGCTCAATAAATGGCTTTGGAAGCAGGTGTGAAAGGAATTGTGTGCCCCCATTGGTCTGAAGTATGGCTATTTGAGATTGATTTGAAGTAGAGGCCATTCTGTAGTATGACTCCCTATTGGTGTAAGGATTTGGGACAAAGAATGTATCAAATTAGTTGCTTTATTCCTCCCTCCCTCTCTCTCAACAACAACATTTATTTATATAGTACATTTTCATACAAAGAGTAGCTCAAAGTGCTTTACATACTGAAGAAAAGAAAAATAAAAGACAAAATAAGAAATTAAAATAAGACAACATTATTTAACATAGAAAAGGAGTAAGGTCTGATGGCCAGGGTGGACAGAAAAAACAGAAAAAAAACTCCAGATGGCTGGAGAAAAAAAATTTAATCCACACCATGAGACCGCCCAGTCCCCTCTGGGCATTCTACCTAACATAAATGAAACAGTCCTCTTTGTAGTTAGGGTTCTCACAGAGTCACTTGATGTTGATGGTCATACAGACTTCTGGCTTTTAATCCATCCATCATTGTTGGAACATCACGGTGCTTTGAGTAGATGGTGGTGGCGCAAGTCACCACCAAAAGGATACCGGAAAAGGAAACAGAAGAGAGAGTAGAGGTTAGTACGGATTTTAGAGCCACCATGAATAGTTATTATAATGACTTGGAGACATAGAGTATCAGGATTTTGATTACAGTGAAATTATGAGAAAGCCGTGTTAAAGTAATTTGTTTTCAGCAGTTTTTTAAAGTGCTCCACCATATCAACCCGTCGAATTCCCATTGGCAGGCTTTTCCAGATTTTAGGTGCATAACAGCGTATGCTTGCCTCACCACTTTTAAGTTTTGTTCTTGGAATTCTAAGGAGACACTCATTTGAGGATCTGAGGTTATGATTTGGAATATAAGGTGTTAGACATTCTGATATATAAGATGGAACGAGATTATTTAAGGTTTTATAAACCATAAGCAGAATTTTAAAGTCAATCCTGAATGAGACAGGTAACCAGTGTAGCGACATCAAAACTGAAGAAATGTGCTCGGATTTTCTTTTCCTAGTTAGGATTCTAGCAGCTGCATTCTGCACTAGTTGCAAACGATTTATATCTTTTTTGGGTAGTCCTGAGAGGAGTGCATTACAGTAAACTAGTCGCCTGAAAACAAACGCATGAACTAATTTCTTAGCATCTTTCAATTGTATAAGAGGTGTAACTTTAACTATGTTTCTTAAGTGAAAAAATGCTGTCCTAGTGATTTGATTAATATGCTATTTAAAATTCAGATTACAGTCAACAGTTACCCCTAAGCTTTTTACCTCCGTCTTGACTTTTAATCCTAATGTATCCAGTTTATTTCTAATAGCCTCATTGTATCCATTATTGCCAATCACTAAGATTTCAGTTTTCTCTTTATTTAACTTGAGAAAGTTACTATTCATCCATTCTGAGATACAAGTCAGACATTGTGTCAGACATGGTGTGTCACTCACACACCACCATGATGAAGGAGCATCTCACACGCCATGGACTGAAAAAAAAGACCACACTGAGAAGCACAACTCAGCAGCCATATTGAGACAGGTGTGTGGCCAATCCTGAAGAAAGCCATAAAATGATGACTTAACTAGAGATATTTTAAAGTAATTAACAAGTCTGTGTGCCGCCTGAAAGTACATATCAGCATTTATCAGGTTGTATGTTTGCCAATATTCACTTTGCTTATTGTTATTATTTTATGAATATTACCGATAATACAATGTTTAAAGTTGTAACTTAACTCCGGCTTGTCTTTTACTCTGTGTAATTGCCCGAGGTTATAAATGTAAAAGGGATGGTGGGAAGAAGTTCAAGAGTACAATATCTTATAAACAGTGGCACGTCTATGGGATTTGAGGCATTCTGACAAATGTTACACAGTAAAGAATACAAAAGGGGAAAGTAGATAGATAGATAGATAGATAGATAGATAGATAGATAGATAGATAGATAGATAGACAGAGGCACGATGAATAGATAGATAGATAGATAGATAGATAGATAGATAGATAGATAGATAGATAGATAGATACTTTATTAATTCCAATATAGAACTCTACTAAGACAAAGCAATGACCACACAGAGTCAGGCCTGTTCTACGTTTCATCCAAAGGACAGTGTCATTTTTACAGCACAGTGTCCCCATCTGCACTCAGACCACAGAGTAAGCACCCCCTGCTGGTTCATCAACACCTCTTCCAGCAACAACCCAAGCAGATGTTCTCCCATCCACGTACTGGCTGGGCCTGAACATGGTTAGCTTCAGGTTGATGCCCTATTTTGAAGTGCAGGTGGTATGGTAATCGAAGTATTTGCCAATGTTCTTATTGGCGGCATAAGTGCATAATTTTCTGAAATAACGTGCTTCTGAAATTCTGCGTAGAATTCACAGGGACAATGTGACAATTGACAATGGTGTTCATTCTGTAGAATCACAAAATGATGGTGATCCATAAAAGGGTGTTCATTCTGCCTGTAAGTTAAAAATCATGCAGCATAGTTTGCATAGAATTTAAGTTATAACAATGTGCCATGATGTACATTTTTTTTTGTTAATGTCCATTTGGTATTTCATACAATTAGACAAGAATCCCTTTATTTGATCTTTCATCTTGTTAGGATGTGTTAAAGTGAACATTATAATGACCCTGAAGTTACAGCCATATTTTCAGCAAAAATAAAAACACAGAAATAAAAGCAGTTACCAATTTGTGTCCGGGAATTGAAATGTAACAGATCCTGTCCTGTAAAGTGCCCCTTCTCCTCCTTGAGAATCACTGCCCACCAAAAGGTCTGTGCACATCACTGTTCTCAGCTCAATACTTTAGGCCACGCCATGGAAAGTAATTTTTAAACTCGGCAGCAACTCTGATTTAGAGCTGAGCTGTACAAGGCGACCATTAATCCAGCAACTTGACAGTCATGGCTCTAGCCAATTAGTCTTTTGTCAATCACGTGTCGGCCTGTAAAACAGACTGCAGGCTTTCCTCTGCTGCTTTTCCACAGAGGAGCGCCACAGTCAAGGGTGAACTAAAATGTTTTCCAGGGACATCATTAGGTGTTATCACTTATTTCTTTTTATTGTAATGTGCTTGAGTTCAGGAGTGCCTAGCTCCAGTCTTAGAGGACTGCATGGCTACAGATGGGCATTGGAAACTAGGAATAAATGTGTCCCTTATTGAACCATACATTTAATTAACATCTCAATTGTTGTTTTCTATATTCTCCAGGGGACTATAATAGATCCCAAGAGTGTATAGATTGATTTTCCAAGAAATGCAAAGGGCAAGAGGGGTTTCAAGATGTTTTGATAATAAAAATCTAATTTGGTCTACCTGATTGCCTAAATATTTTGTCAGAATAAACCAGGTGTACAATAAATTGCCAAATAAATGATTTAATTTAAAGGCTTACCTTAATATAGTCATGTGCAAAAGTATGTACACTGATTTATTTTAACATATCAAGATTTCGTCTTCAATTAAACAATGTCTTTAGACAGAGGTGATGTAACTGGAAAAAAACAATAAAAATTATCATTTGCCAAAATATATTAATCTAAAATAAACAGATACGCCATTTCCATCCGTAGAAAAGTAAGCACACCCTTTGCTCTTACAACTGGTATTGACCCCTCAAGTAGGCATTTCCTATAACTGTCTAACAGTTTCTGACATCAGCTAGGGGAAAGTTTTTCCCACTTCTCCAAGCTGAATTCTTTCAGTTGTGTTATGTTCGAGGGGTATCTTTCTCACACAAATCCCCCCACAGAATCCTGGTGGGATTCATATTCGGGCATTAACTTGGTCATTCCAGAATACTCCATTTCCTTCTTTTCAGATATTTTTTGGTGAATTTACTGGCATGTTAAGGGTTATTGTCATGTGCCAAGGTTCACTTTCGGTTGGGCTTCATTCTTCTGACAGATGGTGTCACTTTATTCTCAAGACCTCTTTGGTACAATGAAGGGTTCATAGTAGATGCTGCGATGGTGAGCTGCCTAGGCCCAGATGTAGCAAAGCAGGCCTAAACCAAACTATTTCCACCACCACACTCCACAGTTGCTATCAGGTTGTTCTGGTCAGATGCTGCCTTTGGTTTTTGCCAATCATGTCTTCTAGTACTGTGGCCAAACAACTCAATCTTTGCCTTGTCTGTCTAGAGAATATTGTTACTTAAGTCCTTGTCTTTTTCTAGATGTTCATGGGTAAACTTTAGCCTTGGTCTGATACTCCTTCTGTACGGCAGAGGTATCCTCTGGCATACCTCTCATGTACATCCAATATGAGTTGCCTCTTTCTAATGGTAGACTCATGCACTTTGACATCACCAGTACCAAGAGCTACCTATATGTCCTGTGATGAAATTCTGGGGTTCTTACAGACTTCCTTTAACACCTTGCGTTCTTCTCTCAGGTTGAACTTTCTAGGATGGCCTCCCTGGATAAGTTGGCTGGTGTTTAAAATCTTCTGCACTTGAAGATGATCTTTCAGAAACTGGAAAGGTTGACTTCCAGTTGTTTGGATATCTTTTTTATCCCTTCCCAGACTTATAGGAATCTATGGCCTTATTTCTTTTGATCTTTGCATAGTGATTAAATACACTTCGACAACAAAGAGCAAATTATACAAAATATCTAAGTTTTAAATAAGAAAGGCTCAGACAAGAGTCTCTCTGATATTTTCGAATCATGTGAACCTCATCTGGTGCACCAGATTCTAATTTTAGGTATTTGTTATAAAATGTAGGGGTGAACTTAACTTTTTAGACATGGGAAATATGTATTTATGTTTATTTAAATTATTCAATGGACTACAATGTGTAAATGTGTCAGGATATTTATTATATTATATCACTTCTGTCTAACTATACTGTTTAATAAAGATTAAACCTTGAAATGTCCACATATGCTAAAAAAATGTCATTGGGTATACCTACTTTTTCACAACAGTAACATACATTTTGAAAAATTTCTATTCTGCAGGCAGAGTACACACTTGGAACTATAGCCTAATTAAGATAAAAATTAGTTGTAAAGAAAATCAGCACAAATTACAGTAATCTGATTCCATGATCAGACAGATCAGATCAGTTATTGAGAGACACTGAGTTGTTTAAACCACCCTCCACTGTGCCCAATTATAAGTCGTAGGGAGCTACAGATGACCCCAAGAGCCTCAGGTGCAAAACAAGATGCCATTCCATCTCTTAATACGCTTACACAACTTTATCACGGAATATGCAGATTCAGAAAATGGCAAACAGATTAAAGAAATGATCCCAATTTCAGTGAATATGATTATATCAGTGAGTGCACACCGGGATGAACTCATGTATTGTTCATTTATAGCAACTGTCTTCTATTCATTGTTTCATGGCTAGGTTTCAGTTGGATTTGGTGCTCTAATCAAAAAATTAAGTTCAGGAAATGAATGAACAGCGCAAGTCAAACCTGCAGTGTTAGTCATTTGTGTGAGAACTGAAATAGGCGTCTAATTAGACAATGTGATCATTAATGGCAAGAAGCAGAGTCTAATTAGGAAACCAGATTGACCATATCAATGATTTATACTTCTAATTAATCTCCTGGCTCTTGTTCTCTAGTTATTCAGACACTGCAATGCACAATTTGAATCTGTGGCCAAAGACATCAATACCTGGTGCACCGGTTAGTTCAATTTCAGGTTTATTATCATTTGTACAGATGTCACCCAGAGACTAATGATAGTAGCACAATACCAACAACAGTTCTTAAATATAACATCAGACAATCTAAATAAGAAAGAGACATCAAAGTATGCTCATTCATTCTCTAGTATATAAGGATGTTGAGTAGTCTTATGACCTTTTGCTAAAATTGCCTATGAATCTAGTAGTGAGAGGGCTAGTAATTCTGAATGGAGGAGGTAGAAAGGAGATTGTACAAGATGTCTAAGGTCTTTATTAATACTATATCTGTTTTTATGTAGTCCTGGACAGATGACAGCTGTGTGCCAACTTGACAATACCCTGTAGTGATTTTTTTTGGTCCTGTGGAAGACGAATGTTCTCTTCGTTCCCTTGTACTAATTCATGTCTGAGAAGTAAACTTTACAAAAATATGTAACAGCATGCTTTGTTTTAGCAAACAGAAAAATATTTGTGTAAAGGACTCAAGGTCTGAGCATTCCACACACGAGTCTGCCTTATCACGTTTTCCCTTAGCTTACATCTGAACGCCATAACAAAAGGGGCCAAGAAATCAAGTTGCATAAGGGACATTGAAGGGGCTCAAGGACTGTGTATAATAAACGTGTTGACTGTTACATTTCATAATGATATTAAATCACGCATTCTAGGGGTATAAAACTGGACCCCACCCAACAGACGGGGATCAGAAGAGCCCTGACGCTGTCATGTATATTTGATTGTCTGCTTTTCTGAAACTCTTCTCACCGTGACTCTGAAAAATAAAGCTGCTTTATAACCGCACCTGCTGTCGGGTCTGAGTTTTCATCCACAGTCCTAAGCTGCGTAGGTGCCATATCAGAAAGTAATGCACCCAAGATGAACCTCTAGAAACTATTAAGCTCAGATGGAGACATTTATCTGAGTAAATAAAAACATTGGTGAGTGTTATTGATGATAGTTAAGATGTGCTGAGCCCACTCCAAGGAATTTAAAGATGCTTACCCTCCAAACAGCATGCTCTTTGGTGTAGATGGCAGTGCATCTAATTGGCTTTGCTGACAGTAAAGGAGAGATTATTGTTCTAGCAGCACTGAGTCAGCAGGTAGTCCTCTTCTCTTTAAGCTGTGTCATCATTGCTGGTGATTGGTCCTATCATGGTAGTGTCACCTGCAAATTTACGTAACAATAGAATTGGAGCCGAGTGTGGCCACACATTCATAAGTGAACAAGGAGTACATCTGGGGGCTTAACACGCCACTTTTTTGGGCACCTGTGTTCAGGACAAGTGTGGAGGAAGTCTTGCCAATCTGGTTTCTGATGGTAAGTCCAAAAATCAATTCCAGAGGGAGGCATTAGGTCTTAAATCTGGAGGTTCAGTGGGCAGCTCTGATGGTGCAGCAGTTTCAAATTCTGAGCAGGGCAGTTTTTTATTATTCAGGTGTGTTAGGATGGTATTAAGTGTAAGGAATATGGCATCTTCTGTGCACCATTTGTGGCTACATGCAAACTGAAGGTTGTCCAACCACCAATCTATCATAGGAGTTCATCTCAGTGGGAATGAGTAAATGCCACTAGTCCGTATTCATTGAGATAACCTGATGTTGTTTTCTTTGGCAGAGGGGTAATTGTTGTAATTTTGAAGTGGATTATTTTCCTCCAGCATTCTAAAGCTAATGCATGGTTGGTTAATGATAACTCCTTATTGGCCTTGTGTTGAGTGTGTGAATAAACTGTTTGCTGTGATAAACTGCCTTTACATAAAGGATTGTGCCAGATTCTGACCCATGACCTTGTATCGAATAAATAGAGTAGAAATGAATGGAGAAATACTTCAGTTTTCATTCCAAATCTAAATTAGTCCTAATTAGTACTAAAACCTTTCAGATTTGAACCCCACTGAATAATATTTTTTAAGGCAGTTTCAAATGATTGATCGTTTACAGCAGGGGTGCCCAAAGCGTCGATCGCAATCGACTGGTAAATTGCAAAGAGAGTGCAGGTAGATCACGTTGCATTCAAAAAAAATAATTTTTAAACGTTAGTCTATCATATATCCTCCCTATGGCATTTGTCACTTGATTGACATACAGGGCGGCCAGTCTGAGATCTCTTCTCTTCTAACACAATGATCATCCCGCACACACGATCAAACGTGCAAGCTATTGCAGAACTCCGGCTTACAAATTATATCGACTAAAGAAGGGATTTAAAAAAAAATGTTTAGGGAGGGTATGGGCTCGATGTGGAATTGGAAGAGGATTTTTCTTTCTCTCACAGTGTCACAATCGAAGTGCGTTTGTCTGATCTGTCAATCTATCATTGCTATTACAAAGAAGGAAAATGTGGAAAGGCACTTTCAAACTGTTCATAAAAACTACGAAACTGACTTCCTTCCAAAAAGCGATCTGAGAAAGAAGATGGAACTAAAATCGCAGTTAATCAGACAGCCGTCATTTTTCACTCGACTGAATTCAAAAGCTCCTTGACTGCATTATTCGGCTCTACTTATTTATTCAAGTACATTTTCCAGTCACTTTATCAAAGCATCATTTACACATTTTTGTTAATTAAATATTTTTGTAACTGTGAGTCATATTAATAAATAACAGTGGTTGTAAAAGCAGCTGTACTGTCCTGATTGTGAAGGATGTATGCTAAATCTGCATCAGCACAGAAGTAGACTATAGACATGTCTTTCCTACTGTATTTATGATGTTGTTTTGATATTTACATTGTAAAAGATGACATCCTCTGTGAGGATGACGAGGGGTCCAGAGGAATGTTCTCCGTGTTCTCAAAGTCCATGTCTAATTCCTCGCTTTCTGGAGGCTTGTTCTCCTCACTGTAGAAGAAAGACACTTCCTGATAGCTGGGATGCAGGTCATCCTTGAGCATCTCAATGATCTCCAAGAAAGTGGGCCTCATCTTCGGGTTATAATGAAAATTTTCCCACATGACGATTATTAAATCCAAATACTGCAGCGACACTAAATGTATTGAATTGTTATTGTGACATCAAGGTTATTCAGTTATGCAAGGTATGACAACATACATTTTATGTATAAAGTATGCTCATATATATATATATATATACACTAATAAAAGACAAAGCCCTCACTGACTGACTCACTGACTGACTCACTCACTGACTGACTGATTCATCACTAATTCTCCAACTTCCCGTGTAGGTAGAAGGCTGAAATTTGGCAGGCTCATTCCTTACAGCTTCCTTACAAAAGTTGGGCAGGTTTCATTTCGAAATTCTACGCGTAATGGTCATAACTGGAAGCTATTTTTCTCCATATACTGTAATGGAGTTGAGCTCGAAAGCCGTGGGGGGCGGAGTTTCGTGTGACATCATCACACCTCCCTTGTAATCACGTGAACTGGCTGTCAATGCAGTACGTAGAAAACTAGGAAGAGCTCCAAAAAGCGCTGAAGAAAACATGCATTATATAATTGAGAAGGCAGCGAAACAATAAGAAGCGAGCGAGTGACATATACTACCATATTCATGAGTGCTGCTACTTCGGAAACAAAGCAAGGTGTAAACCTAAAGTTTAAATTAAGTTCATAGACACGCTGCCGCTGGCATTTGCCATGCCCACGGCTAATGTGGGATACAAGTTTAACGAGAGGACGCAGGATATAAACGAGAGATTTGATCACTTTGTAACTAAGTTCACAGTGATGGTGAAGGGCTGTGCTTATGTGTATCAATGTATTTGCCTGTTTGGCACCCCATAGTATATGTGTGTGTGTGTATATATGTACACATGTATGTGTATTTAAGTATATATATATATATATATATATATAGATATCACAACAACACTCATATCAATGACAAAACAATTACATTAACAATCATGTTACGTTATTTTTAAAATTTTTTTCCTTTTCTTTTTCATAACTTCTTTTACACACTACTTCTCCGCTGCGAAGTGCGGGTATTCTGCTAGTATATATATATATATATATATATATATATATATATATATATATATATATATATATATATATATATATAAATAATTTTTCATGTAGGTAGATCATTTTGACCTGGTCGTTTTAAAAGTAGCTCGCAAGCCGAAAAAGTGTGGGCACCCCTTGTTTACAGAATTATGATTCATATACATTTTTGTTCCACCCTCAGTTGTGGCAGCACTACACTGAAAACGTGGGATCTGGCACAGAGAGAAATCAGTTAAGGTCAACAGGAAACGCAGTGTTCCGAAATGGACTTGTTACAGTTGACAGGTGGAACTCTTCATTCACCTCATCTCTTAACTCTGAGCCAGGGGATTGCGATTCTCAGGTCACTACCACTAGTTCATCACAGTACAAATCTTCAAAGTGAGATGTTTTGTGGTGTGAGTCCACAGCAATTCAAATGGTAACAAGGGTGGGATTTGAATTGTGGATGGGTGGAGTGTAGTGCAACGCTGCATAGAAAAAGGTTAGGGCTGACACAGGGAGAGATCAGCTGACATCACCAGGAAGTTCACTACTGTCAATGTTCAGAAGTGGGCCTAGCACAGCTGACTGATAGAGCTCTCCATTTTGTTTGTGCCGCAAAACACTAACTTCAGAGCCAAGAGAATGTGGGTTTGCAGCTCAACACTGTCAGGTTACCAACGTGCAAATCTTTGAACTGAGATGCTTCGTGGTGTGAATCCATGCCAATTCATCCTACAAGATCTATTCCTGGCTATGTGTCTGCATATGAGTGAGCAAATACTGGCACAACATCTGGGACTGGTTCCCAAATTACAGCCAACGCTGCCCTAGCCTCTCCTGATCTTTATAATAACATGGAGGCAAAACCATTTAGACAAGTGTCCAGGACTGCAGCTGTTATATAAACCAGTGGATTAAGAAAGTAAGCAGGCTGTACTTATTCTTCAGTATTATTATTATTATTATGATCATGACCTTGAATCTGTAAACAGCATTCTTCTGTGCCATTTAAAACATGACTTTGATGCTTTTTTTTAAATTTGCTCTCACTGTCTTGTTGTGTATCATTTTTGCCTGGAGCTGATCAGCCCAAACCATCTGTAACTCATTTAAGTTTGCATAAACCCCACCAGGCTATAAGAAGGATCTCCCTTTCATGGAAACGAATGAGCAGAAACCAGCTGTAGTTTTATCTCTAGCAAATTAATCAATTTCATGCAAGTTTAATAATCACTGAAAGAAATTAGCGGTTGTGAACTTTTATAAAGTGGATCATTTATAGTAACCAGGGTAGGATTTTTACAGTTAAGTGGTTTCTCCTCTAGTGTGTTTTGATTTTTTACAATCTAGATACTTCATGAATCTTCTAGATGAATGCCCGAAGAGTAGCTGAATCAGAATGGGAAATTTTAGGAAATGTGGGTTCACGGTTTTACTAAAAAACAAATGATGTATCCCACAATGAGAACAAATCTTCAAGAGGGGTATTAACAGTGTCATAACTTAATAATGCTTTGCTGCTTTAGATCCTGGACAATGTAACATCGATTCAGTTCATCATTACACCTTAATATCAACTTACTACATTTCAGAGTCATGGAAGACTGGAGTCTAACTTGGCAAAATGGGATTGATTTGGGTGCAGGTCAGAAAATAACATAGCAGCCTAATTAGAGTTATGAATCAACCTAACCTGCACATCATTGGGATGTAGGAGTTAAAGTTGCATGCACTGAAAAAATATGCAAACTCCACAGACAATAAGAGGGCTCTGCATTTACTATTTCTTCATGGATCCAGAGCTCTGGGTTTAAATATTGTGCCTAGTCACTGTCTGTGTGGAGTCTGCACATTTTCCACATTTCTGTGTGGGTTTTCCTCTCATAAGGTTGATTCAGAGAGTATTCAGACCCTTCCACTTTCTGCACAAATTATTGTGTTGTAGATTTAAATTTAAATGGATACATTTGCCATTTTTACCCATCAATCTACAACCAATAACCTATAATGACAAAGTGAAAACACGTTTTCAGAAAGTTTAGGAAGTTTATTAAAAATCAAAGACTAAAATCTTTCATTTATATATATATATTCAGACCACTAAATCAGTCCTTTGCAGCAGTTACAGTTTTGAGTATTCTTGGGTAGGTCTGTACAAGTTTTGCGCAGCTGGATTTGGGCAAATTATTCTATTCTTCCTGGCAGATCCTCTTAAGCTCCATTAGGCAGGATAGGAACCATCTGTAAACTGCCAACTTTAGGTCTTTCCACAGATGTTCTATGGGATTTACATCTGGCTTTTGGTTGTAACACTGAAAGGCAATAAAGAGGCTTGTTTCAAAGCTGCTTCAGCATTGTCATCATTGTATTCTTGTGGTCATTGTCATGCTGAAATGTGAACTATCATTTGTGTAAACTCTGGAGCAGCCTTTCATAAAGTTCCTCTTTAAGTTTGGCTACATTCATCCTCCCCTCAATTCTAATCGGCCTCCCTATCCTTGCCGCTGTGAAGCACCCCCATACCCTAATGCTGTCATAACCATGCTTAACGCTTCTGTTGGTATTAGATAAGTCTGCCCAAAGTGTTTAAATATTGTCTCATTAGACCAGAAGAAAATCCAAAAGGCTGTTATATGCCTTCTATTCAAAAGCAACTTTCGTTTATTCATTCTGCCATAAAAGTCGGATTGCTGGAGTGCTGCTGAGATGGTTCTCCTTCTAAAAGGCTATCCCCATCTCAGCAGACATCCTCTAAATTATTATTCAGAAGTGACTTTTGGAGTTCTTGGTTATCTCCCTACCAAGACCCTTCTTGCCTGGCTACTCAATTTGGTGGGAAGGCGAAATCTAGGAAGAGCCCTGGTGGTTACGAGCTTCTTCCATTTCACAATTATTGAGGCCACTGCAATCATGGGAACGCCCAAAGGTTTAGAAATGTGTTTTTTTTTAACTCTTGAACCGATCTGTGCCTCACCATAATCTGACCCTGGGAGTCTATAGAGAATTCCTTGGACTTCCTGGATTGGTTTTTGTCCTGACATGCAATGTGAGTTGCTGGACCTTCCATACACAGGTGTACGCCTTTCTAAATGATGTCCAGTCCGGTCATAAATTGGACCCCCAACCAAGTTCTAGACACATCTCAAGGATAACTAACAGGATGCACCTGACCACAATTTGGAGTGCCACAGCAAAGGGTTGTAATCTATACTAATAAAAGGCAAAGCCCTCACTGACTCACTCACTGACTGACTCACTGACTCATCACTAATTCTCCAACTTCCCGTGTAGGTAGAAGGCTGAAATTTGGCAGGCTCATTCATTTCATTTCGAAATTCTACGTGTAATGGTCATAACTGGAACCTATTTTTCTCCATATACTGTAATGGACGTTAGTCCGATGGCCGTGGGGTGCGGAGCTGCGTGTGACATCATCACGCCTCCCACGTAATCACGTGAACTGACTATGACCGAAGTACGTAGAAAAGAAGGAAGAGCCCCCAAAGAGCGCTGAAGCAAAACGCCGAATACTTTATTCGCGAGATACAACTTTAATGAGAAGACACGAGGTATAAACGAGACTTTGGATCACTTAGTAATGGAGTTAAAATTGCTGTAGCGAGAAACTTTTAAGTGCCGAGTCTTAGCTAACATTAAATAATGCCGTGGACATCGCGAGATCGCACGAGATAGCACAGCTCATAAGCTTCAATGCATGTACTCCGAGTGGCTCACATGAACTGACTATGAACGCAGTACGCAGAGAAAGCAAGACCTCTAAAGAGAGCGGAGAGTTTTGTTCACGTGAACGTGTCTGCAAAAAGTGGCGTTTCCTGCACTGCAAAAATACTACAAAAGTTGGGCAGCCGGCGCGTGTGCGCGTGCGTAGCTGTACCGACCTTTGAGACGCTGACTGCGCTTCTGTCTTAAGTGAAAGTAAACACTTTTAATTTTTTTCCCCCTTCCCATGAGCTATAGCCCAGACAACTGTAAACACGGGGTCCCATTTCTAGACTGCGGCAAACTAATATTAAGACGCTTCGCACTTTCTTTTACATGTATATGATTATTACGTCAGGTCGGATTATGAAGACACACACAGGAGTGGAGGACTGACAGTGCCATCCTGAACAGTTAATGGCAGGGCCGTCTCTCCAGTCTACACGACACCCACCGCGACGCTCATATCGTCAGCGAAGACTTCTCTCTACACTATATTAAAGAAAAAGGCAAGTTTCCTTTTATCCCCAACCAAACCCTTTCTTTCTTAACACTGCAGAGGACACAAAAATGATTTTCTTTTAATTGCTGGTAATGCCGGTAAGGCAGATTACCACAGGCAGAAATTTAGACGTTCACATAGAAAATGTAATTTCTATACCACAGCCATTGTGTAGCGCCTTTCAAAAGGGATCAACTACCGAGAGATGATCCATATACATTTTAGCTGCTGTTAGTACTACTTACCTGTTATGTTATACCGGCTTTAAAATGTAGCTCACCCGAAACGACTCCACTGGTGCTCAGTGTATCTTTACTTCTTAAAACGTTAATGTTTTACTGTTTAATAGCTTATAGACTACATTTTATTTTTTTCCCTTGCACTCAGTGAGCGAGGCCAATGGGTGATCAGTTATATATATATATATATATATATATATATATATATATATATATATATATATATATATATATATATATATATATATATATATATATATACAGTACAGGCAAAAAGTTTGGACACACCTCCTCATTCAATGTGGTTTCTTTATTTTCATGACCATTTACAGAACTCCATCACTCTCCTTTTTGGTCAAATAGCCCTTACACAGCATGGAGGCAGCATTGTCCTGTTGAAAAATAAATGATCGTCCAACTAACCTGACTTCTGCACAACACAACTGCTGGTCCCAACCCCATTTATAAAGCAAGAAATTCCACTAAATAACCCTGATAAGGCACACCTGTGAAGTGAAAACCATTTCAGGAAGCTCATCGAGAGAATGCCAAGAGTGTGCAAAGCAGTAATCAGAGCAAAGGGTGGCTATTTTGAAGAAACTAGAATATAAAACATGTTTTCAGTTATTTCACCTTTTTTGTTAAGTACATAACTCCACGTGTTCATTCATAGTTTTGATGCCTTCAGTGAGAATCTACCAATGTAAATGGTCATGAAAATAAAGAAAACACATTGAATGAGGAGGTGTGTCCAAACTTTTGGCCTGTACTGTATATACACATATATACCTGTGTGTATGTATGTATGTATATGTATATATATATATATATATATATATATATCTATATATATATATATATATATATATATATTCACACACACACACCTATCTACATTATATATACACACACATACATACATACATACACATACATATATATAATTTGTGTGTGTGTATGTATGTATGTATGTGTGTGTATATACTGTATGATGTAGATAGGTATGTATATATATATATATATGTGTGTATAAGTAGATATGTATATATGTATATATATATATGAAGATATGTATGTGTATACATGTGTATATATGTATGTATGTGTATATGTATATATATGTAGACTCAAACCGATTATAACAGCAGCAATCCAAGCTGTGAGAAAACACTAAAAAGAAGGCGAGTCAGACGTCGTGGTACATTTTCTGATGCAGCTAGACGAAAACAACTTTGTGACGCTGCCGCCAAATACACAAAACAATTACTTTGACAATCATGTTACGTTATTTTCAAAATGTTTCCTTTTCTTTTTCTTTACTTCTTTAACACACTACTTCTCTGCTGCGCGGGTATTTTGCTAGTACTTAAATAAATAAGAGATAAATAAATAAGTGATGTCAGTTTTTTATTTTTAATAAATTTAATGACCTTTCTAAAAGCATGTTTTCACTTTGTCATTATGGGTCAGTAAATGCTGATTGATGTGCAAAATAGGCAAATTCTAGAAAGGTGTGTGGAGAAGAAGATACAGGCCATCCTTGACAATAGCAGTCACCATCTCCACAACATTTAGTTGGGTCAGAGAAGTAAATTGAGCAGTCGCCTTCTCTTACTGCACTGTAGAACAGAATGCTTTAGAGCAGTGATTCTCAATCTGTGGGGTGGGCCCCCCTAGGTGGGGCACGAAGTAACAAAAAGGGGGGCGCGAAGATGTGAAAAAAAGAAAACAAGAATCGAAAATATGAAAAATACATCTATTGAAACCAAAACAAATTAACTTAAACTATGTTCTGATACTAGAACAATAAATATAGAGTTAGATAAATGTTGATAAAAGTTAAGTAGGCATAATAAAATTAGCATCTATGATGTATCATTAATTAAAAAAGAACAAATTGGTATTAGAGGGCTCCTTTAAAAAAAACGTTAAGGGGGCACGATTAAAACTGTTATGAAAACTCAGATCGTAAATACTTAAAGGTTGAGAAACGCTGCTTTAGGGGATCATTTAGTCCTACTGCCATGAGATTTTATACCTCTGTTGTCAATACAAGTGATTCATGACCTGGTCACCACTCTACCGTCCAACACTGTAACAATTGACCCAATTGTACTTTTTATTATTTATTTATTAATGTTTGTTCTCCTTGCTCTTATAATAATTTTTAGCATTTATTACTGATGTGTTTGAGTTACTGGATGCCTTAATTTCCCTGAGGGGATGAATAAAATGCCTTGAGTGTGGGAAAGGTGCTATATACAGTAAATGCAGTGAATTATTATTATTTTATTATTATTATTAAAGTATTTATTATAACACTAGAGGGTACTGTCACTCCTCTAACCCAACACACAGACACTGACAACACGAGGTAAAAGCACAAAGAAGTTTCTTTTAATTATTTTCTTCTTTAAATAGTGCCCTTCAAGCACCACAGCCACAAAGAAGCAGGCAAGTAATTTAACACAATACACAATAATCTCAAATCTCTCTCTATTCCTCCTCCACACCTCCCAGCAAGTTTTGACCACCTCCACCTGACTTTGGCTTGCTTGCTGGGTTCACAGCAGTTCTTTATATAGTCCTTGACCCTGAAGTGCTTCTGTCCTTCCGTCTATGTGACTGGCCAGAACTTCCAGTTCAGATGGAGAACTTGCGTCCTCGTGTGACTTGGGAGTACTTCTGGGATATAGATGAGAAATGTCTCCTCTGGTTCTCTTGCAGTGTCCCCTGGTGGCAATCATGGTACCCAACAGGGTTGTGGTATTAAACTACATGTCCCATAGGGCCCTGCGGGAATCCGGGGCACCACTGCAGTCCAGGGGAGTTGTCATCTAGTGTTTTGGGGGCGACAGTGTCCTTGAAAAGCTGCCTTGCACTATCCTTCCATCCCAGGGGCGTCCTATTTATCTATTATCTATCTATTTATCTTACCCATTTAAAATTAAGTTAGGGGTCCAAATACTTTCTAAATCTATTGTATCTATTGTATTAAGTTACTTTGCAGTTCTAAACTGGCCTTGACAATGTTTGTGTGAGGTGGCATTAAAACAGATTGACGCCCTGTACAGGACTGCTTCCTGTCTTGTGCCTGAAGCTACTGCACATAAGTTATGTCTCTCTGCAATTCAAAATGAAATGAGATGTTAAACGTTTTTCACCGTGCTCTTCAGTGAATCCTGATGCTTTGCGTGGACAAGTTCACATTGGAATTCACTAACTTTTTCCTCAAAAGGCCTTACTCAGTGTTACTATTCTTTT
This sequence comes from Polypterus senegalus, assembly GCF_016835505.1. NCBI lineage: Eukaryota > Metazoa > Chordata > Cladistia > Polypteriformes > Polypteridae > Polypterus > Polypterus senegalus. The sequence continues at coordinate 50,226,750 of NC_053165.1, forward strand.
GAAGTGTTTGATGGTGATTGGCCCTAGAAGACGTTATTTCACAATATCACTTTAGGACGTCTACCATATAACATGGGCAAGAGTGAATGCTGTAGACCTGCTTTCAAGTTTGTTAATAGAAATGTTACTAGCTTTTCGCCATCTTGGCGAGCTTCTCTCAGTACATCAGCACAGCTAAACAAACATATGGCGATATGCCAGGATGTTGTGTTACAGCCATAATAACACCGGTGTATACAGTGCAGTCTGGCAAAGGTCCAGCCTGCCACAGATGTCGTTTTATTCTACATGCATCTGTTACTATTACAAAATCGTGGCTGCATGTATACATTCTATTTGCAAACAATGGATTTCAATTTACTGACAAAATACCAGACAAATAGAAATGAACTCAAACATTTTTGCTCGTTGGTCGTTGGAAAAAATAATACAAAATGTTGTCTATTTACTCATATGCTTGATTACCAGATAACACATGTGCGGGTAATAAAAGAGTATTTTAAGACAAGTGTAAACATAGGGCTGCTTCCTCAGTCACATTCTCATTTTGACATTTTTTCTGCTCAGTAATGGCTCCATCTGCTACATTCTGGTAATTTCTAGGAAGGATGGGAATGATGTGAGTCATCCCCCTGCAGTGCTTAAGTAGTATACGTTTCTGCATAATTAACACAAAAGAAGAAACTAAATAGCAAAACTGTAATTCTGACAGTGTAGTATCGCTGAATCGGAGCTTAGCATGATTTCACCTTATACAAAATGGACATTTTGGGTGGTACTTTGGCTTGAGTATCCACATCGTACTGCATAACTTACAGGTATGAGTTCAAGTCCTCTTCAACTCCAAAAACTCAAATGTACAAATTATATAGATGAATTTTTCAACAGCAGTCTAACTATTATAGGAATTAACTTATAAGTAACAATACACAAATGCTGTAACAGTTTTCCTGGCTGCCAACGTGATGGCAGTGGCAGAAAGGGTATAAATATGTTACTCGATGACAAGATTTATACTTCATAAAAGGGACTCACACTGGTACCGTGGGAGTCCCTATCAGTGTGACTCTTTGGGTGAGAAACCACTAGACATTGGAATGATCCATTTGTTTAAATGGCGTCAAGTCAAGTTGGGGAGCATACACTCGTACAGTTCATTGCTGCACCCACTACATGACGAAACAACTCGGGATCCCGGTTTGCAACCTCCCAGGCAGACACGGGTTCCAACCGCATCTTAAGCCAAAAGTCATCTGAAAGAAAACTAATAAAGCCGAATAAGCAAACCCAAACTCTTTTCTGAAAAACTCAACCTGATTCTCTAAATGTTCTTTTGAACAGCTAAAACTGCAACAATGTTTTTCTGTACAATTCAAAGCTTTGACAATTAAAGTACTTCGACAGCATTATCAGTGTTGTGCAAGTTCACACCTCACAAGAACTCCCTCAAAGTTCAGGTCACACAGATTAAAATGAATACATTTATGTTCATAGTCCACTATTTTCATTTTGAACTAGTTCAGTTCATTTTAAGGAGTGAGAATAAATGACCCATGAGTTTACTTTTTTTCAATTTTTCATGTCTTACAGTATATTAGGCTATTACAGTGTTCTTGAATAAAATACAATAATTATGAAGACTTATTTTATTTAAATATACTTCAATGAGTTATACCCAGCAACAAACACGTATAACCATATGCACTAATATCCTACCGACAAAAAAGAAATTAAATAGATGCAAGTATACATAAAAATTACTGCTCTATTTCCAACCGTGTGACACAAATGGTGACTGTGGAGTAGGGGAACTAACCTGTTACACTGTCAGTCAAATATTGCATGTCCAACGGGGAAAATATAACGTGGCCTCCCAAAATCCAACGTTTTTCTAAAAGGGAAAGCGGAACTTCACCGCGTGCTCATGTCAGCGGGGGTGCAGCTTAAGCACCAGCAGGCAGACACAGACAGTGCCTATTTGATTTTATGTTATTTTTTCTGAATAAAAATAAATGACAAAACATTCATACGAAATAAATATTTGTAAACATTCACTATTTGTGCTTATCCAAAAACCGGATTCGGATTCGGCTCCACCCCTACATTACAGGGTAAAACATTTAATTTGGACCTAAACCAGAATCAGAATGTCACATAAAACTGAACTAGCTCATGTTCAAATACATTACGTTAAGTTCACCATTCTTAGAAAAATGAGCTTGTTCAATGAACAAGCTGTTTTGAACTAGTTCATACACAACACTGACAATTGTTGTGATCCCTGCCACAACAAGCTCAAAAAAGGGTAGCAGGCCTCCCTTTTTTTAGGTCTGAGCCTACAGAATTGACCTCATCCCAAGGCAGCCCAACTCCAACTTAAATAGCAGGCTGAAGGCCCACAAATTGTCCACAGGCTTTTAAATAACAAAATGTCCACAAATCTATCTATCTATCTATCTATCTATCTATCTATCTATCTATCTATCATTTATTTTTCAGCACATTGTGATTCTTCTTCAGCATTTAGTTTGGATCTCAAATTATGATGCACATTATCTCTTTCAAACAAAATTGCCTGCTTCGTCGTTATTGTAAAAAGTTAAGTAAACATCTGACACAGGTTACTCTACTGAAGGAGGTCAGTGTAAACATGTTGAGAAAAAAAAAACAGATTTTTCTGACGTACCAAGGACCAAGTGACATACCAAGGATATCATATTAAGCACACTGTATTTCTTTATTCTTCCCTTCCAAGTCTGCAAACTGACAAACTCAACACGTGTTCCAGTTAGATTAGTGGGCTACTAACCAACCCTAATGGGCCAAAGCAAAGTATCAGGTTTTGGGCCAGGATCGGGTTGCATTTTCACTTAGAATTAATGGTTCAGCCCAGGTTTGGGTTTAGTTTCTAATAAATAGAAATTAATTATGATGGTTTCATATTTTAAATTGTTTTAATTAGCAGAAATTCGTGATTTATTTTGCATGCTTGCTGACTCATTCACTCTCCCACTTGTATGTCTGTAACAGAAATTGATTCAGGATCACAATAATGGCAGGCAGTGTGGCGTACAGCTTTGCTCTTCAAACCCTGTAGCTGTCAGTTCAATTCCCACTACTGACACAATGCGACCATGAGCAAGTCACTCTGTCTCTCTGTACTCCAAATGGAAAAACAAACAACATTCAACCATTGTTATCTCTCAAATGCTGTAAATTAACTTGGATAAAGGTGTTGGCTAAATAAGTACACATGAATGTTTATTTTCCTTGCAGAACGATTAATGCACAAGAGAAGACGCTAAGAACATAAACAAAATGGTGCCAGATGATAATTTCTAGAGATTTCCTATATATTTGTTCCACAATAAACATGTTTTGTGGAAAACGTCTTTAATATAAGGTACTTTTATGTTAACAATTGCTTTTAAGAAGTAACTAGATTGCTTTTTCGTATTGCCTGCTATTATAAGGTAATTCTATTATTTACTCTTTCCTCTTATTGAGATGTTTTATACCAGGAAAAATAAAATCTATGCTCAGTAAAAACAGTGTAATGTTTGTAGCGGGGCTACATAGTAGTAATAGTGTTTGTGTTCGTACCACGTGCGTCTTGTTTCCATCGTCCCGTTTACTGTTTGTGTATGTCAGTGAATGCCGTCCCCGTAAAGGGGGACGGATGATGGAAGGAGATCGCAGCCCCAAACCTGGAAAACACCGGTTTTCAATTAATCAATTACATTCGTCACAGGACTATAAAAACAATCAAGAGAAGAGGAAGGGGAGAGGAAAGAAGGAGATTTTTTTTTCCTCCGATATACGACCACCAACCACCTGTACCTGCTGTATTTCACATCACGCATCCATCCAGTTTGTTTTTCATTCCGCCGGACTCACTCCAACACCCTCATCATCGAGAGACCCCGGGGTCGGATCATTTTCCACCACCGCCGAGGATACACGGTGAGGCTGTTCCATTTTTTCCGGGAATTACAAACACTTCATATATTGGTTAACCAGTCATCTGCATTCAGGACAATTGTTACTCGGACTCAAGTTCACGACCGTTCATTTCCGTATTTCATTCATTCTTTTTTTGGTATTTGTGTTGTTTGTTATATGTTACAAGGGTAAGGGAGGGGTAGTTATATTCATCTAAGGATTTGTCACGGTGTTGCTTTGGTGGAGGGATATTTATGATTTTTATTTAGCTTTTTTCTGTTTCATTGAATACATTTTATCAGTTTAAGTTTACATATCTGCTTTTCTTTTGTGCTTTTTTTACACCGTCGATTGTGGGGGGAAAGGTTTAATTTGTTAAAGGTACGGCTTGATTAAGATTTAACCTCCGCAATTAATCCAGGCCACAGGTCTTGGAGGTGTAGCTGCCGGCCGGGTAAGGGGCGGCCGTTACATGTTAAGCAAATAAAATCAGCAATTGAGGACAACTTTTTTTTTTTTTTTCCTGGCCAAGGATCTCTGGCATTATATCCAAAAATGACTGTAAAATTAAAAAGCACATGCGGGCATTGACTAATGCCCAGAATACTTAATATAAGAAATCCTGCACCAGAAAACTCCTCTTCTCCTTTTTTTTTTTTTTTTTTTTTGAGCTACTGTCTCTGATATTTAACCAATTTAATAGCTAAACTGTCCAAACCAACAACTCACACTTGCTGATTATTGGCTGCCTTTTGATTTGCCATCAGTTTAGTTTAAATGGCTGTCTTATTTCAGGATAATGGGGCTGAAAATTTGAAATTTATTATGATTACAATAAAAAGCAAAACAAATGAATGTTCAAAAGACAAAGATTGTTATGTATATTAGCATCAGGTGTGTTTAAGGGAAACGATAATGCCCAGCCTGCTAGTTTCCCATGTTCCTTTATGGAGAGGCCACATTTCCTTTTTACAACCACAGCTCAATTAGCAAATGTGCCGGAGTCAGCAATGACAACTGGGCCCCAGAGTCTTGACTATGTAGTGTTTAAAGGGTACAAAACCACAAAAGTGCTCTCCAGGGAAATAAACACAATTTTAAAATAAATCAACTTGTCTCCTCAATTTAGAGTTGAAATGCATGTAGCTGGGAGAATCGCACTGTGAAGTTTCATTGTGCCCATTCAAGCTTTGATGTTTTGTAGACGATTAAATAAATGAATGCATTATATGACTTGTAGTACTTGAATTTCTTCAGGGTTAGGTAGGAGGTTTATTTTTTTTTGCTGCCACCTGTAATCATGAGATGTTTTCTTGTAAATTTTGCACCTTTTTAGTTACTCATATTATAGGCACTGGTTTGCTTTTTGTTATCTTTTACTGAAGAGAATGTGACAAAATGACAGCACAATAAATTTTAAGTAGTGCATCTGAAAAGTGATCATATACAAATTAATTTAAAATGCATTCTTTTATACTTTTAATGATCTGGGGTCTGTGGTGGGGTGGTGCCCTGCCTGGGGTTTGTTTCCTGCCTTGCGCTCTGTGTTGGCTGGGATTGGCTCAAACAGACCCCCGTGACCCTGTAGTTAGGATATATAGCGGGTTGGGTAATGGATGGATGGATGATCTGGGGTTTATAATGTTTGAACAGCCCCATCCAGAGCCACATGAAATTTGAAAGTTCACAGGTTTTGACAATTTGTATCTGTGACTGTCCGGGTAACTTGCAGTTGCCATATTCTTTGAACCTGGGACTGTCAATATCATAACCTAGGATATGTTCTTAATAAGTAAGTAGATCGATAAGATCAGTGCTCACCATGGGGTTAAAACCAAAAATATATAGTCCATTAACATCTGTGTTAATCATAAGGTGTCTTTCAGGCTTGGAATTCTATGTAAAAATTGTTAACCCCGAGTATTTCTCAGTGTAACCTGTTTTAATGAGATGTTGACCATTAAACCTGAAAATTGCTCAAAAGGGCATTCTGGCGCCATCTTGTGGATGAAATAACCTCATACTTCAAAACACAGTATGTTAATGTGTTGGTATTTGCACGATTCTTTTACAAATGGTTTTTTCCCTGGCGCCCTGCCCAGGGTTTGTTTTCTGCCATGTGCCCTGTGTTGGCTGGGATTGGCTCCAGCAGACCCCCGTGACCCTGTAGTTAGGATAAAGCGGGTTGGATAATAGATGGATGTTTTGTTTTTTTTTTCCTAGTTGAAAAAAGTTAACTTTTTTGGCTCATTTTGTCAGGGATAAAAATAACTCTAGGTGGTCAAATTACTTTGCCATTACTTTAAGAAAATTTTCAGAGCCTTGACAGGGGTTTGAACAAAGGTTGTCACTTATCAACTATCACAGCACACCATTTAAACCTGTCACTGCTCTGCCTGGTGAATTTTGAAGCTAGTGCCATCCCATTACTGAAAATAACGGGAAAGGTAGGATTGCCTGTGGTGCGGTACAGGCAATGTATTGCAAGATAATGCAGTATTCCTCGTTCGTTCTACTTGGATGCATCAATTCATACAATTGTTACTACTATTACTATGAATAATAAACTCTATGTATATAAAATACTAAGCCTAAAAGTGCAACGATTTTATGTGATGTCATGCTTTCAATCCGGCTTATTTTAAAACCTACATGTTTTTGTGTGATTCTTTTCAGAACTTTAATGTGATGTTCTTAGACTTAAAATTTTTATTCCATTTTTAAATTATAAACTGTAAAATATCAAGAACTCGCGTCCTGCGAGACTAGACTTTGTGCCAAGAGATTTAACCACGCTCGGGGCTGGAAATAAAAAAGAGTAAATGACAGACAGCTGCTGTACAGGCTTTTAAATGTTCGAAGCACCTTACGAGATACAGATCACATGGCACGACAGCAGCAGCAAGCAAGCAGCTGATCGAGCATAGAGGTAAAAAAAAAAACTGTTTCCCATTGTATCCATCGTTCGGAGGAGCAACCGCATCTCCTTGGGGTGCGTTCAGCCCCCCCTTTACAACACGAGCAGCAGAGACGTGAAGTGGTTGGTGCATAGCACAGGTTAGGGGGGTTGGCGAGTAAAGCGAGCAGGGGGTAATGCCCTAGTAATAATAATAAGGCAGCAATGTTTTAGGCCTCCATTTATAAGTGACTTGTTCCTTTATGTAAAAAGAGAAAATTATAGCTGCTACCAATGCAAAAGGGTCAGTATAACCGCATTTCTAGGTGTACTTTGCATGGTGGTGCACTATGGGTCACTACTCTCAAAAAACATTTGTCAGTAGTTCAGCTCCCAGTTGAGATTTGTATGTTCATCTCTATAGCTTGTGTGTTTTCTAAAGGTATTCAAGCTTTCATCTACAGCTCAAAACATGTTGTCGGGTAGACTCTAAATGAGCTGAATACGGACATGAATGAGTTCCTCTGTTAAGCTCCACACTCGGACACAGGTGCCCAGGCCAATTTAGGTTCTTGCATTGTTTTCAGTGCTGCACATGTTAACTTATCCAGAAAATGGCATTTTTCAAAAATAATGGAATTGTTTAATTTTAGAAATCTTCACATTAACATAGAAGGTTTAGAGAACATTATTTGTCCCCAAGGGAAAATGTGGCTTTTTACACAAAGTTTTTAAAGAAATGTGTATACTATAGGTAGATAAATAAATATATATACACAAACACTATGGTCGGACCATGCACACCAGAATGACTAAAAAGAAAAATGTTCTGACTTGGCTGACCCAGTGAGGAATTATGCAATGTTTCATTGCTGCTATGAAGGAGCCCCAATCACATTTCTTGACACACTCCTGCTGCATAACTGGTTGGCTGAAAGATCTGTGTTTGTGTGCCAGAATGAGGATGTGCAGCATTGCTCATAAGGGCACTCAGTTTTGTTTTAATTCTCTACTTTGCTACGACCTCCAAGGGGTCCAGAGTGATGCCCATAATTAAGCCTGCCCTTTTAATTAGCAAATTGATTTGGTGGGCCTCTTGAAGTAATGCTACCAGTCCAGCACACTACAGTGTAGAAAATCACACTGGCCATCACAGACTTCTAGATGTGAAGGATGTCACTACACATGTTAAAGGAACACAGTCTCCTTAAAAATAGCCTCCTCTGCTCTTTCTTATATAGTTCCTCTGTTACGAGACCAGTCCAAACTGTCATTTATGTGGACCTCCAAGTACTTGTATGAGTGGACCACTTCTACATTCACTCTCTGAATAGCAACCAGACATAAAGGCTCTTTGGTGCTGTGAAAGTCAATAACCAGTTCGGTTTTACTGATCTTAAAACAATTCTTTCTGGACTAAAACAAAGTTCTTCACCAGACTCCTCCTCCACCTCATCCCTCTTATCAATACACCCAAAAAAATTACAAAAATGAAATCTAGAACTAAAACTTATGTTTAAAGCTCAGTATTAAAGTTGTATAAGAATGCCCTGTGATGGACTGGCATCACTTGTAAGACTGATTCCTACTTTGCACCCAGGGATGTGAGACCTCCAGCTCCTCCTGCCCTTGTGACAGAAAAAGGTCCGGGGAGGTTGGGTGAATATATTGAACTGTGGCTGTGTGACACATTGGATCTGTTTCAAGTTTTTGTTTTATTTGAAGGGCAACACAAAGACGCGGGCTGTGCAACGTTTTGATTCCCTCAGTCATTCATGGTGGGTTATTTTTAACCTTGTGTACACATGAAGTTCCAGGTAATCACTATATTTTACACAACTATAATTTACTGCTTGTCAGTGCGCTGAAATTATAGCCTATCACTTTGGTGAAGTGCGCCCACAAAATGTCTAGTATGTTGTCTTGAAACTACGGATGGGTAATAAGGAAAGGCTATGACCGTCAAGCGGTGTATAAATGCCAGGGGCAAGGTGGTTGTCACTTGCCTGTTTCTGCTGTGACATGAGATTGTGGGAGGCTTCACTGCAAGACAATAGCAAGCAGTGAACATAACGAGAGTATCTCCTTGGTTATAGACACTCATTTAAATGTTCTTTATAAATGTATCATGAGCAGAAATTTAATTTTAAAATATTCCTCACAGGTCTGGCACAAGGAAGGCCTTGAATCAGACAGGACCTTTTTTCCCTTTCCTAATCTTGGATGATGTCAGACATTTCTAAACCTGCAATTCAGTGAAAAAGCTTTTCTACTTTTTACATTCCTTTTTAATTTGAAATGTATTCACATAAAAGTTAGAAAAACCATTTTGCCGGCCAGAAGACATTTTTCAAGGTTGCATATATTTCCTTTTGACTCTGAAAACTCCATTTATGAAGTACAGCATTATTTGTGCACTTGCTTTTATAGCTCAGATTAAGCAGTTTATTTAGAGCTGTTTTTTTATTGCCATGCAAATGGCACTGGGTTAATTGTTTTTGACTTTCCACGCGGGTGTGTCAAAGTCAGCAAAACTAGTCTCGAAATTAAAGAAGTAATTTGAATGAACGATGCCACCTTTTGCATGCAGTTACAAAAGACGGGTCCACTGTAATCATTTCACAAAAGCTGTTTTCATTAAATCCATCAGATTCTTAGTTAGGGATGTGAAGTTCAGCACTTAATGCTTAAAATTTCATGTCAGTGTAGTGTGAGATGACCATCCATTTTCTGCATCCATCGTTTTCCAAGACATAGTCAACATGTTTTGAAGCCTATTTAGATACCATATGCAATTTTTTCCTTGCTTTAATGTTCTTTTCCTGCTATCTGGCATTGTTGTACACGTATAATGTTTTTTTTAAGAATAGGTTTCAATTTGTGTTAGATACTATATGGGATGACAAGACCATGATAAAGAGTTTGGGGTACCAGCCTGGTCAGCCCATAAAATTGAAAAATTAACAATCGTGCAATAACTGCATCGACATCTTCTCTGATTGAATTCACATCAGAACCAACTAAAATGACTAATGAAGAACTAAATGAAGAACTAATGTTCTTCCAACAAGAAGAGGAGGGTCTAGGCGTACGGGCACTGGAAGTGATGTCAGTGGTGTTATAGCCGTCAATTATCCAGTCTGCAGAGGGAGGAAGAATAAAGACATTAGGCCAACCCTTAAATTAGAAGCAGAATTACACTCCCTTCAGCTATATCCTATATGTATGTGCATAACAACAGTTAAAAGAATTCTTAAAATAAGCCATTGTAATTTACATTAAGGAACGTAATTTTTGACACCACGATGCTCCATTGTTCCTGTCATACTGAAACAAGATTGGATGCGTTGGTCTGGGATTTGCGGTAGCAATGGTATAAGCTCCTCGCTCTGTTCTCTCTCCCTTGACATCTTGCCACAAAGAGAAGACCACCTCATTTTGCCATTTCTCCATGATGAAGACAACTCGGCAGCCATATTGAGACAGGCATATGGCCTGTTTCAGTACTCCATTTAGAGGCCATGTAGGAACAAAGGCCAAGCTAGACTGAAGATAAGGTGAAAAATGAACTACTAATCTATAATGGTATTTGTCTCACTTATTTCACTTTGCTTATAATTTGGGCATTTTATGTAAAATGCATAATTAAAAATGTAGCTCCTTTCCTGCCTGTTCTTTCACTCTAACTGCCTGAGGTTTAAGGCAAAGAAGGGAAGGAGGGAGGAAGCACTGAAGTACAATACTTAACCACAGAGTGCCAAGCGTATGAGATTTGTGGCATTCTGGTGGCATCTACATAATAAAGAGGAAAACATGGTCACCTTGGACCATAAAAGACAAAACCGCATCAATCTCAAGGAAAGCATCAGTCATTGATGGGATAAGTCTATCACAGGCCAAAAACGCAGTAACAACGATGCAATTTACAGGACAACTTTAATCTAACACATTAGTGATACTTTCCATACATAGTGTGTTCAAGCTGGGAGTTAAATATGGCTCTCTGAACCTATGAAACAAGACTAAATAAAAGATATATTTCTCTTAGGAACTTTTTTCTTTCATACTGTACATTCTCATTTTCTCAAGAATAGTTCTTATTTAAGGAATCAACCTGTAGTCTATCTTGATTTATATGGCACCATGGTAGTGAATTTATCAGAAAGTCCTTTACAATAAATAAATAAATAAAAATGCAATACAGGATTAATACGATGGATTTTATTCCCCCAAAAGATAAATCATTATTGGAATATGAGAAGAAACCCACAGAGACAAAGATGTCTGGGAGTTGTTCGGGCGAGACGCGCGCTCTCTCTCTCTCTCTGCAGTTGCCCTTTTACACATCACATCCACACGGGTCTGGAGACCTCCCGATCCCAGGCTTCGGTCTGGCACTCATCCCAGTCCCAAGACTTGGTTCATGCCCAACGGCCAGGGCGCACAAATTGGGGAATCCAACCACCAAGCCTCCCGACTCCCTTTGCCTTTCCGGCCTTCCGCTGCCAGTCACCTTTCCTTGGTCACTCCCGCTACCTGATCGCTCAGCGGGAGCGACTCCAACTCCTGGGTGTCGGCCTAACACCCAGGCTTCCTCGCAGCTGCCCACAAGCGCGCGCTCGCTCACTCGCCCACCTTGCTCCCTGTAACCTCCGTCCTTTTCCTTTTTTCTCTGATCTTTCTGGCAATCGACTTGTGCTTCTTTTATATTGCGAGGGGCCATAGCAGCTGCATCCCATTAGCCACGGGAACAATCACGGATGTGGGCAGTTCCTCACCTGTGCACTAGGTGAGAAACACCCACACCACAGATCGCCCCGTGGCTTGCTATGGCCACTACGCCCCCTCACTAAGCTGCCGTGAGTGCGGTGATTATTTAAAAAAAACGGCCTTTGCTCAGCGAGCTATGGACCCATAACACCACACCTAACAGTTGCGTTTTTGGGAGGTTGAAAGAAAATTGAATGATGTGTGGGAAATCCATATGGACATGGAGAGAATGTTCAAACTTCTCACAGACATTATTCTGGAGGTTCAAGGTTTCAGCCTTGACTACAACATTGCTCTTTTATAAATTCACAGCTGGTCAAAAGTTTTAGAATACTTCAATTTTTTCGGTTTTTATTGAAATTTATGTAGTTTGGGTACAATAAATAACCTGGTTAACTTAATTTTCAGATTTATGCATGCAATTCCTGTTGGTGTCCCAACTTTTGTTGATTATTTACAAACCCTTGGTCTGTAAAAATGCAGCTTTGGAGCAAACAGTGTTGCTACACCCTCTGAAGCATCACTGGACAAATTTGACATGAGTACCCTTATAACTCAGTGAAAAAGTACTCCATGCCTCCTGAAATGTAATTAAATAAAAAACAATTGCCCCATGTATCCCTACATAACTTTGTCACAAAATAAATGTAAAGAGAGATCAAGTATTTTTGTTCTGCAAAGATATTCTATAATGGCCCGGACACATTTGTTGGTACCCCTAGAAAAGATCATAATTGGATATGAGTGATTATTCAAACTAGTTTTCTTGAATTCATATCGCACACATCTCCAATCGTGCAATCAGTCATTCAGCCTATATAAAAGGAGAAAAGTAGTCACTGTTTGGTGTCATCATGTGTTCCACAATGAACATGGACAAGAGAAAGCAAAGGATAGTTGTCTGAGATCAGAAAAAAATGATAGACAAACATGTTATGGGCACACCAAGCTGATTGGAGATGGTCTTCTAGCCTTTACCTTTAACAACATCTGCAAATATTAAGAAGGTTAATGTCCATGGGACTGCATCAGCCTACCTGGATGTGGCTGTATTTATGTATACATTGTAAGTACCCTAAGGGATGGAATGGCACCTTGACTGGGACGAGGGGTTATTCCTGGCTCGGACAGGAGACTATAATGAGTAGACACTATACATGCAGGTGTAACCTGTCCAGGATGGAGCTTGTTTATAATCCACGTCAAGGATGAAGATTAATGGATAGACTAGGAGAGATTGTCAGTCAAGAGAAATTTCCTAGTAAAATAGTCGTGCTTCTCTGGCATGACCCCGGTATGGACACCCATGGGATTCATAGCACTGAAGGGCAGCCCTGTCAGGGTCCTTGGGTGACACTAGAGGGCATTGCAGGTATAAGAACTCCCTATTTTGAGGGGCTTTGGTGTGACCTGATAGTGCTTCTGCCTTTCAGTGCTATGGCACCAGAAGTACCCCCGGGTCCAACATAAAAGAAGCTGCTTAACCTCATCCAGGGGAGCTGGAGTTGGATGGAAGAGGGCAACACTTGGTTGAGTGGTGGAGTGTGAAAGGTGATGATTGATTGGTCATTTGAGAGATCATTTTGTACTTTGAAGAAAGAACCTAGGAAAGGTACTGTTGTATAATAAGTCCACTTGATTTGTATCCTTGACTACATGGG